>NC_138768.1:138381784-138831784 GCF_965119305.1 Pelophylax lessonae | reverse complement strand
TTACCAGTGACATTTCTACAGTAATCAGTGCTATATATATGCACTGTTACTGTAAAAATACACTGGTAGTGAAGGGGTTAACTTTATTTGGGAGGGAGGGGCTGTGTGTGTCCCTAGGGGCGTGCTTTCTACTGTGATTGGCTGTGGCTTCAGCTGTAAGGACACTGATCAACGGATCTACATAGTAGATCCATGTGATCAGTGTCTTTGCAGCGAGGAGAATGACAGGCAGCTTGTTTACACAAGCTGCCTGACATTCTCCCTCTCCCCCGCCGATCGCCGAGTGGCCGGCGGACATCGGGTCCGCTGGTCACACGCGCGGGGGGGGGGGGGGGTCCGTGACCACGCGGGAGCGGGAGCGCGCCTCCGGGGGCGCGCGCTCGCTCCCTAGACCCTCACAAGCAAGCAACGTAGCCCTACGTTAGTTTGCCTGTGAGGGGCTGACCGCCGACGTAGATAGTCGTGCGGCGGTCGACAAGTGGTTAAAATATATAGAATGTATGTGCACTGTGCTACCTGTCAAAAGAATTTGTAATACTGTTCAGGCAGTTTTGTGATTTACACTAGTTATTCTATGTCAGCTTTATAGCTGCCTGTTACCAGCATTGTGACAATGCTGATTTATTGTCCAATGAACAGGATGAAAGCAGACAGGTGACACAGGAAACACTATAGTTGAGCCATGAAATAGGAGTGTCACCTGCCATGGTGTGCAGTATGCAATGGAGACTCCTAAGGTGCCATATGCATTCTAAGACTAAACTAACTAGACTAAATTTTTTTCGAAGGTAATACAGCTCACAAATATGTAAGTTAAAGTAATAATAAGCACACACTGTTTACTTTACATTATCCCTTCTATTTCTGTATATGGATGATTGCACTGTCATTTTTTTTTTTCCTTATCGATTTACAACTGTCCCATGACCCAGCTCTTTACCCACCCTGTCTGCAAGGAAACAGAGGAAAAGCTTTTAGTCCTCTGCTGCTGGTCACATGTTCAAAAAAAAAAAAAACAGCCTTTGTGATGCATAGAAAAAATAGATCATTAATATCAAACTGTTTTAAATTGTCATGCAAACATGTATTTGAAATTCAATTTCTACTATTTTTTGACAATAACATTGTGCGCAAGGATTTCTGACAGCCACTAGCTGTTGCACGCCCCTCCAGCTTGTGTCTTGGAATAACAGGGAGGTGAGGCCTCCATCAGTCAACATGTAATCCCATCCCCATTGTGTTAGTGGGCATGGATGGAGGAGGGAGGGAGGGGTGTGTCATTTACCACTGTGTATATGCTCACATGTGTAACTATAGTCATATGAGCTGCCTAGATGTGATGAGGAGGAAATGCTCAGCGTAGCAATACAGTGAAAACTAAGCATGTGCACTAGCTGCCCACACTGCTCTGCAAAATTCCCAACTGCGGTGGGGACATGGACTGGAGGGGGAGACAGAGAGCAGCGGGATCAACCAGGTTTTTGGCAGAATACAGAAAACAAATCCAATAGTGACTGAGTGAGTATGAACAGCATGTAATATACCATTTATTGATAGTTTTATTGATACTTTAACTCTGTATTACAAAAGCTTTTGGATCTCCCAACACAGAGTTGAAATCTTCACTGGCATTCTCAGAAAAATTTAAAAACAGTATTCTTCTTGTGATAAAGTAGATTTTATTATTCCCAGTTCCAGCAAGAACAGTACCTATTCTGAAAATCTGAGTAGTTTGACATATGATTTTTACATACTTGTAAATACACAGCGTTAACTAAAATTGGCTATGGATCAGCAGCTCGCAACTCCAGCACTTGAAGCGGAGTACTGTTTTTAAAAATACCTTATTTTAACAGAAAAGCCTGCTCCGGTAAAAAAGCAGCAGAATTTGTTTCCTGGCCTATTTTCCAAGCTTTAGACACTTTTAATTAAAATGTTATATATTTGAGCCGTATTTGGCTTTTTTTTGCAGACAAACAAAATCCAGCATAATTATACGCTGCCAAGCATGTGCAGAAACATGAACTTTCAGCATTGGCTTTAATACAAAATAAATACACATCTTGCAGGGGATAATCTTATCTTCAGAAGAAGCAGCTGCTGCAGTATTCATTATGAGGCGGTCTGAGTACAGCTCTCCAGAGCAATTATCACCTTCATTTGTCCCACAAAAATATTATTTTTCCCTTCAGCAACAGAATCCCTCTGTCTAGGGAACAGGCTACAGTGCGGTGCAATAAGATCCGTCGGAAAACAGACGGGATGGCTGCATCTTCCTAGTTCCAAAATGGCATCCCAGACACAGAGGGTAAAAGATCAGTTGCAAAGTTCACAGACGCTGCTCATCTGTTATACTATATTTAGCCGTATGTGGCAGACTAGGCCCCGGGGCTTCTACTGGACAAGTCTGTTCAATTAGATTTTCCAAGATAGCAGGAAGCAAGACCTGACAGTATAGGCTACAGGGTTCAGACACTGTCAATGTAATATGATGTGAATGCATCAGATGCCAAAGCGCTTTGTTTTCCAGGGACCTGGCTGTGACACAGCAGAAGCTGAATAAAAAGTCCCGTCAATACCACAGCCCTCCGCTGACTAAATTACTCTTGGTTTATATTTGCTGTTGTACCCACTAAGCTAGGCTATTATTTCCCTGTGGTCTTCAAAGCAACAGGCCATTCCCAAAGGGAGATGTGATTCTTGCTGTAGTCCAGAGCTGGCATGCCAGAACTCTCACAGTCTCATGTACATAAAAATGCTTTCAATAACACAAAACACCATGAGCAAAGGATAGTAACCCATAGTGATCCGTTCAATTGTGAGTGGTTGGACAGTAGTGTGCTAGGAAGTATTACTATTCATACTTGACAGTGATTTATGCCCTTTACACTACTTTACTGAATAAGCCCAAATGCACTTGAGATGACCAATCAATTTGTATGCTGGGTAAAAAATGAAAGAAAGCATTTGATTGGTTATTATATAGGTTATTATATACTAGGGATAGACTGATTATCAGCAAGGCCGATATACCGTATCAGGGGCAGATATGCACTTTTATCGGTATAGACCCAGGAACTGCCCGATATTGCCGATATTTATGTGACGTCATTCTGCCTTCTTAGCCCGCCTCCCTCGCCTTGGACAGCCCCGTCTGGAGTCGGGACTAGTCTCGCGGGAGTGTATCACAGCCAAACACCCACTCACAGCAGCCTGCTGCCAGCCAGCCAGCCTTCCAAAGGCTCTGTACCAGCAAGCCACAGGCACCTCACCAGCGAGCCACCCACAGGCCCTGAACCAGCCAACCAGCCAGCCACAGGCACTTTACCAGTCAGCCACCCACAGGCTCTGTACCAGTCAGCCCCCCACAGCCCCTGTGCCAGCCAGCCACCCACCACAGGGTGCCAGACATCCAGCCACCCACCCACCATAGGGTGCCAGCCAGCCACCCACCACATGGTGCCAGACAGCCAGACATCCACCACAGGGAGCAAGACAGCTAGCCACCCACCACAGGGTGCCAGCAAGCCAGCCACCCACAGACAGGGTGCCAGACAGCCAGCCATCCACCCACAGGCCCCGTAGAAGTCAGCGCCCACAGGCCCTGTACCAGCCAGCCACCCACAGCCCCTGTGTCAGCCAGCCACCCACCACAGGGTGCCAGACATCCACCCACCACAGGGTGCCAGCCAGCCACCCACCACAGGGTGCCAGACATCCACCACAGGGTGCCAGCAAGCCAGCCACCCACCACAGGGTGCCAGCAAGCCAGCCAATCACCACAGGGTGCCAGCAAGCCAGCCACCCACCACAGGGTGCCAGACAGCCAGCCATCCCCCACAGGGTGCTAGCCAGCCAGCCACCCACCACAGGGTGTCAGCAAGCCAGCCATTAAGCATTAAACAAAAATGAACATGTTCAGTACCAGATTTGTGTCAAAAATTGTCTTTATTTTTCAAAACTTTAAATGTAAAAAATGACAGCCCATATCGGCCGATACCAATACGTTGTGACCAAAATATCGGTATCGGTCCTGAAAAAACCACATCAGTCTATCCCTATTATATACCATATAGGATCCCTTCTTACGGAATCCAAGGAGACCCCGTAGTGTCTATGCATTGGCTTTAGAGGGGCAAATAAGTATGATGCAGGCAAAATATTTTTCATCATTCACTGGGCAATCTGCCAAATGCATAGGTATTTACCCAATGGGATTCAGTTGGATTCGCTCTGCATTCGACACTCATATTTACACTATTCACAATAGAATGAATGCACAACAGGTGAAAGCTGCAAACAGCCATCAAATCTCACATGTATATTATCAGTTAAAAGAGAAGTATGGGAATTTTTTATTTTTTTTAAAGAATTATACTATAAGCAATAAATACTTTTTACTTCATAAGGACACCTTATACATTAAAGCATGTAAGCACTGCATATTACCTAAAGCAATATGGGAACCGGTCTGCAGTTACGTAGCCTCGTACACAACAACTGCGACGCCCATTTTTTTTTTTTCTTTTCAACTTCAGGGACAATATACATTATATACACACATGAACTTTACTTTCAATCATTTTTATTCAGTAATATACTGAGAAAGACATATGAGCATATCAATAGTTACAACAGCCAGTTCTGGCGCAATTTACGGAGAAAGAAGATACAAAAATACATTCCAAGTATTAGAACAATAGAACACTACTTTAATAGGCTCAACACAATACTGTCCAGTGAGCCAAAAGAATAACCATGGGATAATGTTACCCACCTTATGAGGGGAGCAACAAACTGGGTTGTACGTCACACTGTTCTAAATGTACATACAGAGAATATTATAAAGTCTGACTAAAGCAAAACATAACATAGGTAACCCAGGTACTGGGACCCACAAGGAAGACCAAAAATGAAAAAAAGAAAAGAGGGAAAGGAAATTAGAAAGAGGAAGAGAGAGACCGGAGAGAGGAGCATAAAATGAAGCCCTCAGGAGACGGGCCTGAAAAAGCCAGGTCCCCTAATGCACATGAATTTAATGGCAACTTTAACCACTTAACGACCGCTCACTGTGCCTCTACTGCGGCACAGTGGCTCGTTATCGTCCAGCGACGTAGACCTACGTCACTGGACTCCTCCCCCTGTAGGCGGCGCTCGCGCGCTCCCGCTGTTTTCATTCACAGCAGGAGTCGGGCCAGGGGAGGAGCGGCGGCGATCGCCGCTGCTCTTCCCCGATCGTCGGGGAATCGAGTTTGGAGATCCGTCCGCCTGTGTAAACAGAGCGGGCGGATCTCCTATGTGACAGGGAGTGACAGATCGGAGTGTTCAGCATAGTTGAACATCCGATCTGTCCCTGTGTCACTCAGTCACCTCCCCCCCCACACGTCAGTAAGCACCAGGCATACATTAACCCCTCCCTCTCCAATAAAATTAACCCCTTCCCTGCCAGTGTCATTTTTACAGTAACAGTGCATATATATAGCACTGATTACTGCAGTAATGTCACTGGTTTCCCCAAAAGTGTCAAAAATGTCAGTCAAGGGTCCATCTGTCCGCCGCAATGTCGCAGTCCCCCAAAAAAAAAAACGCAGATCGCCGCCATTACGCGTTAAAAAAAAAAACAGCAAATGACAGAAATCTTTCCCTTAGTTAGTAAACGCAATAACTTTTGCGCAAACCAATCAAAATACGCTTATTGTGATTTTTTTTTACCAAACATGGGTAGCAGAAAACAAAATTGGCCAAAAATTTGATTTTTACATATTTTTTGGGAGGAATTTCATATAAAAAAATGTTAAAAATAGTTATTTTTTCAAAATAAACGCTCTTTTTTTGTTTATAGCGCAAAAAGTAAAAATCGCACAGGTGATCAAATACCACCAAAAGAAAGCTCTGTTTGTGGGAAAAAAAGGACATAAATTTTGTTTGGGTACGGCGTCGCACGACCACGCAATTGTAAGGTAAAGTCGCACAGCGCCGAATCGCAAAAAGTGGCCTGGACGTAAGACAGCAAAATCCTCCGGTGGTAAAGTGGTAATGTTGGACAAGAAAGCCTGGCTCACAGTCTCTATTTCATCCCAAAGGTGTTCTTTCAGGTTGAGGTCAGGACTTTCTGCAGGCCATTTAAGTTCCTCCACCCCAAACCCGCTCATCCATGTCTTTATGGACCTTGCATTGGTGCGCAGTCATGTTGGAACAGGAAGGGGCCATCCCCAAACTCTTCCCACAAAGGTGGGAGTATGAAATTGTCCAAAATGTCCTGGTATGCTAATCCCTTAAGAGTTCCCTTCACTGGAACTAAGGGGCCAAGCCCAAGCCCTGAAAAACAACCCCACACCATAATCCCCCTCCACCAAATGATTTAGACCAGTGCACAAAGCAGTGGACACTGCGAGCCAGGCCTTCTCATCCAACATCAGTGCCTGACCTCACAAATCTGGAAGAATGGTCAAACATTCCCATAGACACACTCCTAAATCTGCGAACAGCCTTCCAAGAAGAGCTGAAGCTGTTATAGCTGCAAAGGGTGGACCAACTCAATATTGAACCCTACAGACTGGGATGCCGTTAAAATTTGTGTGCGTGTACAGGCAGGTGTCCCAATACTTTTACAACATATTGTATTTACTTCCTGCCTAAAATATCCCATCAAATTTCTGATGTTATTGTAACCAGATAATTAAAGCAGTGTTAAACCTCAAAGCAAACATTATATTACAGCTTACCAATTCTTAGATGTGATTGCTGAATAAGCTTTATTTTTTAGGCTTTCTTTCTACTTTCTTCTGGTGGTCAGGCCAGTAAGTCTGTTGTTTTTAAAAAAAACAAGCTCTCTTTCAGTTACAGGGATGAGAAAAACCATTTACCACTGGCAAGGGGTGCTTATAAAGATTGGCTTTCATTTATTTATGGAAAAATATTATCCCAAAAGGAAATACGGTAAGTTGTTTGCTGTAACTGCTTATGAAGTAGCTGGAGTTTGGCTTCAATTTGTTACTGTATCTAAATCTACCAGTACATCTAACACTCCACTGCCCCCAGACTAACCAAGCTGCTGTCCTAATGTGCCCCTGGGGTCATTCATTCAGAGCGGGGCTCCATAATACAGCAGGTGTGTTACTGGCCAGATCACGTAGAGAAAATAGAGGAAAAAAAGCATAAAAAAAAAAACTGATGCAGCCACATCTAATGATTGGTAAGCTGCAATATATTACATTTTGGTTTTGGCTTTAATAACACTTTACCTGTCAGTGATGGAAATATTATGGCCGACTGCTTTATAACTTACCAAGCAATGTGTTTCCATACAGCTGTGAACTGTACCCCACTGTGTTCTCTTGATGCATGCCTGCCAGCAATAGAGAGGCACCCAGGTTCTTCTCTAACACCCACTAAAATAACAACCCAAAAAAACAAAACAGAAAAAAAACAAAAAGTGAAGTTATTACATTAAACTAAAAATGATCATCTGTGGACATTAAAATAGAATTTGGTAGCCACGTAGTACAATCTATATCCAGAACAACAGAAGTAGGTAGGACAAATACAAAACGCTTTTCATATAATGGTGAACAAATAATATAGGGGGGGACCATAAAGGTAACCTAAAAGGCCTCGTTTGAATGTTTATGTCATGAGATCAATTTACAAAAAAAAAAGGCCAGGCCCAGGTAAGGGTAAGTTTCACAGGTTATGACATGGAAGCAGTAGATAGAAGCGATAGAGGGTTTGGGGCCTATCACAATAGAAGGTAATGTCTTCTAACCATAAAGGATCCCATCTTATGGAATCCAAGTAGACCCCGTAGTGTCCATGCATTGGCTTTAGAGGGGCAAATAAGAATGATGCAGGCAAAATATTTTTATTAATTCACTGGGAAATCTGCCAAGTGCATAAGTTAATAGGTATTTACCCAATGGGATTCACCCTGTATCCAACACTCATATTTACACTATTCACAATAGAATGAATGCACAACAGGTGAAAGTTGCAAACAGCCATCAAATCTCACATGTATATTATCAGTTAAAAGAGAAGTATGGGAATTTTTTTTTCTAAGAATCATACCTACCTAGGTGGATGCTGCATCGTTTTGAATGATGCTGCATGTGTCCCCCGCCAGTTCTAAGGCTGAGAACTGGGCGATCAAACAGCACTAATCGCTCAGTTCTCACAGGTCCATGAGCAGAGAGCTGGTGACTGTCTGCTGCTTTGCCACCACTCCAGCACACCAATCACTGGCCTGTGGAGGGGGTGGGAGTGGCCGGCTTGCTGAGAGGCTGAGTCGGGTGCGGGTCTAAGCATGTGGGTGGATCCTGACCAAATGGTCTGCTGGAAACGGTCACAGTAGTGCAGAATGAACTGCACTCCTGTATTCCACATGAGAAAGACAGCCAAACAAGCTTTGGCTTTACTTTTCCTTCAAGAATAGATTTAGCATGCAGGCAAATTAAGAGAAATAGCTCTTCATGGTACTGAAACTCTGTGTACAAACAGTTTCAGTTGCTTTTTTTTTTTTGCCATAACCTTTCGCTGCCTGCGCAACTCATATGTGCAGTGACAAAAGGGGTGAGCTTTATGCCTCAAACACGATCAGATAATCGGACGACTTATCGTTTGCATTTTGTTGCACGATACTAGTATCGAATTCAACAATGCGTACTAAACGTATGTTTTTTTTCTTACGATTCCGGAAAAGCTTCCTGATTGCGTAGCTATGCATCGGATAGTGCAAAACAAAAAACAATGGCAGCCAACCATTGTCGTTCGTTATCGTACAACAAAAGTTTTCGTGATTGTCCCTTCAGATTTTGTTGGACGAAATGTTGTGATCGGCTGTCGAAAGCTGTGGACTAACGATCAGATTATCGTGCGATCAATTCGAATGCGATTTTTTCAGTACGATTATCTGACTGTGTATGAGGCATTAATTCCCAGACAGCACACATATGCATCACTGGATGGCCAATATTTCTGTCCTGAGAAAGCACTCACTGCACGCCTTAGCAGGGACTGAGCTGTCAAAGACAGCTGTATGTCCCCACTGATGATCGGTAGGCAATCATACTTGTCCAGGTTTACAGACCCTATTGAAGGGATGCTGGAGCTGGGCAGAAGGGGTTTAAAACATTTCAATAAAAAAATAAATAAAAGAAAATTAGCATGTCTCCCTCACTCCTAAAGCTAACCAGCCTGTAACACCAGGCATAGAAGTGTACAGCCTCCCATTGCTGTGTTTCCAGCCTGCATGCCCTTCAGCTCTGGTGGGGATAGGGATTTCCCTAAAAAGAGGGGTCTCACCACAAAGCAAATGGTGCCTAATACCTATGAGCACTGAGTTCATCCGTACTACAGTACAGATTCTACAGTGCCTAAGATAAAGTTTACTAATATTTGTCTAGTTTCCTCAGTATGGAAGCCTATACAAATGGATTTTTGTAAGATCTTACCGTAAAATCCTTTTCTCTTAGCTCATTGACAGACGTAGTCCTCTTTGATTCATATCAATTGGGTTATACTGCCCTCTACAGGAGTAGGACTAGGCAGAAAGAAAATGTTCTGGCTCCACCTTAGGGGCAGTCCCAGAGGGTATATCCCCTCTCTCTCTCTGCTACAGGATGTCAGTTATGTCACAAAGCAGTGTCAGAGAATTTAACCCAACCCAACTCAAAAGTAGAGGGGCGGGTACTACGTCTGTCAATGAGCTAAAAGAAAAGGATTTTACGGTAAGATCTTACAAAAATCAATTTTTCTCTGTCGCTCATTGACAGACGTAGTCCTCTTTGATTCATATCAATTGGGACGTCCCAAAGCAGTGCCACAAATGAGGGGTGGGATTAACGGAAATCAAAATCCAATCTAGAAGGCCCAACCGGTGCCAACTAGAAGTTCAAAGGCTCATCAGACCAAAGGGATGAGACTCAAATACAAATCCAACTGAAAAAAACCCTCGAGGTAGACCGCCGGTCTCCTCAAATTGCGGCCTGCAAAACTTTGCGGCCAAAAGAGGCATCTGACGATGCCATCACATCAACTTTATAGAACTTTGCAAAGGTATGCACTGACGACCAAGTAGCCGCCTTGCAAACCTGAAGGACTGACGCCTGATGGCGAAAGGCCCATGACGCACTAAGCGCCCGAGTGGAGTGCGCCTTAACAGGGAACGGGGGCTCCCGACCCTTAATAGAATAAGCCTGTACCACCGTCTGTCTGATCCATTTGGAAATAGTCGCGGCAGATGCAGGCAACCCCTTTTTGGGGCCATCCGGGATCACAAAAAGTGAATCCGTCTTGCGAAACGAGTCCGTCGTTTTCAAGTATACCCTGATCGCCCGAACCACATCCAAGGAGTGTAAAGCAAACTCCCGATGATGGCTGGGCTTAGGACACAGGGAAGGTAATACAATATCCTCATTCAGATGAAATTCTGAAACCACTTTAGGTAGGAAGGATGGATTCGGACGTAGAACCACCTTATCTCTATGAACCACCAAATATGGGGAACGACAAGATAATGCGGCCAGTTCTGACACCCTGCGTGCAGAAGTGATGGCCACCAAGAAGGCCACCTTCTGGGATAACGTAGGTAAGGGAATCTCCCTAATATCTTCAAAGGGAGGTTTCTGAAGAACCGACAACACCAGATTAAGATCCCAGGGCGGTAAAGGCGCGCGCACTGGCGGAGCCAGGTGTCGCACCCCCTGGATGAAATTCCGTACCAAGGAATGAGTAGCCAAAGGTTTCTGAAAGAAGATAGCCAATGCTGAAACCTGACCCTTGATAGTGCTCAAGGCCAGTCTCTGCTCAACTCCTTGTTGCAGAAAAGCCAATATTTGGTTAACCGAATAGGAACGTGGAGGAAACCCAAGAGATTCACACCACGCAATATAAGACTTCCATGTGCGATGATAAATTTTCCTGGAAGTCGTTTTCCTAGCTTTAATTAGAGTAGGAATAACTGAAGTTGACAACCCCTTGTCCTTCAGCACCTGGGTCTCAATAGCCAGGCCGTTAAAGCCAGCGATTGTAAAGCAGGATGGAAGATTGGTCCCTGAGACAGCAGATCTTCCCTGAGAGGAAGTCGCCACGGGACGTCCGCTACCAGTCTGACCAAGTCGGCGTACCAGGCTCGACAAGGCCAGTCCGGAGCTACCAGAATAACTGGAATTCCCTCCACCTCTATCCTGCGAAGAAGCTTCGGCAGCAACCTGAGAGGAGGGAAGGCATACAGTAGCTGATACTGCCCCCACGGGGCGACCAGCGCGTCTGCGGCTTCTGCTAGAGGATCGCGGGAGCGAGCCACAAACCTCCGCACCTTCCTGTTGAGTCGAGATGCCAACAGATCCACATCCGGGGTGCCCCAACAAAGGCACAATAGGTGGAAAACTTCTGGATGGAGGGACCATTCCCCTTGATCCAGAGTCTGACGGCTGAGATAATCTGCCTGCCAATTCTCCACCCCCGGAATAAACACCGCGGAGAGAGCTGGAACAAACCGTTCCGCCCAACGAAGAATGCGGGCCACTTCCCTGGCCGCCAGGACACTCTTGGTGCCCCCTTGGCGATTGACATAAGCCACAGCTGTAGCGTTGTCCGACTGGATCCGAACCGGGCTGCCTTGGAGCTGCTCGGTCCAGTGTATCAGACAAAGTCTGATCGCCCTCAGTTCCAATACATTTATCGGTAACCTGGACTCTTCCAGGGACCAAAGCCCCTGGGCAGATAATCGACCGAGAATTCCTCCCCAACCGGAAAGACTCGCATCCGTGGTCACAATCGTCCAATATATTGGCAGAAATGACTTCCCCTGGCTGAGCGTCGGAGATCAAAGCCACCAGACCAGGGACTCCCTGGTCCACTCGCTCAATCGGATCCGATTGTCCAGAGATTCTGGATTCCGATTCGATTTGAGAAGAATCTCTCTTTGAAGGATTCGGGTATGGAACTGGGCAAATGGTACTGCTTCGAAAGAAGCCACCATCAAACCCAGGACTCTCATGCAAGTCCGAAGAGAAGGCCAGTTGTCGGATAGTAACAACTGAATTGCTGATTGAATTTTCCGGAGTTTCCCCGCAGGAAGAAACACTTTTGCCCTGGATGTGTCTAGAATTAGACCCAGATATTCGAGCCTCCTGGTGGGAACCAGAGATGACTTCTGCAGGTTCACCAGCCACCCAAACTCTTGCAAAGAGATCATGGTGATCTCTAGGTTTTGTAACAAGGTCTGTGGAGACTCCGCACGGAGCAGAAGATCGTCTAGGTAACCTAGAATCGATATGCCTCGTTGACGTAACAGCGCCAACATTGGGGCCAACACCTTTGTGAAGACCCGAGGAGCCGATGCGAGACCGAAGGGTAACGCCGCAAACTGATAATGGTTCTCTTCTACGGAAAAACGCAAGAAACGCTGATGTCCTGCGTAAATGGGAATGTGAAGATAGGCATCCTTCATGTCTATGGACGCCAGAAAATCCCCCTGATGCAGGGAGGCTGTCACTGTGCGAATGGACTCCATCCTGAATTTTTGTATCTTGACAAAAAAATTGAGTGCTCTTAAGTCCAGAATTGGACGCACCTTGCCCTCTTTCCTGGGTATTGTAAACAGGTTTGAATAAAACCCTTGAAAACGCTCTGTCCAAGGAACGTGGACTACCACTCCTTGTTGTAGTAAATCTGTGACCGCTCCCCGCAGAGCTTCTAAGGGATCCGGGGATAGTCGGATATTGGAAGGGAAGAATCGCACCGGTGGGAGAGATCGAAACTCGATCTTGTAACCTGACCTTATGACTTCGCGAACCCACTTGTCCGGGATTCTGGAAAGCCATGGATCCGGAAACCGGCGAAGACGTCCCCCCACCCCGGCTATGGGTGGGGGCGCACCTTCAGGCTTTAGTAGTCTTATCTTCAGGTCTGGAGGAGCCGGGCTTTTGCTTGCCCGACCAGCGCCCCTTAAAACCTCCCGAAGGAGTTTTGGAGGGCTTTGCTTTTTCGCCCGTGGGGCGAAAAAACTTCGTATGGGCGGAAAAGGAAGGCCCCCGTCTCTGACGAGGTCCTTTACCCTTAGTACTTTGTGGCAAGAAAGTGCTCTTGCCTCCAGTGAGATCCTTGATAATCTCATCTAAGTTGGCCCCAAATAGGCGCTCACCCTGAAAAGGGAGATTAGCCAAAGCCTTCTTGGAACCTTGGTCTGCCGACCAACATTTTAGCCACAGTGTACGCCTGAGAACCACTGCTGAGACTGATGCTCGCCCCAATAATGGAGTGGCGTCTAGCGCAGCGTCGCAGATAAACTGTAACCCTTGTATCATCTGTTCTAACAGATCTGATACCGCCTGAGGGATATCACTCCCTTCTAAGTCCCGGCGTAATAACTTGGTCCATTCTGTTACAGTTTGAGAAACCAGACCAATAGCAATTACTGGTCTGAAAGCTGACCCAATCAGGGAAAAGATGGCGCGAGACACGGCTTCCACCTTACGATCCACTGGATCCTTAAAGGACGGAGCATCCTCCAATGGGATAACCGTAGATTTGTTCAATCTGGAGATTGGAGAATCCACCATAGATGGTACTGTCCACTTCTTGAGGAGGGATTCCTCGAACGGATAACGCCTATTAATGCGTTTGGAAATAGTAGGGGCTCGCTTTGGATGACCACATTCTTCCTTAATTACATTACCGAAACACTTGGGTAAGGGAAATACTTTCGCCATTTTGGCGCGTTTATTAGTACCAAATGGAATCTCAGTATCAGCTACTTCTGATGGTGTAACCTGTAGTCCTAAGGTTTCCCGAACGGCTACAATGAATGCGTTTACCAACGCTTCCTCTCGGGCTATGGTAGATGCTGAAACATCCTCCTCACTGTCTGAAGAGACAGTACCCGAGACACAAACCCCAGATGAGGTACCTGCAACTGCAGGGATAGGCTCAGACTCTGAATCTGAAGTTTCAGATGAAATGGGGGTAGGCGGGGGTCGCTTCCTTGCGCCCTGTCCCTGACAAGCCACTTCCACCCGGGATACAAAAGTTTCCAAAACTGCTGACAATGACTCAATAGTCAGTGGGGAACTGGAGGGTCCTGCAGCCACCTCGAGGGGATCAGGTGGAGATACATGTGCGGCAGGGTCCATATTAATCCAGGACACTTTGCCAGTGAAAAATTTGAAAAAATAAAAAATACCTTTTTTTTTTTTTTTTTTTATCTGTAATCCACCAGCGCAATAGCGCCCCTCAGCGTACCTGCTTTGGACCCCCACAGAGAAAGAGAGACCCCAAGGGCTCACCACCTGATGCAGAGAAGTTTCCTTATCAAACTGCTGTCAGCGTTGTCCTATGCAGACTGGGAAGTCCTGTACTAGGTTTCCCGGGTAAAAGGAAGTGGCTCCGCCCCCTGTGCACGCCTTCCGGCGTTCCCAGCTGCTCCTCGAGGTCGGCTGGGCACATCAAACATGGCCGCCCCCATGTAGAAGACAATAGACTTCGAAAAAATGGCGGCCTGCGTGACCTGCGGGCGGCCTGTGTAGGCAATGCAGACATGCGGTCTACAACAAAATGGCGGCGGACTGCCGATCTAGCGTGGCTCCTCCAGTGCAGCGGCCTGTGAACGGCTCTGGAACGGCTGATGGCGGCCTGTCGGCCTGCGGGAGCATGGTGATAGCTACAGTCTAAGGTAGGCTATAATCTCCTTTGCTCTGGATGCTTATATGTTTACTATGGTAAATCGAACCAGGCTTCCTTGGATCAATCTGCTAGAGAAACCAAGGCTGCTGAAGTGTCAGCTCCCAAACCCAGGTTGCTTTTAGAGTGTTAGCTCCCAAACCAAGCCAGCTGAAGTGTCAGCTCCTAAACCAAGCCTGCTGGAGTGTCAGCTCCTAAACCAAGGGTGCTAGAGTGTCAGCTCCTAAACCAAGGTTTGCTTAGAGTGTTAGCTCCCAAACCAAGCCTGCTGGAGTGTCAGCTCCCAAACCAGATCACACTATCACAGGGGATATGTGAATTTGTCATAGGCTAAAGGGGGAACCTTAATGTCAGAAAAGGATCCGACCATACACAGAGGGGCCCGTATCCCAAAAACCCCACAGGGGGGAAGGGGGGAACATTTACTCACCATACCGGAACTGACGGGCACCCTCTCTTCACAGTACCCTCTCCACCGAGGTGGGGGGCTGTCGACCAATACGGACGCCGTGACTCTGCTGGTTCCTGGCGTCCAAGCGAGACGTTTAACTCGCAGGGTCAGTCCCCGTCCAATGGGACTATGTCGCGGCCGACCCAGCGCGGAGCTATGGTCTGCACGCGCTCGTAGGCTGAGCTGGGGTGACCACTGGATCTCAACATCCAGCCCGTCGCCCGGTCCCGCATACTTACTTGAATGTGTCGCGGCCAACCCAGCGCGGAGCTATGGCCTGCGCGCGCTCGTAGGCCGGCTGGGGTGACCACTGGATCTCAACATCCAGCCCGTCGCCCAGATCCGGCGTGATTTGCTTGAAGATCTCACAGGAAAACTGGAGACAAAAGCTACCTAAAAAAGGAAAAAAAATTTTCTAAAAAAATCTTGCCAGGACCAAAAGATCCCAGCAAGGAACTTAGGTCCTTACTCCCGACTAGACAGAAAAAAACTGACATCCTGTAGCAGAGAGAGAGGGGATATACCCTCTGGGACTGCCCCTAAGGTGGAGCCAGAACGTTTTCTTTCTGCCTAGTCCTACTCCTGTAGAGGGCAGCATAACCCAATTGATATGAATCAAAGAGGACTACGTCTGTCAATGAGCGACAGAGAAAATTAGGATTTCTCTTGCAGCATTCTCATTACTACAATTATTGTTTTTACTACGCGCAATGTGCAGTAAAAGCAGACTGTAACGGCCAGGATGCAAATACCATTTGCGCAGCTACACAAGGGTCCACTGGGACTTAGTGGCCCATTTAGTAGATAGATGCTAGGACCCCTGCTACCATCATACAGACCTGGAGAAGGCTCAATTCTATCCAGCTCTTAGTTTATACACAGTTAAGAAGTGTTTTTACTTGGCCAGTAGTTGCATGGGGAGATGTCTAGGACAAGTGCTCTTTGGGGATTATATACAACACTGTCTACAGCTACACATCAGCATAAATCAAAAACATTCCATGAAAAAGTTTAGAACCATGACTTCTTTATAATGAGGTGAAAATGACAAGTCAAAAAACCAACATAAAAAGCCTTTATATCAAGACTTAGGTTTACCGTTAGCTGTGGGGTTCCAGAGAGATAGTGGTGTAAGGCATAGAGGGACAGGAGCTGTGTGGAGACATTATCAAAGCTCTCTTGCAGCATGATTTCAATCACTACAGAGGCAGCATCTGTAGAAAAGAGGACACAGACACTTATACGCAAACAGAAGAGTGGACCGGTCCTTTGAACATATTGTAATCCATGATATATCCGGTCCTAATCAATATTTATTTCACATGTGGAATCACTCAGGGAGCATATGTCATAGTTGCATCACCAGGTGACGGAACCTTTTTTCGCCATACACTGGTGCCTTATACTCCGCATAATTTCAACAAAGAAATTATCATGTTAAAGTAGTTCTAAAGGCTGATAGTTCTTTACCATCATACATTCTATGCATGAAGGTAAAAAACCTTCAGCGAGCAGCTCCCCCCTCAGTCCTCCTAATACTTATCCTAAACCCAATGTTGATCCAGTAATGTGCACAAGAGGGGTTTCCCCTTTCTCATTGGCTGAGATGCAGCAGCGGGAGCTGCTGTCAATGACATCCAGTCAGGAGGAAGCGGGGGGGGGGGGGCTGAGCCTCTCTGTCTGTGTCTTATGGACCCAGAGGATGGGGTTCAAGATCGAGAATGCATGAGTGCCCCCATAACAAGCAGCTTGCTATGGGGGCACTCAGCGGGGGGGAGGGGCCAAGAGCACCAGTGGGGTACCCGAGAAGAGGAGGACCAGGGCTGCTCTGTGCAAATCCATTGCACGAAGCAGGTATATATGACATGTTTGTTATTTGAAAATAAAAAAATAAAAAATGTGCTTTTAGAAATACTTTAAACACATGTATGTGTCTGCCTTTCTGGTGTGTATTTATTTGTCCTGTTTGATTATAATTCAAGACAAATTTGTAGACTTCTACCATGTGTCCTTTGTGTGTTTATAGGTCTATGGGAAGCAATTTAGACAGTAAACGCTATGGAGGACATGACTAAACATTCCATGGAAGGTTATGGTTAAATAAGGATGCCACGCACAGCAACCTTCTAGCAATGGAATTTTTAACCTGCCCCAGAAAACACACAGCTGGAACTGAACACGTTTGATAAATCAGCTCCCCATTCAGCAGCACTGCATTGCAAAGTTTCCAGTATGCAGTAGGAGAGGTAAATTGCAAACTGCTGTTCAGTGCTTACAGGTGAGAACATTCCAGATTCGGCTATCTAAGGCCCCTTACACACACGGCTGTCTAAAATGCCAAGAGGGACACACTGCTCCTACAGTGCCCAAGAGAAATGAGTGCAGCAGGCAGTCTGTCAAAGTCTACGGCAGGCTGTGGTTGAACCAATATTTAGGGCTCTGTGTGTTCAGGGACAAAGGTCCGCCTGGACATTGCACCTGTCCTTCCTGGGTGTACTAATAGACCGGAAAGGATGCACTGTTTGACAACCTTGTGTAAAAGGGGCCATCCACACAGACTTCATGAGTTCAGTTGCATTTTTTTCCAAGAATACAGATTCAGGTGGCATTAGTTTGCACATCTGTCTTCAGTTTACATCCCTTTTATTCAGGGCCATCTTTAACACAGGGCAAAAGGGGAAGCTGTCCCGGGCCCAGTCATTGTTGTGGGACCCAAAGCAGCTGCCCCTTGATCCCGCACATAGTTGATAAGTGGATTCGGGAGGGACAAGAAAATGTTTGCCCAGGGTCCAATCAATAATAAAGATGGCCCTGCTTTTATTACATGTTCAGGTTTTATTTCAATGGGGTTGTCAAAGGTGAAAAAAGTATAAACAATAAAACATTTCTTGCCTAAAAATGGACATAACTGGAACAGACATAATATCTATGGACATCATCCATTTACATTCACTTACATCCACAAAAACAGAAAAGGATGCAGACTTTTTCTTCCATAGACAAAAGTTATTCAGATGTAAGTGCCATAGATAGACTGTGGTTCAGTCTGGATCTCTTTAAAAAAAACTGAACACCTGTGTGAAAAGGCCCTAAAGCCCTCTAAACACTGTAAACTTTTAAAATGTGTCAATTTTGCCTGGGAGTTTGCCAGGAGTTGTTGGGTCTAATAATTTCTATGAATTCCATTCCATTTTCATTGTCAATCAATTTTCTGTCCTTCAAATCACAATACAACAGATATCTGTTTTCATCCTTTTACACAATAGTGTAAAACTCATATAGTGTTATGGTAAATCTTAAAGAAAAATATAAATCATACCTTCAAAGTTTTCTTTCTTTATGAATGTATCAAGTAATAAGTTAAATGTGAAATCATCTGGGAATATTCCATATTGCACCTGTGTAAAGAACACAAAAGACGGTATGAAACCAATCAACAGTAATATGAAAGCACGCATACAGGGATTGAAAAACAAATAAAGGTGGATGGAAAAATCTGTATAAATATACTGAACAAAATTATAAAACGCAACACTTGTTTTTGCCCCCATTTTTCATGAGCTGAACTAAAAGATCTAAGAAAACTGGGATTCATCCGTGAAGAGAACACCTCTCCAAAAGTGTAAGACGACATTGAATGCGAGCATTTGCCCACTAAAGTCAGTTAGGATGATGAACTGCAGTCCGATCAAGACTCCGAGCATGCAAATGAGCTTCCCTGAGACGGTTTCGGACAGTTTGTGCAGAAATTCTTTGGTTATGCAAACCGATTGTTGCAGCAGCTGTCCGGTTGGCTGGTCTCAGACGATCTTGGAGATGAAGATACTGGATATGGAGGTCCTGGGCTGGTGTAGTTAAACGTTGTCTGCGGCTGTGAGGCCGGTTGGATATAGTGCAAAGTTCTCTGAAACACCTTTGGAGACGGCTTATGGTAGAGAAATGAACATTCAATTCATGGGCAACAGCTCTGGTGGACATTCCTGCAGTCAGCATGATAATTTCACGCTCCCTCAAAACTTGTGACATCTGTGGCATTGTGCTGTATGATAAAACTGCACATTTTAGAGTGGCCTTTTATTGTGGCCAGCCTAAGGCACACCTGTGCAATAATCATGCTGTCTAATCAGCAGAGAAAAGAGCTGTGGTCTGCATTTCAGAGACAGTGCATAGAGTAAAGGCTCTAAAGGCAGAATTTTTTTTTCACCTTGATGCATTGTCTATATTAGGGTAAAAAACCTTCTGTGTGCAGAATACCCTCCCCTGACTTTTATTTAAATTTTATAGATTTCTTTTTTCCATGGGTATTCCAGTTTAGTGAAATCATGGAATGTCTTACTCTGAGGGTGGGCAGGTCCTGAATGCTGCAGAGAGCATGTCTGGATTTAGAGCTGCAGAGAACATCTCCTGCAGCATTTTCCTGTGAGCCCATGTTGGCTTGATGACATATCCTCGAGGTGTGTGTCCTTGATGCCCTGGGCTCACAGAAAGTGAGTTGGAAGATACTGGGTGTCATTCAACCCTGAAGAAGACTGGGCTGGGTTGCAAAGCAGTGAGTACGTTGGGGACAGAACAAGAGAGGAAGTGACTACTGGGGCAAAATCTGCCTTTTCACAGTGTTATTTTAAAAAAGAGCTTGGCAATAGATTAAATAACTCCTAGGCGCCGAGCACACGCAAATATGTAGCCTCTCGGTGGGTGGGCCTTGGCACTGAGCGGCCGCAAAATTTGCATGCAATAGCGCCGATAGAGCTGTCCCGAGAGCACACGCCCTGTGCGCTCCCGACACAGTTACTGGTGGCTAATGGGAAGCTCCCCATCACGGCGGTCGCATGACCAAAAGCATGACCTCCCAGCATTTTAAACTTTTTAAAGAGTCGGCAGGCACCAGCTCTAAGGAGTTAAAAAAAAAAAAAAAATGGAATTAGGTTCCAATTCTATCCACATGGTTCAATCGCTTGGTTCTGATTGAACCTGTTGCAGGTAGTGCTATATTGCTTATACGCTTGCAATTACCAATTTGTTGATAGACGCTTTTAGTAAAGCAGCACATTATAGACAACTTCATCCAAAAAACTGAATTTTTGTAAAATCTTACCGTAAAATTCCTTTCTCTGAGTCCTCCGACAGTCGCCGCCCCTCATATAGTCTTTACCAATTGGTATTGACTTCCTCTCCGCAGGAGTAGCTAGGCATAAGACTTGTTAAAAAAAAAAGCATTTAACATAGACAAACCCATGGGGGCTGTCCCACTGGTCAATACCCCCCTGCAGTAAGCCATCCCAACTCAGTTTGGTAGCATAGCAGTAAGTGTACAAGAACCCCAAAAGAGGGGAAGGAATTTTACGGTAAGATTTTACAAAAATTCAGTTTTCTCTTGCGTCCTCCGACAGTCGCCGCCCCTCATATAGTCTTCACCAATGGGATGTCCCAAAGCAGTGTAGACATGAGGGGTGGGAGCAACCATATAGAAGGCAACGCAGTACCCACATCAGAGAAAGTAACCTTACACGCACAGTAAGAGAACCGTCTGGGCAATAGAAGAGGCTCAACAGGAAAAACAACCCAGGGGAAAAACAGCCCCAACAGCCAGGGACCCACAAAAAAACACGGGTCCCCTATGGCACTGCCGCACAGAAAACTTTGCGGCCAAAGGAGGCATCAGCTGATGCCAGAACATCAATCATATAGAATTTTGAAAAGGTGAGCACCGACGACCAAGTCGCAGCCTTGCACACCTGGGCCACCGAAGCCTGATGCCGGTAGGCCCCAGACGTACTCATAGAGTGGTAGAGTGCGCCTTAACAGCGAAGGGTGGAACCCGGTCCTTCAAAACATAGGCCTGTACAATCGTCTGTCTGATCCATTTGGCAATGGTCGCCGCAGACGCAGCCATGCCCTTCCGAGGTCCCTCAGGAAGGACAAAGAGGGAATCCGATTTCCGAAAGGATTCAGTGGATGACAGGTAAACGTTGATCGCCCGGACAACATCCAAGGAATGCAAGGCAACCTCCTTAGGATGCTCAGGCTTTGCACAGAGCGAAGGCAAAAATATGTCCTCATTAAGGGGAAAGTCAGACACCACCTTAGGTAGAAATGACGAGTTAGGTCGCAAGACCACCTTATCTTATGAACCACCAGGTAAGGAGAGCGGCAAGACAACGCCGCCAACTCAGACACCCTGCGAGCCAAAGTGATCGCCACTGAAAAGGCAACCTTCTTAGACAGCAGAGGCAACGATATCTCCTGGATGTTTTCAAAGGGAGAAAAGCTGTAACACGGACAGAACCAAGTTCAAGTCCCATGGAGGTAAAGGCTCCCTCCGGGGAGGGGCCAAATGTCACACACCTTGAATGAAGGTGCGAATTAAGGAATGAGACGCCACAAGGCGCTAAAAAAGAACAGCCAGTGCAGATACCTGGCCCTTTATCGTGGCCAGCGCCAGGCGCTGGTCCACACCAGACCGGAGGAAAGCCAACACTCTCGTCACCGAGTATGAGCGAGGAGAAAACCCCCTGGACTCACACCAGGCAAAATAAGCTTTCCAGGTACGGTAATACATTTTTCCAGACGAGGCTTTTCTAGCCTTGATTAAGGTCGGAATGACCTCTGGGGAGAGACCCCTGTCTCAGGACCTGGCTTTCAACAGCCAGGCCATTAAAGCCAGGGACTGTAAAGCAGGATGGAAGATCGGTCCCTGAGACAGCAGATCTTCTCGCAATGGCAGCCGCCAAGGAGGCGCGACTGCTAGGTGAACGATGTCCGCGTACCAGGACCGGCATGGCCAGTCCGGTGCAACCAGAATCACCAAGTTCGGTTCCGAGGCCAACCTGCGAAGGAACCTGGATAACAACTGAATCGGAGGAAAGGCATACATCAGACGACACTGATGCCAAGGGGCCACCAGCGCATCCGAGGCGTCCGCCAGAGGATCGCACGTTCTTGCCACGAACCTTTCCACCTTGTGGTTTAGCCGAGACACGAACAGATCCACGTCCGGGGATCCCCACTTCGCACACAGCATTCGGAAGACCTCCGGGTGTAGGGACCATTCCCCCTGATCCAGGGTCTGGCGGCTCAGATAATCTGCCTGCCAATTCTCCACACCCGGAATGTGAACTGCCGAAATCGCCGGGACATGAGCCTCGGCCCAAGACAGAATGTCGGTCACCTCCCGGGCCGCCCGGGCACTCCTGGTGCCCCCTTGGTGGTTTATGTAAGCCACTGCGGTAGCATTGTCCGTCTGTACCCGTACAGGACGGCCCCGAAGTCGATCCGACCACTGGAAGAGACACAGTTTGATCGCTCTCAATTCCTAGATGTTGATTGGAAGGGAGGATTCCTCCTCCGACCAAATGCCCTGGGCAGACAGGTTGCCCAGGACGCCACCCCAGCCCGACAGGCTGGCATCCGTGGTAATCACTGTCCACAGTAACGAACGGAAGGACTGAAGCCACCACAGAAGATCCATTCTGGTCCGGCGACTCAACGAGACACTCAGATCCAAGGACTGAGGTAGTCTGTCCCACCTGGCCAGGATCTCCGCCTGGAGAAACCGTGTGTGAAACTGAGCAAACGGTATCGCCTCGAATGCTGACACCCTCAAACCCAGGCACCGCATGCAGGTCCTGAGCGACGAAGATTCTTTGTCCCTGAGGGACCTGATCTCGTTCTGAAGGGTCCAGAACTTGTCCTCCGGCAGAAATACCTTCGCTTGAGCAGAGTCCAGAACCATCCCCAATAGGGAAGACGAACCGAAGGAGACAAAGTCGACTTCTGAACGTTGATGGTCCAACCGAACTCCTGGAACGTCTGTACCGTAGTCGACAGATCGCACAACAGGCCCTGACTGACACCCGATCTTAACAAGAGATCGTCCAGATATCCCAAGACCGCAATGCCCTGTGCCCTCAACAGGCCCAGAACAGGTGCCAGCACTTTGGTAAAGACCCTCCGATGACCCTCGAAAATGGGGATGTGCAGGAATGCATTCTTTAGGTCGATAGAGGCCAGGAATTCCCCTGGACTCAGGGAGGCCACCACTGAGCGGAGGGATTCCATACAGAACTTTCGAACGCGCACGAAGCGGTTCAGGGCTTTCAAGTCCAGGATCGGACGCACCTTGCCCTCCTTTCTGGGCACAGTGAACAGATTCGAGTAAAAACCCCGAAACCTGTCCCGATGAGACACCGGGACAATCACCCCCTGGGCAGGGAGGTCCTGCACCATTTGATGCAGGTCCTGTAGGCGCCCTGGGGTCAAATGAAGATTTGAGGGAAAGAATCTGCCCGCCGGCCGTGAAAGGAATTCGATCTTGTATCCTGATCTAATGATTTCCTGAACCCACCTGTCCGGAATTTGGAGCAGCCAAGGTTGGAGGAAACAGCACAAATGTCCCCCCACCCCTGAAACGGGTGAGGGCGTGCCTTCAGGCAGGGGCGGATTGAGCCGCCGCACCGGCATGGCCGGACCTGGGCTTGTTCTTCGGATTCTGGGGCAGCAGAGTGCTTTTGCCCCCAGTGACTCCTTTCACCAAAGTATCTAAAGCCTCGCCAAAAAGGCGAGACCCTGCATAGGGAAAACCAGCCACCGTTTTCCGTGACATCTGGTCAGGCGACCAGCTCTTCAGCCAGATCAGTCGATGGTTAAGTACCGCGACACTAGACAGGCGTGCAGCCAAAGGGGCCTCTTTCAAGGCCGCATCGCACAAATACATGACCCCTTGATGAATTTGGTCCACCATGTCCAGCGTAGCAGGTGGAGCAGAATCAGACGCGAGAGTGCGTCTAAGCACCTTAGTCCAATCTGCCACCGCCTGAGCCACCCTGACAGAAGTGAAAATAGGTTTGAGCATGGAACCCGCCACCATGTAGGCATGGCGGGCAAGAGACTCCAACCTCCTGTCCGTAGGATCCTGGAAAACCGGGGTATCCTCAGTGGGAACCAAAGTAGCCTTGTACAACACGGCAACAGTGTGATCCACCTGGGGGGTCACACACCAGCGCAAATCCGTAGAAGGCGCAAAGGGGTAGAGCAGTTGAAATGGTTTAGGCACCGTGAAAGGGCGTTTAAAACTGCGCCATTGCTCATTCACTGTGTGATGAAACTCAGCCAGCGGAGTAGGGAAAACCCTGCGCCAACTTGCGGGTCCTATGTGTACCAAAAGGAGGACACAATGCCCGGAGGATTGGGCTCATCCTCCAAATGTAGTGTTTCTTTTACAGAAGAAATCAACGCTTCCATAGCTGCGCGTTCTTCAGGCGACCCCGGGGGAGAATCATCTACCCCCTCCACCTCCGCCTCAGACCCCAGCGGGTCCAGGGACGAGCGAGACCCTGAAAAGGGCACGCCAGCCACATCACCATCTGAATCAGAGGGGAAAGATAATATAGGCCTTTTTCTAGCAGCTCGTTCAGCCATCAGCACCTCCATTTTGGACAATAATGTCACTACCACAGTGGCCAAATTAGGTATAAAGGGGGTTCAGCAGAACTAGGGTCCCCCACCAAGGCTGGGGGGGAATTTGCTGTCCTGAGATTCCATTGATGAGATTCCATTGAGACCATGAAAAAAAGTACTGGCCCTTTAAGAGCGCTGCGGACTGCGCAGCCCACCGCTAGATACACTATGTACACAGACCCCCCAAAAGGGACAAAACTGAGCCAGAAGGGATAAAACAGAGAAACATGGAAGAGAATCTGCAGAGCCCCGCAGAGTGTTACCACACCGATCGCTGCTCCAGAGGAAAAGGAAGTGAGGTCACCAGAGGCTGAACTATATGCTGCAAGGCTAAGGGAAAATGGCTGCCCATAGGAAGTAATGGGATGGCTTCGGCAAGATAGCCGCCGACATGTGCTCGGAACGATCGTTCTGCCACACACAAGATGGCGCCGGATGGCGCCAAAACCACCACACAGCAAGCTGCTAACAAGCCCACAGTGAAGCCAGACATGCTTGCCCACACCTAAAATGGCGGACCGCACGGTTTTTACCCGCTGCGGCCGCCCCACACATGGTCTGCACCGCCAAAAACACCAAAGTGACACAGGAGAGGGGCCCCCGAACCCACACAGCGCCAGCAGTGTAATAAAAGAGACCCCCGCAGGGATCGCATCAGGGAGCCCCACAAACGCACAGACATGGGGGAACACACAGCAACACGGGACTGTCACCCCAGAAAGAGGCCCCACACAGAAAGTACTTACCTGTACCGGATGGCGTGGGGTGCCTCTATGAAACGGAAAGCCGCTGTCCTCAGATGACAGGGAATGCCGTCAGCCAAACGCAGGACACTGCACCACAGAACCGCAGATGTGTCCAGTGAGGTAGCCACCTCACAGGCTGCATCCCTGCTGCGAACAGGGATGGGTCGTTCTTAGTGCCAGGGCAAACACATAGCTGAACGCTCGATGGCGGGCTGGGGATCCCTCTGACCTGGAGAGCCAGGGCGGCCAGTCCGATTCCCAGCTCCGCAAATCCATCTTCATCTGAAGATCCGACTAAACTAAAGCTGACAAAATAAATAGCTAGTAAAGGAAAGAAAAAGCTGACATTCTTGCAAATAAAAATCATAAGAAAAGATTAGAAGGCTGAGACTGTAGCCCCAGCACAGGGAAGCCTATCTACTCCTAACGCTAGGTAGAAGACAAACTGAGTTGGGATGGCTTACTGCAGGGGGGTATTGACCAGTGGGACAGCCCCCATGGGTGTGTCTATGTTAAATGCTTTTGTTTTTAACAAGTCTTATGCCTAGCTACTCCTGCGGAGAGGAAGTCAATACCCATTGAAGACTATATGAGGGGCGGCGACTGTCGGAGGACGTAAGAGAAATAAAGGTTTTTGCTTTACATAGGCTTCAGAAAAGTAAACCTCTATTAGATATTATAGCGATCCGTTATTCTGTTGAGGAGATTGCATCTTACTTTCTCTGACAGAGTGACGAAAAATGAGGAGGTAGCAGGAGTCACTGGGACACGAAGGTAAACAATAGTAATCTGACAGAGGTTCTTACTGTTCCCTGTTTTACTAGAAAAGAAGTGTTTTTATCAAAGTCCTCATAAGAGGTTTCGTATCACTTTCTGCATTTTTAAGAAATGAGTGAAAATTTAGTGGGGGTCACAGAACACAGCATAAACTTGACACGGGTTCAATTCCCAAGGCCACTGATAAGGCAGTACAGCTGGCCCTTCTGTACCGAGCCCAGGCCTCATTAGTGCAAAATGGAGTGAAAAAGTGAGTCCTGCTTGGACCTACCCCAGTAGATGTTATCTGTGATGAAACGCGTGAGGGGGTCCACAACGGTGACGTCATTACATTTGTTCCACCCGATTAGCTGACTTCTCTTCGGAGCCGAACACACAAGGTGAATCCCACAGAAACACCACTATTTACACACTGCTTTACAGCTTGGATCTTGTAAATGCAGCTTTATATCTACCTATTAAAGTGGTATTTTTTAATGCACTATGGAAGTGTCTTTTGTTTTACATTTCCTGGGATTCGTTTGTGCCTGCTGAACGGGCTTTCCATTCCATGAGAGACTTACCGGTACATGCTCCATTTGGTCACCTATAATTTAGTGGGCTTACAATCTGGCAAGCAGATTTTATCACTCATCTTGGGTGTGAAGCTATTATTCTGAGTCACCCTTTTTCTTCCTTGAATGCTTACACCTGTCATCACTGGTGGTCTTTTCCCTTCTGCGACTACCTCTGTGAATTGGTGTTTTTACACATTTATTGAACTTTTAGAATAATTCATATTACCAATCTGTTTATTGTTTAGGGCTGCACTTTTCTTGTTTGTATAATCTTTGGAGTATGTATGTTTGCTTAGTGCTGGCAGCTTTGTTTTTCACTCTAGCGCAGTGTTCTTTTGTCCTTTAGTGCAAAAGGGAGGCCCGGGCACCTGCTGAGCAGAAGTATGGGTTGTACAGACTCTTATGGCTCCCCAAGCTACTCCTCCTTTGTCTCCCTCCAGCTGTACTGCAGGGGAATCCGTATATACACCCCCACCTCCCTGCTGTGCATTTTAGCAAAAATATTATTTGGTATTTTCAGAGGCGCGGGGGGGGGGGGGGGGGGGTGGGGGAGGGGGAGGTGGGGCTGGGGTGGGGCGGACTCTCTCGTAGGCTGTACAGGGCTCCATGATTTCTAACAGCAGCCCTGTCAATCTCTACCTTACTCTGTTATGATCAGTCCATTTTTTGCGATACAGCACTGCGTTAATTTAACTGACAATTGTGTGGTCATGTGGCACTGTACAAAAATAAAAATGTTGTCCTTTTTTCCCCACAAATAGAGCTTTCTTTTGGTGGTATTTGATCATCTCTACAACTTTTATTTTTTGCGCTATAAACAAAAAAAGACCGACAATGTTGAAAAAAAATATACCAGTATATATTTTTTATTTTCTGCTATAAAACACACCAAATAAAAAAATGTAAAATAATCAAATTTCTTCATCAATTTAGGCCAATATGGAACTCTTCTACATGTTATTGGTAAAAAAAAAATCCCAATATGCGTATATTGATTGGTTTGCGCAAAAGTTATAGCGTCTACAAACTATTGTATAGATTTTGAGAATATTTTTTTTTCTTTTACTGGTAATGATGGCGATCAGCAATTTTTAGTGGGACTGCGACATTGCAGGGGACAAATCTAACACTGACACTTTTTGGGGACCAGTGACATTAATACAGTGATCAATGCTACAGTGATCAATGCTACAGTGATCAATGCTAAGAAAAAAAAATGCACTGTCACTCTACTATAGACACTGACAGGGAAGGGGTTAACATCAGGGGTGATCAAAGTGTTAAATGTTTTCCCTGGGAGTGCTTTCTAACAGTTCAGGGGATGGATTAACTGAAGGAAGATAGAGATCCATGTTCCTGCTTAGCAGAAACCCAAGATCTTCATCTTTCCTGCCGACAGAACAGCGACCTGCCTTGTTTACATAGGCAGACTGCTGTTCTGTCTCTCTCAGAAACGTTCGCCGGGCAACGGCAAAAAAAAATGGATTTTTGTAAAATCTTACCGTAAAATCCTTTTCTCTTAGCTCATTGACAGACGTAGTCCTCGGTGATACAGCACCTTCGGGTTATGTTGCCTCCACAGGAGCAGGACTAGACAGGAAATTAAAAAGCTCTGGCCACACCCTAGGGGCAGTCCCAGAGGGTATAACCTCTCTCTCTCTGCCTCAGCAAATCAGTTATGTCAAAAAGCAGTCTTTAGAGATTTTAACCCAACCCAACTCAAAAAACAGAGGGGCGGGGACTACGTCTGTCAATGAGCTAAGAGAAAAGGATTTTACGGTAAGATTTTACAAAAATCCATTTTTCTCTATCGCTCATTGACAGACGTAGTCCTCGGTGATACAGCACCTTCGGGACGTCCCAGAGCAGTATCACAAATGAGGGGTGGGAAAATGAAAATCAAATCCCAATCTAGAAGGCCCAACCGGTGCCAACTAGAAGTTTACAATGCTCATCCTTAATGATGAGACTCAACAAAAAAGAAAAATTTTTTTTTTTTTTTTTTTTTCAAACAGAAAAAAAAAAACTCTAGAGGTAGACCACCGGTCTCCTCAAATTGCGGCCTGCAAAACCTTGCGGCCAAATGAGGCATCCGCCGATGCCGTCACATCAATTTTATAGAATTTTGTAAAGGTATGTACCGACGACCAGGTGGCCGCCTTACATACCTGGACCACTGACGCCTGATGGCGAAAGGCCCAGGAAGTACTGAGCGCTCGAGTGGAGTGCGCCCTAACAGGGAACGGAGGACTCTGACCCTTAATAGAATAAGCCTGTACCACCGTCTGTCTAATCCATTTGGCAATGGTCGCGGCAGATGCAGGCAAACCCTTTCTGGGGCCATCCGTGATCACAAAAAGTGAATCCGTCTTACGGAATGATTCCGTAGCTTTCAGGTATACCCTGATTGCCCGAACCACATCTAAGGAATGCAACGCATGTTCCCGATGATGCTTGGGCTGAGGACACAAGGAAGGTAGCACAATATCTTCATTCAGATGAAAATCTGAAACCACCTTAGGAAGAAAGGATGGCTTAGGATGAAGTACTACCTTATCCCTATGAATCACTAGGTATGGGGACTGGCATGATAATGCAGCCAGTTCTGACACCCTGCGAGCAGAAGTGATAGCCACCAAGAAGGCCACCTTCTGGGATAAAGTAAGCAAGGGAATCTCCCTGATGTTTTCAAAGGGAGGTTTCTGTAGAACCGACAAACTAAATTAAGATCCCAGGGCGGTAAGGGCGCGCAGACTGGTGGAGCCAGGTGCCGCACCCCCTGGATGAAATTCCGCACCAAGGACTTGGTAGCTAAAGGTTTCTGAAAGAAGATTGCTAATGCTGAAACTTGACCCTTGATGGTGCTCAAGGCTAGCTTCTGCTCAACCCCTTGTTGCAAAAAAGCCAATATTCGAGTCACCGAATAGGTACGTGGAGGAAATCCTAAAGATTCGCACCATGCAATATAAGTCTTCCATGTGTGATAGACCTTGCTGGAAGTCGCTTTCCTTGCTTTAATAAGGGTAGGAATGACTGAAGTAGACAAACCTCTGTCCTTCAGTACTTGGGTCTCAATGGCCAGGCCATTAAAACCAGCGACTGTAAAACACGATGGTAAATTGGTCCTTGAGACCACAGACACTCCCTGAGACGAAGTTCCCACGGAACGTCTGCGACTAGCATGTCCAAGTCGGCCAGGCCGGCTTGACGAGGCCAGCCTAGAATTTCTAGGACCACTGGCGCTGATTGGATCTGAACCAGGCGTCCCTAGAGGTATCTGGCCCCGACCATCCAAGAAAGTCTGGTCGTTTTCTGTTCCCACACATTTATCAGATACCTGATTGTTATCAGGAAGGGTGATCTTTTCTGGTTGAACCTCAGGGACCGAAGTCACCCGGCTAGAGGCTTCTTGGCCTGTCTGGTCAACCAGATCCGATTCCTGTGAGGCATAGGGACTAATCTTAGGAAAAGGTAAAGGAAAAGATCTATTCAGGGAACGGTAACTACCGCTTCCTGTAGTACTTAAATGTTGGAAGGGAAGAATCGCACCGGTAGTAGTGGTTGATGCTCGATCTAATGTCCTGAATACCGGTGAAAACGTCCCCCCACCCTGAAACCGGGTGGGGGCGCACCTTCAGGCTGTGTACTCCTTTGCTTCGGGTTTGGCTGGGTTGGTCCTCTGTTTGTCCGACCAGCCCTTCTTGAACCCTCCTGGAGGAGTCTTGCCTTTCCCGCTTGTTCCAGCCGGGCGCCCTTTATGGGCGGTAAAGAAAGGTCCTCGCTTGTTGCGAGGTCCCTTAGCTTTAGCAGCCTGTGGCAAAAAAGTGCTCTTGCCCCCAGTGGCATCCTTAATGATTTCATCTAGGTTGGCCCCAAATAGACGATTCCCCTGAAAGGGGAGATTTGTCAAGGTCTTTTTGGAACATAGGTCAGCTGACCAGCATTTTAACCACAGCACACGTCTGAGGATGACCGCTGACATAGATGCATGCCCTAATAGGGGAGTAGTGTCCAAGGCTGCGTCACAGATAAACTGTAGTCCTTGTATAATCTGTTCCATCAAATCAGATGTCTCCTGGGGAATATCTTTTCCCCTAAGGTCTTGGCGTACCATTCTCGCCCATTCCGTAAGTGTCTGGGAAACTAGACCAATAACAATTACTGGTCTAAATGCTGACCCTATCAGAGAGAAGATGGTGCGGGACTCTGCTTCCATCTTTCGATCCACCGGATCCTTAAAGGACGAAGTGTCCTCCACTGGGATAACCGTGGCTTTATTCAGCCTGGAAATAGGTGGATCCACCACTGGTGGTACCGTCCATTTCTTAATGATGGATTCCTCAAACGGATAGCGTCTAGCAATACGCTTGGAAATAGTAAAGGTACGTTTAGAATGCTCCCATTCTCCTTTAATCTTATTACCAAAACACTTGGGTACAGGAAAAACCTTCACCGTTTTGATGGGCTTGTTAGTACCAAAAGGAATCTCTGTTTCAGTTGCCTCTGCCGGTAAAACCTCAAGTTTTAAGGTTTCCTGCACTGCCACAACTAGTGCGTCCACCAATGCTTCTTCCTGAATTATAGCGGGAGAAGAAACGTCCTCCTCACTGTCTGAGGGAGCTTTACCTGAGGTAACAGCCCTTGCAGAGGGACCTGCAACTGCAGTGACCATCTCTGAATCTGAGTCAGAGGTGTCAGATAGTATAGGGGTAGGCGGGGGGTCGCTTCCTTGACCCCCGTCCCTGACAGGCCGCCTCCACCCGAGCCACCATAGACTCCAAAATTGCTGTAAATGCCTCTACACTCTGTGCACCGGCGGGTCCCGTGGCCCCCTCGAGGGAAACAGGTGGGGGAATATGTGTGGCAGGGTCCATGATAATTCCAGTCACTTCCTGGATAATATAATTCAAAATAAAAAACTTTTTTTTTTTTTTTCAGACCTCCAGTGCCACAAAAGCCCCTTAGTGTTACCTGCTAGGGATCCCTATCGATCGAGAGAGAGAGAGATAGACCCCCAGGCTCACCACTTGATGCTCAGAGTTTAACTGCAACAGGTTACAGCGCTGTCTTGACAAACAGGAAGTCTTTTGGCTGGCTGCCCAGGAAGAAAGGAGGCGGCTCCGCCCCTCTGCACGCCTTCCGGCGCCTCCCCTAGCTCCACGAGGTGTTTGGATCACCTCAAACATGGCCGCCCCCATGCTGGAGACACGAGGCTACGCCAAATTGGCGGCTCGTGCGATCCAGAAAAAAAAATGGCGGCGGCCTGTACTGAATAGCGGTGTGCTGCAGGGCACACAACACTCTCTCTGCATGGGGATTTGGCGTGGTTGGCGGTACCGGCCCTGGCGGACCGCATGGCCGTTCGGGAGGCCTGCTATTGCTGGAGATCTGATTTAGGAAGGCAGTCTACATGTCCGTGGCTTCTGACTGGTAGGTACCTTATTCTTATCACAGTAAGATTCCCAGAATGCCACTGATTACAATCTTTTAAACATGTATACAATTAGATTGTTAGCTCCCAAACCAAGCCTCCTGGCTTTTTGCACATAAAATCACACTCAAAGTAGGGGGATCTGTGTCATGTTATAGGATAGAGAGGGGCCCGCGTTCACAAGACCCGTCAGGGGAAAAGGGGGAACATACTACTCACCATACCGGAACCAGGCGGGCACCAACTCCTGACAGTACCCCTCTCCACCGGGGCGGGAGGGCTGTCGACCGATATGGACGCCGTGACTCATGGTCTTTGGCGTTTCAGCGAGACGTTTAACTCGCGGGGTCAGTCCCTTAATGGGACTTTGTCGCGGCCGACCCAGCGCGGAGCTATGGCCTGCACGCGCTCGTAGGCTGAACTGGGGTGACCACCGGATCTCAACATCCAGCCCGTCGCCCAGTTCAGCTTTCTTGCTTGAAGATCTCACAGGAACACTGGAGAAAAAAAGCTGTCTAAAAAATCTTTTAAGAAAAAAATCTTGCCAGGACCGAAGATCCCAGCAAGGTATCTAGGTCCTTACTCCTAACTAGACAGAAAATAACTGATTTGCTGAGGCAGAGAGAGAGAGGTTATACCCTCTGGGACTGCCCCTAGGGTGTGGCCAGAGCTTTTTAATTTCCTGTCTAGTCCTGCTCCTGTGGAGGCAACATAACCCGAAGGTGCTGTATCACCGAGGACTACGTCTGTCAATGAGCGATAGAGAAATTGGGTCCGTCGGACCCTTGGATTGGCTCTGGCTGCATCCAATCACAGCAGGAGCGGGTTGCCGGTGGTATGCATGCGCTCCCCAGACCCAAAGAAATAAAAGACGTACAGGTACGTGATTTTGCACTGAAGGGCCGTTCTGCCGCAGTATATATGCAAAAGGGTGGTCTGGAAGCGGTTAAATTTGCTAGTACATCTAACACTACCCTGCCCCCAGACTGACAATACTGCTGTCCAAATCTGCCCTGTGTGCTCCTTCATGCAGAGTGGGGACACTCCATTACAGGAGGTGCGTTACTGGACAGATCAACAGATGAAAACAGAGGGACAAAAAGCCTAAAAAGAAAACGAATGCAGCCACTATATGTAATGATTGGTAAACTGCAATATAATACAATACATTTTCAGTTTTGGGTTTAATACCACTTTAAGAAGTGTTCAAGATCAGCTAGTCTATAAATTTTACCATTTTGCGCCACATGGAAGTAGTATGAAAAAAGACAAGAATATATCTCCTGATTTCTCCAAATGTTGCGAGAAAACCAAACAGGTGGTGGCTAAATAGTTGGCATCTAACGTCTTGCTGCCCTCTCAGGATGATGGGTATCCACACAAACTGAAAGCATAAAAAACGAGAGCAGGGCGCACCGACCTAGTGCAAATACCAAAAAACCTTTATTGGAAATGGTTAAAAACCACAACATGCATTATACTCACAAAAGTATGCTGTATATAAGCATAGAACTAAAGAATTCCTTCGGCTAGCCAGAGAACTCAGGACCATATTCCTTAATAGTGACAAGCGAACTTGAAAAAACGGAATTTTTGTAAAATCTTACCTGTAACATTCCTTTCTCTGAGTCCTCCGACAGTCGCCGCCTCTTCATATTCGTCACATATGGGGGTATTAGACTTTGCTCCGAAGGAGTAGCTAGGCAACAGAATATGTTAACAATAAAGCTTTAACATATCCCACCCTCAAGGGGTGGTCCCCTCAGTCAATACCCTCCTACTTCCTGCAACCATATCTCAGTTTTAGTGGAATAGCAGTAGAGTATACATTCAAACCCCAAAAGAGGGGCGGGGGCGGCGACTGTCGGAGGACTCAGAGAAAGGAATTTTACAGGTAAGATTTTACAAAAATTCCGTTTTCTCTTACGTCCTCCGACAGTCGCCGCCTCTTCATATTCGTCACATATGGGGACGTCCCAAAGCAGTGCAAACATGAGGGGTGGGAAACGCATCCGCGCCGAAAGGCAACGCAGTCTCCACATCAAAGAAAGGAACCTTACCAAAGGAAGGAAACCAGCTGGGCAACAGCAAAAATAAGTGCTCAACAGGAGCAACAACCCAGGAAAAGACAAAAAACCCAGGGGATACAAAAAAACTATCCCAACAGCCAGGAGTCCCCAACAAGGGACCCTATGGAACAGCCGCACTAAGAACCTTGCGGCCAAAGGAAGCATCCGCTGATGCCTGAACATCTACTTTGTAGAATTTTGTGAAAGTGTGTACGGTCGACCAAGTCGCCGCCTTACACACCTGGGCTACAGAAGCCCCATGACGGCAGGCCCAAGACGTACTCAGTGATCTAGTAGAGTGCGCCTTCACAGGCACAGGGGGAACCTTCCCCTGCAAGGCATAGGCCTGTTCAATGGTCTGCCTGATCCATTTGGCAATGGTAGAGGCGGAAGCCGCCATGCCCTTCCGAGGACCCTCTGGAAGAACAAACAAGGAGTCAGTCTTACGAAAAGACTCAGTCGATTTAAGGTAAACCCTTATCGCCCGAACAACATCCAGAGAGTGCAATCTCACCTCCTTCGGATGTTTAGGCTTCGTGCACAACGAAGGCAAAACAATATCCTCGTTAAGATGGAATTCCGAAACTCGTTTCGGTAGAAAAGAAGGATTAGGTCGCAAGACCACCTTATCCAAATGAACAACCAGGTACGGAGACTTGCAGGACAAAGCCGCCAGTTCCGACACTCTGCGAGCCGAAGTGATCGCCACCAAAAAGGCGACCTTTTTGGACAACATAGACAACGAGATCTCCCTGATCTGTTCAAAAGGAGCACGTTGTAACACAGATAGAACTAGATTCAAGTCCCAAGGGGGCAAAGGATCCCTCCTAGGAGGAACCAGATGCCGCACACCCTGAATAAAAGTGCCAACCAAGGAGTTGGAAGCCACGGGACGTTGAAACAGAACGGCCAGCGCCGACACCTGACCCTTAATCGTAGCCAGCGCCAAACGCTGATCGACACCCGTCTGAAGGAAAGACAGCACACGGGAAACCGAGTACGTGCGGGGTGAAAACCCCCTGGACTCACACCAGGCAAAATAGGCCTTCCAAGTATGGTAATAAACCTTCCCCGAGGAAGACTTCCTCGCGTTGATCAAAGTATGAACGACCTCTGGAGAGAGACCCTTCTCCTTCAGGACCTCGGTCTCAACAGCCAGGCCGTCAAAGCCAGCGACTGTAAAGCAGGATGGTAAATCGGTCCTTGAGACAGTAGATTGTCTCGAAGAGGCAGACGCCAAGGAGCGTCGACCGCCAGATTCACGAGGTCTGCGTACCAGGACCGGCGAGGCCAGTCCGGTGCCACAAGAATCACCGTGCTGCGTTCCGAGTGCAACCCGCGAAGGAACCTGGACAGCAACTGAATCGGTGGAAACGCGTACATCAGCCTGTACTGATGCCACGGGGCCACTAACTCGTCCGACGCGTCTGCCCGAGGGTCGCGCGTCCTTGCCACGAACCTCTTCACCTTGTAGTTGAGGCGAGACGCGAACAGGTCCACATCTGGAAGACCCCACTTCGCGCACAACATCTGGAAGACAGCCGGGTGGAGAGACCCTTCCCCCTGATCCAGGGTCTGGCGACTCAGATAGTCCGCCTGCCAGTTCTCCACTCCCGGAATGTGAACCGCCGTTATCGCCGGGACATGAGTCTCGGCCCAAGACAGAATGTCGGCCACTTCTCGAGCCGCTCGGGCACTCCTGGTGCCCCCTTGGTGGTTGATGTAGGCCACCGCCGTGGCATTGTCCGTCTGCACCCGAACCGGGCAGCCCTGCAGCCGGTCCGTCCAGCGATGAAGACAGAGCCTTATCGCACGCAATTCCAGAATGTTGATCGGAAGGGAAGACTCCCCCTCCGACCAGGTCCCCTGGGCGGACAGAACGCCCAGAACACCACCCCAGCCCGACAGGCTGGCATCCGTGGTGATTATCGTCCACGAGATCGGACGAAACGACTTGCCCCCGGACACCAACGGGGACTGGAGCCACCACAGAAGGTTTTCCCTGGTGCGATGACTCAACGAGATCTGAAGATCCAGAGATTGAGGTCGCCCGTCCCACCTGGACAGGATCTCCGCTTGGAGACCCCGCGTGTGAAACTGCGCGAAAGGAATCGCCTCGAAGGCCGAGACCATCAATCCCAGACATCTCATACCCGTCCGCAGAGACGAGTGTGGAACGTCCCTGAGGGACCTGACTTCCTCCTGAAGAGTCCTGAGTTTGTCTTCCGGCAGGAAGACCTTCGCCTGCACCGAGTCCAGTATCATTCCCAGATAGGGGAGACGAACCGACGGACTCAGTGTCGACTTTGGAACATTTATCGTCCAACCGAACTCCTGCAGAGTTTGCATTGTGACAGACAGGTCCTTCTCCAGACCCTGTCTGGTCGCAGACCGAACCAGAATGTCGTCCAGATACCCCAGGACAGAAATGCCCTGGGCTCTCAATAATGCCAGAACCGGTGCAAGCACCTTGGTGAAGACCCGCGGAGCCGAGGCGAGCCCAAAGGGCAACGCCACAAACTGGTAGTGATCCTCCGCAATGGCAAATCGAAGGTACTTCTGATGACCCTCGAATATGGGGATGTGAAGGTACGCATCCTTCAAATCGATGGAGGCCATGAATTCCCCCGGAACCAGGGCAGCCACCACCGAGCGCAGGGATTCCATGCGGAACTTGCGAACTCGCACAGAGCGGTTCAGAGCTTTCAAGTCCAGAATCGGACGAACCTTGCCCTCCTTCCTGGGCACGGTGAACAGATTGGAATAAAACCCCCGAAATCTGTCCCGATGAGGCACCGGAACCACCACTCCCTGAGCCCTCAGGTCCCGCACCGCCAGGTGCAGATCCCGCAGGCGCTCTGGAGACAGTTGAAGATTTGAGGGAAAAAATCTGCTCTCCGGCCGAGAGAGAAACTCGATCTTGTAACCAGATCGAACGATTTCCAGAACCCATCTGTCCCTCACACGGGCCAACCAGGGCTGAAGAAAACCGAGCAAGCGTCCCCCCACCCCAAAACTGGGTAAGGGGGCCCCTTCAGGCCGAACTGTTATGGGCCGCAGGTCCGGATTGACCGGACTTCTGTTTCCCAGACCAGGGCTTCTTCTGAGAGCCTTGGCCCTTGAACGGTTTGCCCTTGTAGTGCGGCCGAAAGGCACGAAAGGACCCCTGAGGGGGCCGAAAATGAGCATGCTTCTTCCCAGAAGCCCCCTTAGCCTTGGGGAAATGGGGCAAGAGAGTGCTCTTACCCCCGGTAATCCCCTTAATCAACACATCCAGGGACTCCCCAAAAAGGCGAGACCCATCATAAGGCAGATTGGCTAAGGTTTTACGTGAAGATTGGTCCACCGACCAACATTTCAACCAAACCAGGCGGCGAGACAACACCGCCACGCTGTGCACACGCGCGGCCAACGGAATCAGGTCCAGGTCCGCATCACACAGATACATGACACCCTGGTGGATCTGATCCACCATATCCAGGGTCGCCGCCGAGGCCGAATCGGCCACTAGGACGCGCCTAAGCATCTGCGTCCAACTTGCGATCGCCTGGGCCGCCATGAGAGAAGCAAACAGAGCCTTAAGCATAGAACCCGTAACAGAATAAGTATGACGGGCAAGAGACTCCAGTCTCCTATCCGTGGCATCACGGAAAACAGGGGATCCCTCTGCAGGGATCGCAGTGGCTTTGTTCAAAACCGCAACAGCATGATCCACTGGCGGAGGCACACACCACCGTTCATCAGTGGCAGGCGAGAAAGGATAACGCAGCTTAAATTTACTTGGTACCGCAAAAGGCTTGCGCAAATCGCGCCATTGGTCCTTAACAGCGCGCTGAAAATCAGCATTGCAGGGAAAAACCTGCGGCGTCCTGCGTTTTCTCTGCGTCCCATAAGCCGCCAAGGCAGCTGGGGGACACACCTCGTCCTGCAAACGTAGCGTCTGCTTAATGGAAGCAATCAACTCATCCATGATTGCAAGCTCTTCAGGCGAGCCAGGGGGAGAATTATCAACCCCCTCAACTTCAGCCTCTACCTCAGACCCCACTAGATCAAGAGAGGAGCGGGACCCCGATAGGGGGGTCCCTGCCAGAACAGCCCCATCACCTTCACCCTCAGAATCAGAGGACAGAGCAACTCTGGGCCGTTTAGTAGATTGAGCAGCCACCAGCATTTGCACCTGTGCAGCAAGGCCAGCCACAATAGTGGCTAAATCCCCCCCTGGGGGGGAAACAGCGGTCCCCTGGCTTTCCACCAATACTGTGGGAAACTTGCCCTCCTGAGAATCCATTGCCCCTGTATGCCAGACAACCAAGGGTTAACTGCCCCCTTACAGCAAGCGCGGCAAGCGCAGCCCACCGCACCACACTCAGGCACAATGAGACCCCCACAGGGAATATACAGACTGAATACAGGCAATGGAACACAGGAATAGAAGGATAAAACCTGAGGAGACTCCGCTGCTGCTGCTGCCTCGATCGGTGCTTCCAGGAGAGAGGAAGTGATGCTGCCAGGGCGCTCTATGTAAGCCTATGGAGGCTACAAGAAAATGGCCGCCGTGCATGTAAACCATGCGGCCGGAGCGGGCGCCGGTAAAATGGCGTCGTTTGGCGCCGAAATCGCCGCTCCACAGTGCATAAAATCACACACAATATTATCCCATTATATGGATACATGTTAGATCGCCGCAGCGATCGCTGTATATGCCCCAACATGCCATTAAAAACATGCCCCACAGCACACAGCTCCTCACACTGCCCAGCCTGACATACTCAGTGTCATACAGCTCCCCCCCCCCTTGCAGCCCACAGCATGCAGCCGAGAGATAGGGAGACAAGCAGTGTGATTAAAGGCAGGTTACACAGTCCCAGACTGAGACCCCCCCCAGACAGACAGGTCCCCACATAGATACACTTACCTCACATGGCGTGGGGAACCCGCACAGGCGAACAAGCCGCTGCACATGAGGCAGGGAGAGTCGCAATTCAAGACGCACACAATGGCGGTTCAGAAACCGCACAGCGTCCGGTGAGGTAGCCACCTCACCAATCATCCCTGCACCGAACAGGGATGGGTCGTTCACTGTGCCAGGAGCGTTACCTGGCTGAACGCTCGATGGCAGACTGGGAAGCCACTGACCCACGACCTGCGACCAGGGGGATCAGCCCGAGACCCAGTCCGCATGATCCTCTTCGTCCGAAGAACTAACTAATGCTGACAAAAATAACAGCTAAGTAAAGGTAGAGAGAAAACTCAAACAAAATATCAAAAAGAAGAAAGAGTCTGGGACAAAAAGCCCCAGCACAGAGAGAGCCAGCCACTCCTGACAAGCTAGACATTAAAACTGAGATATGGTTGCAGGAAGTAGGAGGGTATTGACTGAGGGGACCACCCCTTGAGGGTGGGATATGTTAAAGCTTTATTGTTAACATATTCTGTTGCCTAGCTACTCCTTCGGAGCAAAGTCTAATACCCCCATATGTGACGAATATGAAGAGGCGGCGACTGTCGGAGGACGTAAGAGAAAATGGATTTTTGTAAAATCTTACCGTAAAATCCTTTTCTCTTGAGCTCATTGACAGACGTAGTCCTCCCTGATTAATATCAACTCGGGTTATACTGCCCTCTACAGGAGTAGGACTAGACAGGAAAGAAAACGTTCTGGCCACACCTTAGGGGCAGTCCCAGAGGGTATATCCTCTCTCTCTCTGCTACAGCAAATCAGTTTTTTTCTGTCTAGTTAGGAGTAAGGACCTAGATGCCTTGCTAGGATCTTCGGTCCTGGCAGGATTTTTTTCTTAGAAAGATTTTTTTTAGACAGCTTTTTTCTCCAGTGTTCCTGTGAGATCTTCAAGCAAGAAAGCTGGAACTGGGCGACGGGCTGGATGTTGAGATCCAGTGGTCACCCCAGTTCAGCCTACGAGCGCGTGCAGGCCATAGCTCCGCGCTGGGTCGGCCGCGACATAGTCCCACTGGACGGGGACTGACCCTGCGAGTTAAACGTCTCGCCTGGACGCCAATGACCAACAGAGTCACGGCGTCCGTATTGGTTGACAGCCTCCCCACCCCGGTGGAGAGGGGTTCTGTCAGGAGTTGGCATATCGGCTCAACAGGAAGGCGCGGAGGTGGGCAACGCGCACGCGCGATCCTCTAGCGGACGCAGCAGGCGCGCTGAACGGCCTGTAAAGGCAGTGTCAGCTACTATATGTCTTCCCTCCTCTCAGATTGCTGCTGAGATTTCTCCACAGGATAGAGATGGAGGGAACTCCAGTTATCCTGGAAATTCTAGGCTAGCCTCGTCAAGCCGGTCAGGCCGACTTGGACATGCTAGTCGCAAACGCTCCTTGCAGACTTCTTCTCAGGGAGGATCTGCGGTCTCAAGGACCAATCTTCCATCGTGCTTTACAGTCGCTGGTTTTAATGGCCTGGCCATTGAGACCCAGGTACTGAAGGACAGAGGGTTGTCAGCTTCAGTTATTCCTACTCTAATTAAAGCAAGGAAAGCGACTTCCAGCAAAGTCTATTATCGCACATGGAAGACTTATATCGCGTGGTGTGAATCTTTGGGATTTCCCCCACGTACCTACTCGGTGACCCGAATCCTGGCTTTTCTGCAAAAGGGGGTTGAGCAGAAACTATCCTTGAGCACTATCAAGGGTCAGGTTTCAGCATTAGCAATCTTCTTTCAGAAGCCTTTGGCTACTCATTCCTTGGTGCGGAATTTCATCCAGGGGGTGCGGCACTTGGCTCCGCCAGTGCGCGCGCCCTTACCGCCCTGGGATCTTAATTTGGTTTTGTCGGTTATGCAGAAACCTCCCTTTTAAAATATCAGGGAGATTCCCTTGCTTACATTATCCCAGAAGGTGGCCTTCTTGGTGGCCATCACTTCTGCACGCAGGGTGTCAGAACTGGCTGCATTATCATGCCATTCCCCATATCTAGTGGTTCATAGGGATAAGGTAGTTCTTCATCCGAAGCCATCCTTTCTTCCTAAGGTGGTTTCAGACTTTCATCTGAATGAAGATATTGTGCTACCTTCCTTGTGTCCTCAGCCCAATCATCCTCGGGAACATGCGTTGCATTCCTTGGATGTGGTTCGGGCAATTAGGGTATACCTGAAGGCTACGGAATAATTCCGTAAGACGGATTCACTTTTTGTGATCACGGATGGCCCCAGGAAGGGGTTGCCTGCATCTGCCACGACTATCTCCAAATGGATTAGACAGACGGTGGTACAGACTTATTCCATTAAGGGTCGGAATCCTCCGTTCCCAGTTAAGGCGCACTCCACTCGAGCGCTCAGTACTTCCTGGGCCTACCGCCATCAGGCGTCAGTGGTCCAGGTGTGCAAGGCGGCCACGTGGTCGTCAGTGCATACCTTTACAAAATTTTATAAAGTTGATGTGATGGCATCTGCGGATGCCTCATTTGGCCGCAAGGTTTTGCAGGCCGCAATTTGAGGAGACGGGTGGTCTACCTCGAGGGTTTTTTTCCGTTGGAATTTCAGTTGAGTCTCATCCTTTGATTGATGAGCCTTTAAAACTTCTAGTTGGCACCGGTTGGGCCTTCTAGATTGGATTTTGATTTCCATTTTCCCACCCCTCATTTGTGGTACTGCTTTGGGACGTCCCGAGTTGATATTAATCAAGGAGGACGTCTGTCAATGAGCGACAGAGAAAAATGGATAATTGTAAAATCTTACGGTAGAATCCTTTTCTCTTGAGCTCATTGACAGACGTAGTACCCGCCCCTCTGTTTTGGAGTTGGGTTGGGTTAAATTCTCTAAACACTGCTTTGTGACATAACTGATTTGCTGCCACTGACTTCAGTCACCTTTACGGTCTTACAATGACTCTAGATTGTCAGCTCCCAAACCAAGCCTCCTGGTTTCTATTCACAAACAATCACACTCAAATTGGGGGATCTGTGACATGTAATAGGATAGAGGGGAGACCCACCTACCATCCCAGAGAGGGCCCGCGTCCACCACAAACCCGACAGGGGGGAGAGGGGGAACATTCTACTCACCATACCGGAACCAGGCGGGCGCCAACTCCTGACAGAACCCCTCTCCACCGGGGTGGGGGGGCTGTCGACCAATACGGACGCCGTGACTCTGTTGGTCATTGGCGTCCAGGCGAGACGTTTAACTCGAAGGGTCAGTCCCCGTCCAGTGGGACTATGTCGCGGCCGACCCAGCGCGGAGCTATGGCCTGCACGCGCTTGTAGGCTGAACTGGGGTGACCACTGGATCTCAACATCCAGCCCGTCGCCCAGTTCCAGCTTTCTTGCTTGAAGATCTCACAGGAACACTGGAGAAAAAAGCTGTCTAAAAAAAATCTAAGAAAAAAATCCTGCCAGGACCGAAGATCCTAGCAAGGCATCTAGGTCCTTACTCCTAACTAGACAGAAAAAAACTGATTTGCTGTAGCAGAGAGAGAGAGGATATACCCTCTGGGACTGCCCCTAAGGTGTGGCCAGAACGTTTTCTTTCCTGTCTAGTCCTACTCCTGTAGAGGGCAGTATAACCCGAGTTGATATTAATCAAGGAGGACTACGTCTGTCAATGAGCGACAGAGAAATGTCCATATAGATAGGGCAGGGCTAACGTGTTTCGAGGGAGAACCCTCTTCCTCAGAGCCCTCTCATTTTTTATGCTTTCAGTAGTATGAGAAAGCCTTACCTTGTTCTGCAAAGTATATAACGCCTTTTCTGGGGCACCATATTTAAGACATTTTCTGATCCATCCTTGTATTGTCCAGTCTCTCAAATACCAGCAATTCGGACTATGACGAAATCTTAAAAAAAAAAAAAAAGAAAATTAAGTTAATCTGCTATATGCACGGTACCTATTCTACCCATTACATATAAATCATTGTAATAAATCCCAAATCAGACCTAAACCTTTTTTTTTTAGCAATACATCACACCACAATGCATGGTAGTATGTAACATCACATTTCACTATAAAACAGGTGCTGGGGGAGCTTTTCAAAATGAATCACACTGCATACATAGTATGTTATCGCCATCTGAAGCGCATTTCTTGAAAATTATTATTCTTTAATATAAACATAGCAACATGAACTGGCCTCTTATCTGCCTGCATTCCAGCTTCAACACCTTATCATTCTGACTGGAAGTCATAGCGATCAGAGGGGAGCTGTGTCCCCTGGATACAGCGCATCACTGATCAGTATAAAGATGACATAGGCTCTTTATTATGTGATCAGCTGTGTCCAATCACAGGCGATCACATGTAAACAAATGCCTGTTATTGGCATTTCCTTTCCTCAATGCTGTCAAGTGTCTGAGGAAAGGAATGCCGATAACTGGCTTTTCTGTTACAGTGGAAATTTACACTGATAATCGGGGCACTGATCATAACTTCCCTGATGATCAATGCAGCCCCATCAGTGCAGCTTTTAGTGTTCATCAGTGCAACATATCAATGCTCAAGAGTGCAACATATTAGTGCCCTCTCATCAGTGCCCATCAGTACAGCTTATTAGTGCCCATCAGTGCAGCCTCATCAGTCAAGTCAAAATTTTATAACATAGACTAAGAAAAAAGAAAATTATTTTTCAAAATTTTGATCATTTTTTCATTTGTTTAGCAAAAATTTAAAATAATCAAGTGGCAAATAAATACCACCAAAAGAAAGCTCTATCGGTCTCAACAAATGATAATGTCATTTGAATACATGACCGTGCAATTGTCATTCAAAGCGCTGAAAGCTGAAAATTGGCCTGGGCAGGAAGGGGGCGAGAGTGCCCAGTATTGAAGTGGTTATACAGTATGTTTTTAAAGAGGAAGTAAACCCTCCTCTGCAACTTTTACCTATAGGTAAGCCTATGATAAGGCTTACCTATAAGTACTGTAAATATCTCATAAACATGTACCGTTTAGGAGATATTTACCTTACATGCAGCCAGTGACATCACTGGCGCATGCGCTCTGAAGGAACGGCCGCTGGTGCCGTTCCTTCAGAGCCCCGTGCCGTGACCGTCGGCTCCCGCGCGTGTGACGAGTGACATCACCACGGCTCCGGCCAATCAGATGGTCGGATGCTGCGATCCCGGAAGACGGGCGACTGAACATGTCGCCCGTCAGAGCTAAGCGGGCGGCACGGCGGGGGCTTGTTCTAAGGAAAGTATTTCATAATAAGCTAGTATGCGATGCATACTAGCTGATTATGTGTTTCTCTTTCAGGTTAAAAAAAATAAAAAAATTTTGGATTTACAACCTCTTTAAGTTCAGATTAGACGATCAACAATAAAAAGCAGTTCATCCACATTTCCTATCCTCCAGTTATTTGTAAATCCCATTGACTGACTGATGCCTACTGGGATCTCTAATATCTTAAATACTTTGTGATACCGTCCCCTTTGCTTCTGTCAGATTATCAAGGAAATAACTGCTGTAAGATGTCACTGTTGATCTCTCTATATTGTAGGCTGTTCAAGGGAATTCCAAATGAGCTTCTTGTGATCTGTAGTTGTAGCACACAACTCTCTTGTCTGCCTTCTGAAATCAATACTGCAGAAAGCAGAATATATCTGATGGTAGACGGTGAACCGATATTCATGCAAACGCAGCCTAATAATTCCACATCGTAGTGACACAACGGTTTGTATCCATTGTCTCTGAGACATGGGATCACCAATTTGAATACATTCTCGGAATACGTTATAAGACAGGACACAATGAAGCTGCTTAAGTTGGGCACAGATTACACATTCATTTTAAATTCACCTGGCCCTGGCAGGAAATCATTGGCTATTAATTGCACGGTTCCTCCTTTCTTCGAGTTGTCTTGCAGCTGGCCAGTAACAACGGAAAGCCACCCTCCATCAATTCATTGACTGCGGTGATAATACCAAGCCTTGGTGTTCTGCAGTTACACAAAGGCTGAGTCATTTGACGTGCTGTCTAAGAAGAGCTTCAAGAAAACAGGACTAAATCAGAGATGTACAAACGCCAACAGCCTAAAGCTGTGTTTCATTGTAGGGATGGAGCTTCCATGTGACTAAACATGATTTCCATAACATTTAACCACATTACTGCAGCCACCCGCACTCCTCTAATTTACCCCAATTCTTCTCATGTATTGGACACCACTGCTTGAGGCAGCTGGATATTGCGATTAGAAGATGTGGTCTAATCTCTCTATAATGTAATAATATCATAGCTATGGTGGGCATGCTGCGCTCAATACAATGAGCTGCGGAGCATATTACAAAATGCTGCCTTTCAAACCAGTTCTACTTCTTTGTGATATGAATGCTGCTGTCACTAATCGTCTGCTCTACATTATCTATAATACACTTGAGGATATATTATGAAAACTGGGGCATAAAAAGGTATTTTGTCCTAGAGCAAGCACACAGACTTTCAAGATACCCATATGATTTACGCATTGTCTGGTGAAAGGGTTCAAGAACTTTATAGGCAGACAGATAAACCATCAGATAATAAAAACACACTGGATATTACATGAAACCAAGATCAATTGCTCTTAGCTTGACTTGAGCTCAGAATGTCCACTTACAGACATGGCCTTACCTGCTAAAAAGTCAACTTGTCAAAGGTCAAACACACTTGGCAGTCTACTTATGATGTGTATTCCCACCTTTCACTAATAGTTTAGCAGTAGTACAGTGCTGAAAGAAAGTTTGAAGTTTAAGACCAAGCTAAAGGCCTCCATGACTAAGGCTGGCCATACACGGTTCGAATCTTGCCGATTCAGCGGGAACTGGCTGAGATTGGAACCATGTATGGGCAGGCTCAATATACTAAGACAATTGCTTGGCAGGAGGGATTCCCTTGTCAGCACTGTCTGTGTTGATGGGGGAATCATGCAAATTTCTTTCCTGCAACCTGCTATTATCCTATAGCATTAGCGCTGCTCTTTTTGTACCCAATTATATATATATATATATATATATATACATATACATATATATATATATATATATATATTTTTTTTTTTTTCAAATGGATGAGTCTTGTTCTTGTTCCTTGTGCTGCAGGACTCAGAGGCCCCACTTTTGAGCTTCAACTAACCTAGCTGCACCTTCTTTGAAGCACACGTTTGTTACTTTTATGTTAATCTTTTTCAAATAAATCAATTGTATTTTCACCTTTGTATACAAATCTCACTTGCCCACAAAGTCCCAAACCCCCTTGGCTTGAGGCACCAATCAAACTCTATAATTTATACAAAAGGGACGGAGGCAAACACCCCAAAAACGTACATGAGCTTCTTTTTTGGCAGATTACAAGCGTTTTTGTTAGATGTCAATGCCTGCCTCCAAACACTTGCAAAAAACGCCATTAAAAAAGCCCAAAAAAAGCCTGAAAAACGCCCAAAAAAACACTGAAAAAAAAAACCGCCTGAAAGCAATACGCACAGGTGTGAATGGAGTCTTAAGGAAGTCAATCAACAGCTAACCTATAAGATATTATTCAATTTTCTGACCAGTCTTTACTCCAATCACGTCCCACTACAGTGTGTACTGGGGTTTTTGCAGTTCAAGGGCTCATATACGATGGCACAAAACTGGTGCCTCTCAAGTGAACAAACATCAATTTGCCAGGAACCTCCTTCTTCTTTGTTAATCCTACAATGGATGTGTAACCTCTATGACCAGCATCAGTAAAGAGATCTTAGGGCAATCCACATGAGAGTCATAATGACATGCATGGCTGCTTCCGAAGCCCCTCAATTAATTCACTGTAACATGTGCTGGCTGGAGGTTATACAAACACAGTCACACACCAGTCGTTTTGGGGCAGTTAATATTCAATGGCCATAACAAGTGCTCCTCCACATGGCATAAAAATTCCTGACATCATTGATAAGTGTCATACTAAAATAGTAGCTAACCAGTATAAAAATGTTGTGACTGATGAAATTTTCTTTAAAACAAAGATCCCCACAACCCCAAATCAGCTTGTGTTCTTCACATAGATATAAAAAGAAGATGCAAGCCAAACAAAGTATATACAGAATAGAGATGCGCCGATATTCCGACAGGGGAAACACAACAGCCAAAAATAATGTTATTGGCATTTTGCCAATAATGGCGCCAAAAACGCACATGATTTTGCAACAATTTTACTGCGAGTTTACCATGATTTTACTGTGCTTATGGTTTGTTTTTCATAGGACATGTGACTCAAAAACGTAAAACGGTGCGTTATTGATGCACTCTTGCAGCAAGCAGGATTTTTAACACCACAACAGAAGTGCAACGGACCAGTGTGAAGACATGCACAGAACTGAAAAGATTACATTTTTCTTGAACGTTTTCTTGCAGACCCAAAAGTGCCAATATTATTATTATTATACAGGATTTATATAGCGCCAACAGTTTGCGCAGCGCTTAACAAAATGAAGGCAGACATTACAGTTACACTACAATTTGGAACAAAAGGAATCAGAAGGCCCTGCTCGTTAGAGCTTAGATTAATATTAATTTAAATTCATGATATTTAAAAAGTGGAATATAATACAACTATAAAACTATAACACATCTATATTTATTAAAAAGTGTCATTTTTCGGTTTCAGTTTTCGGCCAAGTACATCCTCCATTTTCAGTTTCGGCACCAAAATTTCCATTTGGCGCACCTCTAGTTAATAAATGAGACAAACTTTGTTTTGGGTCGGGTTATTAGGAAGTATATAAAATAGCAAGAATTATAACATACAGTGCACCTGGAAAGTATTCACAGCGCTTCACTTTTTCCACATTTTGCTACGTTACAGCCTTATTCCAAAATAGATTAAATTCATTATTTTCCTCAAAATTCTACAAACAATACCCAATAATAGCAGCATGAAAGACGTTTGTTTAAAATCTTTCCAAATGTATTAAAAATAAAAAATTACACATAAGTATTCACAGTCTTTGCCATGACACTCAAAATTGAGCTCAGATGAATCCTGTTTCCACTGACCATCCTTGAGATGTTTCTTCAGCTTGATTTGAGTCTACCTGTGGTCAATTCCATTGATTGGACATGATTTCTAAAGGCACACAGGTAATAATGCATGTCAGAGCACAAACCAAGTCATGAAGTCGAAGAAATTGTCTGTAGACCTCCGAGAGATAGGATTGTATCAAGGCACCGGTCTGGAGAGTGGTACAGAAAAATGTCTGCAGAATTGAAGTTCTCAATGGGTACAGTGGCCTCCATCATCGGTAAATGGAAGAAGTTTTAAACCACCAGGACTCTTCCTAGAGCAGGTCCCCCAGGCTTAAGCGATCGGGGGAGAAGGGCCTAAGTCAGGGAGGTGATCAAGAACCGATGGTGACTCTCAGACCATGAGAAACAAAATTCTCTTGTGTGATGAAACAAAGATTGAACTCTTTGGCCTGAATGGCAAGTGTCATGTCTGGAGGAAACCAGGCACCACTCATCACTTGGCAAATAACATCTCTACAGTAAAGCATGGTGGTGGCAGCATCATGCTGTTGGGGTGTTTTTCAGCCGCAGGAACTGTGAGACTAGTCAGGATCCAGAGAAAGATGAATACAGCAATGTACAGTGACATCCTTGATGAAATCCTTCTCCAGAGCGCTCTAGACCTCAGACTGAACATTCATCTTTCAACAGGACAACGACCCTAAGCACACAGCCAAGATAACAAAGGATTAGCTAAGGGAAAACCCTGTGAATGTCCTTGAGTGGCCCAGCCAGAGCCAGACTTGAACCTGATTGAACACCTCTGGAGTGATCTGAAAATGGCTGTGCACGTACTCTCCCAATCCAACCTGATGGAGCATGAGAGGTCCTGCAAAGAAGAATGGGAGAAACTGCCCAAAAATAGGTGTGCCAAGCTTGTAGCCTCATACTCAAAAAGACTTGAGGCTGTAATGTGCCAAAGGTGCTTCAACAAGGTATTGAGCGAAGGCTGTGAACACTTATGTACATGTGATTTTTTTTTGTTTTTTATTTTTAATAAATTTGAAAAGATTTCGTAGCTTTTTTAATGTTGTCATTATGGGATATTGTTTGTAGAATTTTGAAGAAAATCTTTAATTCAATCTATTTTGGAATAAGCCAGAACATAACAAAATTTGGAAAAACGGAAGCTCTGTGAATACTTTCTGGATGCACTGTATGTACAGTGACTGTGCCCAAACAAAAGTTGCTGAGTGCTATATGTGGCTCCTAACGAAACAAGCAGTTACAGTAGTGAAAACATTGCAAAAACAACCTGTGAGTGTGCAATTGGACTCATAGCCTAAAACACACGAAATTCCCTCAAGGTCCTCAAAATCAATTGAATCCATAAAAAGTGGGCCCTCACCTATATCATAGTGGTTTGTGAGTTCCTAGCACATAATTCATAAGAAAACACAAATTAAAAACTAGTCTTGGACTGAAAAATGTGAAGTCTGTACTTGCTAAGAAAATCAAACATTTCCAGCAGTGCTTTACTAGAGGCCTATATCAATGTTAGCCAAGAGGAAGTTTGCATACCCTCCCAAGTAAGGGTTGCTACATGACATCAAGGCCACAACTGTGTTGCCATTGTCACGAGGAAAGAAATAGGTACACAATGTTTAGTCATGATGGCCTATACTTGCATGGCTGTGAATAGAAAAAAAATTACAGTGCACCTGTGAAACTCTCAATGCTACCTATATAGACTATGAATGTTTAGATAATGTAAACCATCAGAATGTTGCTCATTGCCACCATAAGGATATCAGAACAATACTATCAGACAAAGAGCAAATCATGCTCTGTGATGTTGACCTTCAATAACGCAAGTCATGCTTTTTTCGAGGCTCAACACTTACTAGGCCTTATTTTCACAATAATATTGCGATAATCCTAAAGATCACAGAGGAAGAAGAGAGGGGATCCTGGGACATATTTTCTGTCTGCCAAGTGCACAGCTTTAAAAACCTGATAGGGGTCAAAAGCCAGAATAGGGGCAACCCTGACCTCTGTGTAGCACACATAACATTGGGTATGCCAAGTAGACTAATGTAAAAATAAGAAGCCAGCCATTTGATGTGAAAGCCAGACACACATCCTCAATGATAACAGAAAAAATCAGGGACCAGCTCTAAATTTCTAATCATACTAGTAACCTGTTTCCGGGGTTTAGTCCTGCCCTGCCATTAGTCGTGTTCAGTCCATTCTGTACATCAATGCATATGACCTCCTTATCCCATGGGAGTACAGCTATGGTCTATTTCTTCCATTATCTCTGGAGCCCTCATACTCTCTCAGCCAATCCCAATTACTAGGGATTCACAGGACTAAAGAAAATGGACTTGTTCTTTGATTTGTCAGAACATCTTAGACATTAATATGTAAATAATGATACATAAATGCACACATACAGTATAGCCGAAGGCTAAAACTGGTCAGTGCATGTAAAGAAAACAGTTATGTGGGTTTTTGTACTATTACATACAGAATATAAACTGTAGAAGTAAAGAAGGGTAGATTAAAATAAAGTATCTCCAGTAAAAAAGTATTTTTTTAAATTTAAAAACAAATAAGATAAGAATTGTCTATCTGCATGTGAGGAATATATAGGTGACCATTTCTGACCTCCAGAGAATACTGTTTTTCTAATATGTAAATGAGAGTCAGAGTGAACACAGAGACCTGAACCGGCATACTTTTTTCAAGACAGAACAGAATTTTTTTATAGGTATTTATATAGTGCTGACAAGTTACACAGCACTTTCATATATATATATATATATATATATATATATATATATATATATATATATATATAAAAACAGTAAAAAGGTTAGGTCTGAGCATGTAGGCCCTTTACAAAATAATCAGGAGTGGGTGACTGGGGACAAAGAGAAGACAAATATATTAAATACTTTCTTCAGCTCTGTATATACAAAGGTGCATGGGGGAGCTCATGACCATAATGAGGATGGTATTGGCACAGCCCCAAATGATCCACAATGGCTCAAAAGTGATACGGTCCAGAAATATTTAGACAGAATAAGGGTGGATAAAGCGCCTGGACCAGATGGCATCCACCCACGCATCCTAAAAGAATTGAGCGCTGCAATTTCTAAGCCATTGTTTCAAATTTTTAGGGACTCGTTAAGGACTGGAATAGTACCACTGGATTGGCGTAGGGCCAATGTGGTGCCTATATTTAAAAAGGGATCAAAGTCTTTGCCAAGTAACTATAGACCTGTTAGTTTAACTTCTATAGTCGGGAAGATATTGGAGAGTTTAATAAAAAAGACCACATAGATGAGTACTTGCTGGAAAAAAATATTTTAAGCAACAGACAGCATGGATTCATGAAAGACAGAAGTTGTCAAACAAACCTGATTTCTTTTTATGAGGAGGTAAGTAAAACCTTGGACAGAGGGGTGGCTGTGGATGTAGTATACTTGGATTTTGAAAAAGCGTTTGACACAGTTCCCCACACACGGCTAATGTGTAAGGTAAAGTCTACAGGCTTGGAAAGATCAGTTTGTAATTGGATAGACAATTGGCTAAAAGATAGAATTCAGAGAGTAGTGGTTAATGATTCTTACTCTGAATGGTCTAAGGTTATCAGTGGTGCACCCCAAGGTTCAGTGTTGGGACCCTTACTTTTTAATATCTTTATAACTGATATAGGGTCTGGGATTAAAAGTAGCATTTCAGTCTTTGCAGATGACACCAAGCTTTGAAGTGGAATAATTTCTTTACAGGATGTCTCCAACTTACAAGCTGACCTCAATGCACTGTTTCATTGGGTAACTATGTGGCAAATGAGGTTTAATGTTGATAAATGTAAAGTTATGCACTTGGGGGCTAAGAATATGCATAGGTGGAGTAGAAATGGGGGAATCTATAGCGGAGAAGGATCTGGGTGTTCTGGTAGATCATAAGCTTAATAATAGCATGCAATGCCAGCCTGTGGTTTCCAAAGCAAGCAAAGTCCTTTCTTTTATTAACAGAGGCATGGACTCCAGACAGAGAGATATCATTTTGCCCCTGTACAAATCATTAGTAAGACCTCTTCTGGAATATGCAGTTCAGTTTTAGGCACCTGTTCTTAAAAAGGATATCGAGGAACTGGAGAAAGTGCAGAGAAGGGCAACCAAACTGATAAGGGGCATGGAGGACCTCAGCTATGAGAAAAGATTAGAGGAACTGAATTTATTCGCTCTTGAGAAAAGGAGATTAAGGGGGGATATGATCAACATGTATAAATACAGAAGGGGACCATATAGTGTACTTGGTGTCGAGTTGTTCACTTTAAGGGCAACACAGAGGACAAGGGGGCACTCTTTACGTCTAGAGGAAAACAGATTTCGTCTCCAAATATGGAAAGGTTTCTTCACCGTAAGAGCTGTGAAAATGTGGAATAGACTCCCTCCAGAGGTGTTCTGGCCAGCTCACTAGATTGCTTTAAAAAAGGTCTGGATTCTTTCCTAGGTGTACATAATATAAATGGGTATTAAAAATGTTTTTAGGTAAAGTTGATCCAGGAAATATCCGATTGCCTCTTGGAGGATCAGGAAGGATTTTTTTCCCCTGCTTTAGCAAATTGGATCATGCTTTGCTGGGGTTTATTTTCGCCTTCCTCTGAATCAACAACGGGTATAGGATTGCGTATATGGGATTGTATGGTTGGGTTTTCAATACTGTTTTTTTTTTTTGGGTTGAACCCGATGGACTTGTGTCTTTTTTCAACCTAACTATATATATATATATATATATATTGTACATTCACATCAGCCCCTGCCCTCAAGGAGCTTACAATCTAAGGTCCCTAATTCACATTCATACATACACACACTTGAGCCAATTTAGAAAGGAGCCTATCAACCTACCAGCAAGTCTTTGGAGTGTGGGAGGAACCTGGAGTACCCAGAGGAAACCCACGCAGGCACAGGGAGAACATGCAAGCTTCAGACAGTTAGTGCTGTGGTTGGGATTTGAACCAATGACCCCGGTGCTGCCAGGCAGAGGTGCTAACCACTTGCTGCTAAGGTCCTACATTTTTCTATAAAGGCCAGCCATGGGGAGCATCAAGGTTAAGGTGCCCCATAATGTGCCCATCTACTTCCATGTAATATGCCTGCTGTGCCCCAAAATGTTCCCTCCTGCCCCTGTGAAATATGCCCTGCTGTGCCCCATGTGCCCTACAGCCCCCCACCACCCTACTGTAATGTGCTTTGCTGTGCCTCATAATGTGCCCTCATGTGGCCATGAAATATGCCCTGCTGTGCCCTTTAATGTACCTATGTAATGTTACCTGCCGTGCCCCATATAGTGCCATGCTGCTGCCCCCTCCCTATGTAATATGCCCTACTGTGCCCAATAATCTTCCCTCCTGTCTATAATCTATACCATCCTGACCCCCTGTGTTGTGCCCTGCTGACCTCCTGTAAACCTCTGCACTCTGCCCTGCTGACCTCCTGTGAACCCCTGCACTCTGCCCTGCTGACCTATCTGTGCTCTGCCCTGCTGATCTCCTGTGAACCCCTGCACTCTGCCCTGCTGACCTATATGTGCTCTGACCTGTTGACTCCTATACTTTGCCATGCCCCCCCGCGCGCTCTGCCCTGCGGCACCCTGTACACTGCTTATCTCAAATTAAACCCAGAACTGATCATCTGTGCAGAAAGATGCAAGCACAAGTTTCACATTAAATAAATATATTTTAAACATATATTCTATTTTTTAATGCAGTTTCTAAAAATAATTGTTATATAAACATCTTGCTGACCACACCAATGTTCCGTGAGCTGTAGATGTGAACATTATTTCAGGGGTTTCCTGAGATCTCAAACTGACTGATCAATCAACTTGGGTACAACCAGCCTGCCAGATTTTGCATGGGATTATCGTTAGCAGCTGGTATAGCTGCTAGTAAGAATCACTACCGTATCTTCTCCAAGCGGGGGTGGTTCCCCCCTGCCGGGAGAATACAATGGCTTGACAGGCGGGATTCCTCTGCCAACACTGACTGTGTTGATGGGGGAATTGAGGTTCATGGTTGGAGAAAAGAAATTAGATCTATGTATGGGCTGCTTTACTGAATGGAGAGTTGTAATCCAGAAAAGGTAGAGGCATCAGAACACTGGAGATGGACTGCTGCTGTGCTCACACTGACAACAGTGGTTTTTATCTTCAACCCAATGCAGGGGAACATCATTTCTAGTTAGCAATGGAGTGCAATTAAATATCCAACTGGTGTAAGGCACTTGTTTTGGTAAATTGAAATGGCAAGTTAGGCGAGGTGTGCAGATGCTGTACACCAGCTCAGCATATCATACCACAAGAAGCAATCAATAATGGGTATATATATGGATTTCTCACTTAAATCACTGCAGAGACTTCCCACAGAGGTCACACTCTTCTGATATTAGTCTGATAAACTGAAGAGACCTATTTATTGTAAAGCGAATATATAGAGCAGCGCAGCATACAAAGTAATGCAATCAATTAAAATCAGGTTGCTCTGCTGGAGAAGACAAGGGTTCAGAATAACAATGATCAGATGAATGGAAGGTAATATTAATCAAGTCCTCTTCCAAGGCGTACTGCATTACAACTAGCCAGTAAATAGAAACAAAATATGCTGGCTTCATCAACAATTGCAAGGCTTGTGTGAAGGCAAAATTTGAATAGGTTTAAAAATGTACAACATAAGAAAATACTTATTAGATCAGAAGATATGTAAGATTAGAACCCCTGTTAGGTTTTTAATGCTGTCTGTGTCCCCGCTGTGAAGACTAACATGCTCTATTGTCCTAGTGACCAATATCTCCAAGACTGAAGGGGACGAAAAATCGAATATCTTGAGTGGTCACTGAGTTATGGATGGGGGGGGGGGGGGGTGCGCAAGGTGGTGATAGAACATTTTAATTTTTAAGGCTTTTAATAATTCCCTACTGTATCCACAATTTAAAAAAAAAATGGAATTAAATATACTTTAATCTTAGGAAAAGAAGTGTGTTGCAGTGTGGCTGAACATAAAGTGAAAATAAAGGTAAAAAGTTTGAAAAAAGAAAAAAAAAAAAAAAACATACTGATCAGCTACAACTTTATAACCGCCCACCCAATATTGAGTAGGTCCCCCTTTTTGAAGCTAAAACAGCTCTGACCCATGGAGGCATGGACTCCACTACACCCCTGAAGTTATGCTGTAGTATCTGGCATCAAGACAACAGTAGCAGATCCTTTAAGTCATGGGTGTCCAACCTTTTGGCTTCTCTGGGCCACACTGTGTGTAGAGAAATTTTCTCGGCCCGCATAGAAATATATATATACTATAGTTAAGGCATACAAGTAATAGAACGCCCTTGCGCCCTTCCCGCGCCGCCGCACTAGTTTAACACAACTAAAGGATGATCAAATGAAATTTAATCAGTATACAGAGGTTTACTTCTTCAGACAGATATTAAAGGAACACTCTAACCACCATCACCACTTCAGTGATTTAAAGTGGTCATGGTGGTAGGAGTCAGAAACACTGCACATGCTGGGATATTTACAGTTATGTGCTGGGGGATAGTTGCACCCCTAGCACATATGACTTAGGCAGCCAGAAAATGTAATGTCCTTATTCATACATGTATGAACAAGGACATGACATATGACAAAACACAACTAGTTATTAAAAAACATATTGCAACAATTTACACACGCTAATGTAAATATACATATATGTATACATACATACATACATACCTTTTCTACATATTTTGCAGACTGCTGACGGATACTGCTGGTGCGGTTACTGCTGGCGGGCACTGCTGGCTGGTACTAGCGGGTACTGCTGGTGGGTACTAGCGGGTACTGCTGGCGGATACTGTTGGCGGCTATTGCTGGCTGGTGCTGTCTGGTACTGTTGGGGGGTTACTGGCTGGTGCTGGCGGTTACTGTTGGGGGGTTGCTGGCTGATGCTGGCGGGTACTGTTGGTGGATATTGCTGGCTGGTGCTGGCGAGTACTGTTGGTGGATATTGCTGGCTGGTGCTGGCGAGTACTGTTGGCGGATATTTTTGGCTGGTGCTGGCGGGTACTGTTGGTGGGTGCTGGTAGGTACTGTTGGCAGGTATTGCTGGCTGGTGCTGATGGGTACTTTTGGCAGGTATTGCTGGCTGGTGCTGGCGAGTACTTTTGGTGGGTATTGCTGGCTGGTGCTGGCAAGTAACTGTTGGTGGGTATTGCTGGCTGCTGCTGACAGGTACTGTTGGTGGGAATTGCTGGCTGGTGGAGGTGAGTACTGTTGGTGGGTTCCCGACCCACCATTACTGAGAATTAGCGTAATAGTCACAGGAGCTGCGCTGTAGGAAGCAGAGCCGATGCTTCCTGTATAGCGCTGGCCGGCTTCTGTCACAGGCGGAGTACATTTGGTATCACTCACTAAAGGGTACTAGCTATGGTAAAGTGGAACTAAATATGAAAACCTTACTAGGAGGTAGGGTATCTTTTGCAGAACGGACATACAACTAAAACCACAACTTTTCATTTGGATTAAATGGAGAGGGATTACAACACCTGTCAGTTTTTATTGCTGTCTGTGGCCCCATTATGAAGATTTCCCCCCTCCCTATTTGACCTGTTTACTGTTATCATCGAATGTGAAAGAAAATCCCAAATTTTGGGTTGTCACCCAAACAGGAATAGATCCAATAGTGTCCAATGCGGACACTAGTTTTAGTGACAGCCGGAGGCTATCTCACTTTGAATGGCTTTCTTCTCACTTCCTGTTCTGGCTATAGGACAATGAAGAGTGAAGAAAAATATTCCCAATGATCATAGGTGGTCAAAAAAAACACAGGTTATAACCCTACCTTACTCAAATTAAAATGAAAAAAAAAAAAAAAACATTTACCTTTAAAAATATATGTATGTCTGCATAGGAAATGGCGTTTAGTATGGATACTAGAGATCTGGAGGCTGAGAAGTCAAAACCCAAGAACTGGCAAAATACAACTTTAAAGATGCAGGTACAGTATATGTACAAAGTACAGCAAAAAGGTTCAAATGTGCATTTACCACTCCAGAGCCATATGGCTCCATACTGTATTAGAGAGTGGCAATAGTTGGGTAACACCAATGTCTCAAGTGGCAGGGAGGACAACTGTGTAAAACAAAACACGCACTAGTGGTACGCCCAATCTCATGGTTACTTTTTGTATAAAGATACAGGTGTCTCAGATTTTGTAACAATGAAGTCACTACTACATGTAGCAGGATTCCCAGCCAATTTGCTGGATTTGGGTCCCCCTGGGCTACCGGGTGCAACAAAAGTACCCTTGTGCATGTTCCTCCAAGTGTGAGCGCTGAGACAATGATCAGTCCGGTATCTTTCGGGTTTTTTTTTTTATTTATTAAGAACTTGGATGGGAGAAGGGAGTGAGTGGGATACTCCTTTGGCTCAACTATTCACAATTTGCTAGGGACAACTGAAAACGCTTCTTGGCGCTGACTTGATACTGGTTAGATGCCGGTCAACGCAGGTTGAGGCTGATTAACACTGGCTTGCTGCCTGTTAACTCCAAACTGACCTTGGACTGCTTTCTCACATAAAGAAGTCCTTTTTTTAGCTCCCTTAAACACTCCTTGCTGATGTAGCTACTTGTGCGGCTGCTGCGCTGCTAAACACTTCAGGGCCCACACCGGCACCCTCTTCCTCTCACTTATCTTCAGGGATTAAAAACTGGCACCCCCTTTCTCTAAACCTTCTTCACAGGTTAGCTGGTTCCTGGATCCGCTTGACCTTCTGGAGTGGTCCCCTCTCCTAGGCAGACCCCTGGGCAGTCTCAAGTACTCACGACACTGTTTTTCCCTGAAACTTCTGCCCAGCAGCTCCACTCAGTTCACCCTGGATCCCTCCTCTGCAGCTCAGCTCAACCTCTGTCCTCTAGACCGACCGCCCAGAAGACAGCCTCCTCCTGTGACTCTGCTTCCCACCAAAAACACTGCGTCATGTGCTCCCCGCAGACTTATAACCTATCCCAGGATGCTTTGCGGCAGATTCTGCCCTCTGAGATGGATAAAAGCCCTGGGGTGCTATTGCTCAGGTTTCCTCCACTGTCCATTAGGAGCCCCTCATTGGACACAGTGGGGAGACTCCCCAGACTCAAGAGACACCCTTAGAAGCACATGACAGCCTAACCAAATGATCAGGCCCTCCTGATATGCAGACAGGGCCACCCATATGCTTCTTCCTAGCACCTACCTAGGAGGGTGCTACATCCACAAATTACTTTTTCAGGACAGTTTTTTAATTTTTCACACACATTAAAAACTGCATTTGTTTACTGGAAAATGACTTAAATAACCTTAAACAATAATTTATATTCCAAAAGCAGAGGCCCTGTAGAATAAACCGGTGGCAGTTAAGTTTTTTTAATGTCGTACAATATTTAAGTAAATGTTTGTCAAATCTATACTTTCAGGAAAAAACACCAAAATTAATTTTAATACACAATACAATACCCTTTTTTTTTTTTGGGAAAATTTATAAAAAGATGGGGTCGAGTAAAAAGATACCAAAGATGTTTAGTCTTAAAATTGCTCACATCTGTAAAAAAAAAAATAAATAAATAAAAAAAAAAGGCAAAACATCACTGTACCCAAAATTGTCCTTAGGCGACATTTTAAAAGCCTCTACAAGTTATTTAGATCAACCATGAGTTATGACCCTAGAATTAGTGTTGTCAATCTGACATTTGCAGCCATACCTACCAAGTGTGGCACAATTGTGGTTTAAATACATGTGTGTTTGCACTTGAGTGTGTGTGTCGGGACAACAAGTTTGCTTTTAAATTTGTTATAATTTTTATTACTTTTTACATTTTTTTTTTCATTTAACTTTATTGCTATCACAAAAGGGCTAACAAGAGTCCTATGTAATAGCATGGGCAGGTGACAAGTTCCCTTTATGGAGATATCAGGGGTCTTTTAAACCCCCAATGTCACCTCTGCACTGCAATGCAGCTAAGCAAGCACAGTTGAGACTGTACTGTCCACTGTTTTCTTGTTCTCGTGAAGACTAGAAGTTCAGGGAAGCAGTGCTGAGATAGTAGAAGTCAGCAGCACTGAAAGTTGTAAACTGCAAGAGTGGGTAAGAATTTTACTGAATACTTTACTGGGGAATGTTTACTTTATTGTGCTTAATGTATTTATCTAACAAACTGGGAAGGGTGCTTAATGCATTAGGTCAGTGGTCTGGTGGCTGGCTGTGGCCCTTTGCCTGCCTTTATCTGGGCACTATTCTTCCAACTGACACCAATGATGGGGCACTATTACCCCTACTGACACCATCAATGGGGTACTATTCTCCTCCTTAATATCAACAATGGGGCACTATTCCTCCCACTGAAACCAACGATGGGGCATTGAATTTGGGGATTTTTCTACTCCCACTGGACAAAGGCCGGCCCCCGTAAAGTCTGAAGGACAGTAAACTGGGCCTTTCATGGAAAGTTTAGAGACCCCTATATAAGGCAAAGGTGTATTTTGCATTTGAATTTTAAAAATTTGATGATAAATGTATTTAAATGTTTTATTTTCTATTGTTACAAACTTTAAATAATGCAGGTAAAAACACAGATAAATTAAGTATTTTAAATGGTTACTTTCTGCATTTTTCCTTTCTTTAAACAATTTACATTTACTTGTAATGTGCCATTGAACTTTCTAAAAAAAATGTAACTACTCCACAAAGTGTCAATTCTCTAGTGAAGCCCCTCCCCTGCACATAATAGTCCTCTCCTCTTCTGGGAGTGTCTAATTATTCTCTGTTATGGCCCCTCCCTTTATGTAGTTGCTGGGGGAGATTGAAGGGGAATATTATCTGCTGTGTCCAATCACAGCCCAGAGCCCTGTGTTGACAATCAACACAGGGCTCTGTACAGAGGGAAGGATCTCTCGGTTTCTTCTCCTTGCAAAGCAGCGAGAACAAAGATTTAATAAAAAGCAGCACACATTACACAAATTATCACTTGTTAGGCACAAAATTGAAGCGGAGTTCCACCCAAAAGTGGAACTTCCGCTTTAAATAGTCCTAACCCCCTGACATGCCACTTTGGCATGTCATTTTTTTTGGGGGGGGAGCGGGTACCTAGTTTTGACAGGTACCCGCTGCCACTTCCGCTCGGCATGTCAGAGGTCCCAGAAGATTGCCGGCCAATCACGACGCGTAATGCAACTCGCGTATGCGCAATGGGTACCCGGCTTTGAAGCCGCAAACTGTCACAGCTGGGTGCCCACATCAGTGATGCCGGCGCCGCAGAGCAGAGAGGGAGAAGACGGCGCATCGCTGGACCATGGGACAGATGAGTGTGCGGTTAGGCTGGAACTCCGCTTTAACCCTTTGATTACCCGAGATGTTAACCCCCCTTCCCAGCCAGTGTCATTATTACAGTGACAGTGTATAGTATTATCACTGAGAAAAAAAAGAAACAGGACCCCATCCTGTCATAGGAGGACTTTACTGGCATGGATATGAGACCAATTCCACTAGTTAAAGCGTAGCAAAATATTTATTGAAAACATAAAAATTATGTCACAGGACATAAATCCATCATGAGTACATTAAAAACAATGGTGCATGAAATATTGTACATGTATAACCTCACAAAAGAGGGACCAGCTGAGAGAGCCCCCCACAATGGGATGGTGTCACAGACTGGCCCAAAATTGAAGATAATGTAGAATAGAGGTAACCTCTAAAGGTCAACACGTTTCGCTGGGAGGAACCTATACTCTGTCGAATATAACAGCAAAAATTAGACATATATTATATTCACAATGCCACCATTAGTACATACTCACAAATCTTAAAATCTACAAATATAAACTATCCTAAATTCATAATAATAACCTATAAGGACACCAATAGAAGAGACCAGATGATCTGGTCTGTTTTATTGGTGCCCTTATAGGTAATTATTGCGGTATAAATGTTATATTCGACAGAATATAGGTTCCTCCTTTTTGTTTGGGTCCTAAAGAAGCTACGCTTCACGAAACGCGTTGACCTGTGGAGGTTTTCTCTATTCTACATTATTTCCAATTTGGGGCCAGTCTGTGACACCATCCCTCTGTGGGGGGGGGGGGGGCTCTCACAGCTGGTCCCTCTTTTGTGAGGGTATATATGTATAATATATTTAATGCACCCTTGTTTACGATTTATGTCATGTGACGCGATTTTAATACTTTCAATAAATATTTTGTTGTGCTTTAACTAGTGGAATTGGTCTCATATCCATGCCAGTAAAGTCCTCCTATAACAGGGTGGGGTCCTGTATCTTTTTTTCTTTGTATATATATATACTAGGATGTGGCATGAAAGGTGGTCAATATATATTTTTTCTAGTATTATCACTGATCACTGTATTAGTGCACCTTGTGATGTCAGTTAATCAGTTCCCACCCAGTGTCAGACTGTTTGCCGCATTATCACTGTCCCACTATAAGCTGCTGATAACTGCCATTACTATTATAAAAAAAAAAAAAAAATTGCAGAATATATACACCATAGTTTGTAGACACTGACACCAACCAATCATTATACATTTAGTGCAATTTATTTTATTTTTTTTAACAAAGACATGTAGCAGAATACATTTTATACTAAATGTATGAAGATGTTTGATCTTTTTTTATTGGATATGTTTTATAGCAGGAAGTAAAAAAATATTGGTTTTCCCCAAAATTGTTGGTCTTTTTTACGTTTATATATAAAAAAAAATAAACAAACATAAAACCCAGTGGTGATATTACCAATGAAAGCTCTATTTGTGTGGAAAAAAATGATAAAAATTTTGTTTGGGTACAAGTTGCATGACCATGCAATTACCAGTTAAAGTAGCGCAGTGCCAAATAGCAAAAAACATGCTGGTCATGAAGGGGGTAAAACCTTCTGGTTCTGAAGTGGTTATAGAGTGCCACTTGGGTGGGCTGCTAACATCCAAGATGGTGGCACCCAGCAGCTGTCTCAGGTCTTTTGAATGTCAACACAAGGGAGGCTTTTACAGGTAAATACCATGCCCTAAAATACATTTAATACACATATAATCTTATAGTAAGGTTCTTGTTGAAATGAATGGTCTTGCAGCAGGAGCTATATAAGAAACATGTACATTTACCTATTATTTTTATTTAAACATCTCTTGGAAAATTATGGGTTTTATATTCTGTGGCTCTTTAAATCAGATTAAAAGTCTGTATGACATCTGTATGGATAAATACTGACAAATGCGGTATTCAAAAGCAAGAAAAAAGACAGAATAAGCAGCTGCTATCGAGGAATCTAATAACATCACTGATCTTCAAAACATTTCTAAGTAAAAAAAAAAAAGGGAAAAAACAAGCCTTGCTAGCAATAAACGCTTGCAACACATTAGCAAGTGCCAACGCATTTTTTTTAATAAAAGACATCTGATCTCATTTTTCCCAAGGTACATTACAGGAGCGGTGTGAATAAAAATACTGTACCAATGACAAGCAGACTGCAGGACCGGTGATAGGCTAGGAACAATCAAGAGACTGGTGGGGTGAGCTGTTGCTATAGTAACTCTGTACGGAGAATTTCTCCTTCCACAGTCCCAGAGAAGGCCGAATAAACTCTAATTTACAACCTACACATGCATTAATTATATTACTAGCTCACAAGTCCTTGTTCTTTGCAAGCACCCACTGCTCACTGAAAAAAAATGAGTTACAGGTTTGAAAATTAAAGAATTATAAAGACAGGCTAATTAAATAAGGTGGTCCAAAAAGAGTTAACCCAGAAAAAACAGATGTCAGTTTCTAGAAGTGAGATCAGTTGAAGTACAGTCAGGTCCATAAATATTGGGACATGGACACAATTCTATTTTTTTTTGGCTCTATATACCACCACAATGGATTTGAAATCAAACAAACAAGATATACTTTAACTGCAGACTTTCAGCTTTAATTTGAGGGTATTTACACTGAAATCAGGTGAAAGGTGTAGGAATTACAACAGTTTGTATATGTGCCTCCCACTTTTTAAAGGGACCAAAAGTAATGGGACAATTGGCTGCTCATCTGTTCCATGGCCAGGTGTGTGTTATTCCCTCATTATCCCATTTACAAGGAGCAGATAAAAGGTCCAGAGTTCATTTCAAGTGTGCTATTTGCATTTGGAATCTGTTACTGTCAACTCTCAATAAGAGATCCAAAGAGCTGTCACTATCAGTGAAGCAAGCCATCATTAGGCTGAAAAAACAAAACAAACCCATCAGAGAGATAGCAAAAACATTAGGTGTGGCCAAATCAACAGTTTGGAACATTCTTAAAAAGAAAGAATGCACCGGTGAGCTCAGCAAGACCAAAAGACCCGGAAGACCACGGAAAATAACTAACTGTGGTGGATGACCAAAGAATTCTTTCCCTGGTGAAGAAAATACACTTCACAACAGTTGGCCAGATCAAGAACACTCTCCAGGAGGTAGGTGTATGTGTGTCAGATCAAGAACACTCTTCAGGAGGTAGGTGTATGTGTGTCAGATCAAGAACACTCTCCAGGAGGTAGGTGTATGTGTGTCAGATCAAGAACACTCTCCAGGAGGTAGGTGTATGTGTGTCAAAGTCAACTATCAAGAGAAGACTTCACCAGAGTGAATACAGAGGGTTCACCACAAGATGTAAACCATTGGTGAGCCTCAAAAACAGGAAGGCCAGATTGAAGGCTTTTTTAGATGTTGTTTGGCAAACTCTACAGTTCTGGAACAACATCCTATGGACAGATGAGACCAAGATCAACTTGTAGCAGAGTGATGGGAAGAGAAGAAGAGTATGGAGAAGGAAAGGAGCTGCTCATGATCCAAAGCGTACCACCTTGTCAGTGAAGCATAGTGGTGGTAGTGTCATGGCGTGGGCATGTATGGCTGCCAATGGAACTGGTTCTTTTGTATTTATTGATGATGTGACTGCTGACAAAAGCAGCAGAATGAATTCTGAAGTGTTTCGGGCAATATTATCTGCTCAGATTCAGCCAAATGATTCAGAACTCATTGGACGGCGCTTCACAGTGCAGATGGACAATGGCCCGAAGCATACTGCGAAAGCAACCAAAGGGTTTAAGGGAAAGAAGTGGAATGTTATGCAATGGCCAAGTCAATCACCTGACTTGAATCCGATTAGGCATGCATTTCACTTGCTGAAGACAAAACTGAAGGGAAAATGCCCCAAGAACAAGCAGGAACTGAAGACAGTTGCAGTAGAGGCCTGGCAGAGCATCACCAGGGATGAAACCCAGCGTCTGGTGATGTCTATGCGTTCCAGACTTCAGGCTGTAATTGACCGCAAAGGATTTGCAACCAAGTATTAAAAAGTGAAAGTTTGATTTATGATTTTTAATCTGTCCCATTACTTTTGGTCCCTTAAAAAGTGGGAAACACATATACAAACTGTTATAATTCCTACACCGTTCACCTGATTTGGATGTAAATACCCTCAAATTAAAGCTGAAAGTCTGCAGTTAAAGCACATCTTGTTTGTTTCATTTCAAATCCACTGTGGTGGTGTATAGAGCCAAGAAGATTAGAATTGTGTCCATGTCCCAATATTTATGGACTTGACTGTATATGTAAACCTTGTCAGTAAAATCTCATATAATCGTTAACATGTCAATGGAATTTTAAGAGTAATTTTCAATCTTTTACATAGTTAGTCAGGTTAAAAAAAGACACAAGTCCATCTGGCTCAACCAATAAAAAAAACAAAAAACAAAAAAAAAAACAGTAATGCAAACCCAACCATACAATGCCATATACACCTATACCCGCAGTTGATCCAGAGGAAGGCGAAAAAACCCCAGCAAAGCATGATTCAATTTGCTACAGCATAGGAAAAAAAATCCTTCCTGATCCCCCGAGAGGCAATCAGATATTCCCTGGATCAGCTTTACCTATAAATATTAGTACCCAGTTATATAATGTACACCCAGGAAATATTCCCCAGCTTTCATTAATGTGGTTGTAAACCTCAGACATGAAACATGACCAAAGCATATCCCTCTATAGTATGTACTTGTCTCAATCCACAGCAATAAGTGCCATTTCTGTCTGCTGCTTCCTTCCTCTGCTACCAGCATGAATCACTTCTGACAAGTTTTCCTGACAGCAACAGAGAAATGGTGACAGTGAAGGGAGCTCCAGCTGATTGACAGCCTCAGCTTTGTTCCTGTGTGATGGTGGGGGGGGGGGGGGTCCCTGCCCTCCAATCAGCTCTATTTACTGAGCTCTGCAGAGTTTACATAATTTCAGCTCTCAGCCCCCTGTTTTCTGACAGCTCATAAAAGGTTTTATATTCTGAACTTTCAATGGATGTAGAGAAAAGAGAGTATTGCAGATAAACCAGTACAACTTAAACTATATTTCAAAAGTATTGGGCCGTCCATCCCAGTCTTAGTCCATAGGGTTCAATATTGAGTTGGCCCACCCTTTGCAGCTATAACAGCTTAAACTCTTCTGGGAAGACTGTCCACAAGGTTTAGGAGTGTGTCTATGGGAATGTTTGACCATTCTTCCAAAAGCGCATTTGTGAGATCAGACACTGATGTGGACGAGAAGGCCTGGCTCACAGTCTCCGCTCTAATTCTTCCCAAAGGTGTTCTATCGAGTTGAGGTCAGGACTCTGTGCAGTCCAGTCAAGTTCCTCCACCCCAAACTCGCTCATCCATGTCTTTTTGGGTAAAACCATTTATCCTTTTTTCTTTCACTTCACAATTATTTGCCACTTTGTGTTGGTCTATCACATAAAACCCCAATAAAATACATTTATGTTTTTGGTTGTAACATTACAAAATGTGGAAAATTTCAAAGGATATAAATACTTTTTCAAGGCACTGTATGTGGTGCAGGACACCACATGTGATTCAGATAGGAGTTGCACTGCATTCCTATTCAAATCACATGTGATACCTGTGTGGTGCGACTTGAGCCATTCATTTGTATGGTTCAGATAGCACCAAATCTGCACAAAACCTTTTTGTAGGACCCTTTTTTTCTTTGCACTAGAATCAGATCGCATGGGTTTTTACACCTAAGAGATCAAATTTTGTCAATCGCACTGCGTTTTGCAAACCATTTTGGGGTGTTGTTAACATTGGCAGCCCCGGTTGTTCCCATGAACGCTGTGTGATTTCAATGTGGTGCAGGAAACACACAGGATTCACAGCGTTTCCCACACCGCATATGAGCGAACTGGGCCTGAGGCCTTACCATGTGTTCAAGACTCTGAGAATATGGAGCCTGACTGAGGGATCTGATGAGGTCTGGAGATGAAGTACCAGAGGTCACTCTGCCACAGGGTGAAGCTGTGGAGAGACTGGGAAAGAATCAAGATGGACTCTTCCATTCAATTTGTGGTTACTGCAAGTCATGGATGCTTCTGGAGACAGCTGTTGTCCAAAGAAGGTACAGAATGTTGGCTACAGCTTAAAAGCTCTTTTCTGTACTGCAGTCTATTTTTGGGGAGTCTGCTAGTCTTCCTGCCTGCTTGTTTTCTGGGTGTCCTAAGCTTCTACTCCTCTCTCCTTGTTTGAGCAATAAACCCTTTTCTCTTTGTGCTAAAAGTGACTGGCGCAGATTTGTTCACATCCTACCATGCCTAACAATCTAAACCCTGATGTTCCATGTCAAGCCCGCCTTGTCCCTGGGGGGTGCCACCATGCCTCCGAGGGTCAGGGGGTGCTACACATTCATACAAGGAGGGAGGAAGGCTACTTTACGTGCCCTATATGTGCATATTGGAAGGGTGTTCTGTACCCCCTGAGCTTCACTTGCAGGGGAAACAACTTTACCGCACAGTGTACAGCAACACTTCGATAAACAAGCAAGAAGGGTATCTATATTGTAATCGCCCTTGGCTGTCATATTAAACGATGCACTTAAAGTGACATGGATGAAACCCAACACTTATACACATCTACTTTTAGGTAACCTGAATGGTGGACATCCGGTCAGTGCTGTGGACCATGAATCCACATTAAACCAAATTACAGTTCCCTTACACCAACTCTAGGGCCAATAATACATACTGTATAAACTTTCATGATTCATAATATAGCTGTCAGTTGAGAGAAATGGTGGATGCCTGAACGTCTCATCTATGCACCTTATCTTAAGTAAGCGACTTAACCACTTAAGCCCCGGAAGATTTTACCCCCTTCCTGACCAGGGCCTAATTTGCGATTCGGCACTGCGTGACTTTAACGGACAATTGCGCGGTCGTGCGATGCTGTACCTAAACGAATTTGACGTCCTTTTTTTCCCACAGAGCTTTCTTTTGGTGGTATTTGATCACCTGTGAGATTTTTTTTATCATGCGCTATAAACAAAAAAAGAGCGTCAATTTTGCAAAAATAACAATATTTTCACATTTTTTTATATGAAATTCCCCCAAAAAAATGTAAAAATCAAAATTTTTTAACATTTTAGGCCAATTTGTTTTATGCTACCCATGTTTGGTAAAAAAAAAAAAAAAACGCAAAAAGCGTATTTTGATTGGTTTGCGCAAAAGTTATTGCATTTACTAACTAAGGGAAAGATTTTTGTCATTTTTTTTTTTTTAACGAGTAATGGCGGCGATCTACGATTTTTTTTTTGCGGGACTGCGACATTGCGGCGGACAGATCGGACCCTTGACTGACATTTTTAACACTTTTGGGGTTACCGGTGACATTACTACAGTAATCAGTGCTATACATATGCACTGTTACTGTAAAAATGACACTGGCAGTGAAGGAGTTAACTTTATTGGAGAGGGAGTAGTTAAGTGTGTCCCTAGGGGCGTGTTTATAACTGTGATTGGCTGTGGCTACTAGTGTAAGAACAAAGATCAACGGTCCTACATAGCAGAACCGTTTGATCTCCATTCTTACACAGGGAAGAATGACAGGCGGCTTTGTTTACATTAGCCGCCTGCCTTTCTTCCGGTGTAACGGAAGATCGCGAGTGCCCGGCGGACATCGTGTCCGCCGGGCACACGCGCGGGGGGTCCGTGGTGGCGCACGCTCGCTCCCTAGACCCTCACAGGCTAGCGAAGTAGACCTACGTCGCTTTGCCTGTGAGGGGCTGACTGCCGACGTAAATCGCCGTGCGGCGGTTGGCAAGCGACTAAAAAGCTTTTAAAACAAGTCAAGTATGAAGGCAAAGCCAAGAAGGAGGTCATCAACAGCAGCCTCATATTTCTCCCCAGACAAACCTATTAAACCAAAACAGGGTCCAAATCAGCTTGATTTTACACTTCCATTCTATTATAGAAGTGTGTTTCACTTATATTCTAGAAGTGTGCAGAAACACCTAAAACTAAAAGGTGGGCCTGGACAGAGCTAGGAAAACGGCTAGGGATTTCAATGCACAAAACTGCAAAAGATTTAAGAAGCTAGCGGATGACTCAGTCTACCAGACTCTACTTATAATAAAAATATCCCTTTGCGGAAACCGCCCACTGACAACATCTACTAAAACCCATTAATCTAACACAAAGACATTCAGTTTCTACCGCTCACCCTGAAACACTGAGAAATTGTGTTCTGGGATGGCATTATAACGGTATGAGGGAGTAATCGCTTAAGTTTTCCTTCTTGAAAGTTGAGCTAATGTCTAAACCTGAAGACTGGATATCCTAAGAAACAAGAGTTCCAAGGGCTGGCAATACATATAAGGATACATTTAAACGGTCTCAAAATCTTTCACTCGAAACCAATCATTTAAGACAACAACAAAAAGACTGAATTGGTCTAATTCAAACAGATATTCCTAAAACTAGCAATCAATCCTCTTTGATGAAAATGATAATTTATTAATCTCATCCAAAATTTAGTGCCACCAGCCTCTGAAAGACATGAATCTTTTATCAAAACTAGTCTTTCATCAAATAATTGCATCTGAACACATTTGTTTAGTTTCTGAGAAGGATAAGAAAAAGGAACAGAGACAGGCTGAAGCTCAGAGGCAAAGCTCTACCTTTAGGGCCAAGGGTTGGGGCTTTAGTATAGGTAGCACCATAGTGCTTGGTAGCATGACGCTTGGTGACTTCGATGTCTCTCTATCAGGGTATGATAATGATGAATAAATCTGTATAAAGTGGGTCTAAAGTGCTGAATTTCTAGGTGAGGTGGAGATTTACATAATAAAGCCACTTGGGTTTCAGGTTCCCCAAGCTGCTCCAGCATTGTCTGTTTTGGATGAAAATGGCAATTTTGGAGGACTTTTTCAACCAAGATGCCCAGGCACCCTGGGGTGCCTTGAGCTTCATTCAGGGGTGCCTTGGCAAAATACCTAAAAATTGCCCAAAAATTGTATAGAAGCTGGCCTGTGCCTTTTTAGTTACACTAAATCACAGGTTTTTATTGTGCACCATTACAACCTTCTAGCTGCCAATGTCCTAACAACCAATGGCATCATCAGCTGATAAGGAGGATGTCAGTCGCCTGCATAGCATCCTTGTTTGACCCTTCCCTGCCTCTCTCCATCAGCATTGGGGTCACATTAGCTAAGTGATTGAGAAAAACTGAGGGAGAAGAGAAACATTGGAATACTAGTCAGAACCAATTTGCAAAAGTGTATTTGCTTTGGAAGAATAAATCACCTCTAATGTTGGGTGTCCTACTTGGAATTGTTGATGTTGCAGCAATATGTAAAACTTTTAGAATAGCTTTTACATTTTAGAATGGGGTGCCTCGAGACTGTCCATAATTTTAAAGGGTGCCTTGAATGAAAAAAGGTTGAGAAACACTGATTTACGAGAGTATGGGAACACTTTAAACTCTCCTAACTTATTTTCCACAAATACTAGTAAGCGACTTTGACTTTGCAAGTTATGTCTAATGTTACTCCAACACAAGGCTGAAGAAATACAACACACTGTATATTAAAAAAGGAATAAAAAAGGGGCGTGGCCAGACGACGCACCCTATCGTGGACTTTGGCAGCGAAAGAACTTCCGGGACTACCCGACCTGGCGTGGAGCCAGATTTGAGTAAGATTGGAGGTTCCGCTACTGCCTTGCATTTTGAGATGAGCGTGTTTTTACTACTATACAAGTGAGTGCAATGTATGATTATTTGGTGTGAATAAAATTTATCAGACATACTGCACTAGGGAAGTTATCTCTTTATTTTTCATACGGTTGGGAGAGAGTGTGAAAAAAGGGCTACTGCACTGAAGTGGAAACCATCTTTACCTGTGGTGTGACCTATCCTATGGTAACATTGGGATCTGTTACTTACATGCGCAGCATGCTCATTTATGAGAGTAAGTGAGCAAATGCATCCGGTGAGTGGCCATTTCTTACTTCCCCTGCACTTGGTGGTGGACTTGTTGTGATCCTATCAGATTGCACGGAGCTTTGGCATATATCCAAACACTGTCATCATTAATACATGAATTTTTATGGTGATTGAAGATCTGAAAGTGGACTGATGTTCATATTTCACCTATGGGATCATTTGACTAAAAGACTGTGAGGACTGTTTATCAACCGCACTGTTAACTTGGTGATCATCCACGGGTGATAGTAGGAACTCTTCCGGGAACTTTTTTAGATTGTTCTAGCGCTACTATTATTCCTTTTTTATTGTTATCAAGTATTTTATATTTGTTTAAGTGGCAGCTTTAGTTTTAGAGTTTTTTACCAGCAGTCTGCTGGTGCTACCTAGAGCGCGGAGTTAATCACACAGTTTGGGCGGGAGACTGAGGATTAATATCTACATAACACACTGTATATTGCTTATACTGATTTAGAAACAAAGCTATACAACGGCATGTAATCCATCTAAAATATTAAGCAATGCCAATTGGAAACCAGCAGTCTCCTAAGTAATTCAGCCTTTTGATCCCTGCTTGACATAAATAAATAAAAGATGAAATAATGGATGAAAGGTGGTGGGCTTTCTACCTTTGATTTTATTTTTAAAGCAGTATTAAACCCAAAAGCAAACATTTATTATACTGCAGCTTACCAATTCTTCTGTCCAAAAATGTAAAAAGTTCTGGCAGGAGTTGGGATTACAAATGTAAAAACTGTAGAAAGGGTCAGGTAGGCAAGTATGCAGGCTTCAAGGAGCATTTAACCCAAAAGCAACTTTTTTTAAAAAAAAATGCAGCTTACCAATTCTTAGATGTGATGGCTGCATTAGTTTTATTTCTTTTTAGGCTTTTTTTCCTTTATTTTAATTTTATCTGGTGATTCAGACAGCAAGTTGTTTTTCAACAGAACAAGCTCTCCTGCAAATGTAGCAGTTGCAGGGTTGATACAAACCATTTACCACTGACAAGGGTGCTCACAATTATCAGTTATTTATTCATTTAAAACATGTATCTCAAAAGAAAAAAAAGTTGTTTTAACTGCGACTGTAACTGAACTGTGAGCTGGAGTTTGGCTTCAATTTGTACTGGATACTAATAATTATAGGTAATGTTTATCCAGGGAATATCCGATTGCCTGTTGGGGGATCAGGAAGGAATTTTTTTCCCTCCCTGGAGCAAATTGAAACATGCTTTAACCTCCCTGGTGGTTTGATTATGTCCAGATTTCTGTGCTAAAAGCGGTACATTCTTTTGCATGGAAATCTGTTTTACATTTTAAAACTCACCTTTCCCTGCGATTCCCCGCCATCCTCCTGCTGTGTGCTCGGCCGATGCCGCCACCTGTCTTCCACTTCCCTTCCCTGTGAGCTTTACAACGTAGGGGGGTGGAACCGGCGGCAATTTAAAAAATGTAAGTACACTAAATGACATGATATAAAGTTGTGATCCTAACGGATTACACTGTATCATGCCATTTCACCCCAGGAGTTTTCCAGTGCCCTGCCTGTGCTTTTCCAGTTCTTTGTGCCTGGAAAATTGAGAACGTCCATGGCGTCCAAAAAGCATTCTTTTTGCGCAAAAGCGCTTTTAGACGAACTGGAAAACAGCAACAGCGAAACTGAGTTACTTGAAGAACAGGTATGGAAAGTGACGACAGCGACGATTCTGATGTCTCTTTCTGGCACATAGCTCTGTTGGAAATTCTGAAGAATCATTTGATATATTTCCCAAATTCCACAAGCTATGTGCCAGAAAGAGACATCAGAATCGTCACTTTCTGTACCCGATGACGAATTTTCCCACGAATCGCTTTCGCTCAGTTCTTCAAGTAACTCCATTTCGCTGTTGCTGTTTTCCAGTTCATCTAAAAGCGCTTTTGCGCAAAAAAAAAGCTTTTTGAACGCAATGGTCGTTCAAAATTTTCCAGGCACAAAGCACTGGAAAAGTCACCAGGTGCAATCCTGTGCTGAAATGGCATGATACAGTGTAATTCGTTAGGATCACAGCTTTTTATCATGTCATTTAGTGTTTTTACACATTTGAATTTGCCGCCGCTTCCACCCCCCTGCGTCGCAAAGCTCGCAGGAGGGAACCAGAAGGCAATTCCTGACAATCGGCCGTGCACAGAGAGACTGTCAGGATGCCGGGGAGGATGGCAGGGGAGCGCAGGGAAGGTGAGTAACATTGCGGGGTAATCCCGAGTGTGGCTCGGGGTTACCGCTTTTGGTAATGAAAGTTAACCCCGAGCCTGTGACGGTATTCACCGTCACTGGAGGTGAGGAGCAAATACTTAATGGTTTGAATTGCTTCAGATGGGACAGTAATATTTGTCAACCATATCTTCATATAGAAATATGAAGATTTAATACCACCTTACACAGTGTATTCCATGTGCTTGTCTGTGAGATACACACACAGACTGTCATTGGCAGACTTCCCTATTGTTTGTGTATTGGGAGGGAATGTGGATTGTGCCTGTCTCATTGTTAGATATTAATGACCTCACATTGTTCTGTCTGCCTTAAGATAAGCTTATTATGGGGTGTATATGTGGATTGGCTGCTAAGGGGGGGGGGATTGTCCCACAGTGTATATCTTTGTGTACACTGTATGGGAGTGTAAAACTCTGTTTTCATTGGATTGTGAATGTCAGGGCCTGTTTTCAACAAGGTCCACCTGGGCGGTAACCTTCTGGGGGAAAACTGTATAAAAGTCTGTTTCTTGTTCATTAAAGTGGAGTTCTATTTCACTCTCAATCTAGAGTCCTGTCTCTCATTGTGGAAAGCTATGCTCTTCAACTCCCTTGGATAATCACTAAGCTCTTGTAAGAGCTTGTGTAAGAGCTTGTTCCTGCTTTACTCTCTGGGGAAAGAGAGGGTCACCCACGGAACCTGGAGCCTTATTGTAGGTCCAGGGTGGGTAGGAGAAGGTGAGACCCCAACCAAGCTGCGGCGGTTTGTGGGGTCTGATGTGGTTATGGTGTCTGGTGGAGTGCTTGGAGCCCTCGGGAAGCACTAGGAGCATCTGTCAACGGAGGTATCCGGTTGATCTGTTACAGAGCCACACTCAGGAATACCGCTAGGGGGGTTAATGTGTGTTTTTTTTTGTTTTCCTCTGGATCAAATGTGAGTATGGGATTGTATACATGGAGGTTTTGTGTGTGTGTTTTTCTATGTTGGTTGAACTGGATGGACTTTTGTCTTTTTTCAACCAGATTAACTATGTAGCTACGTTAGGGTATCTAAATATGCTATTACATCTAACATTCCCCTCCCCCCCCCCCCCCCCCCCCAAGATTAGTGTAGCTTCCCTCCTTATTTTAACAACACTCTGTAAATGTCTGGGAACAGGGGAGACTAGTTGCTGGAGTTTTGGGAGAGGAATGTTGTCCCATTCTAGCATGATATAGGGTTCTAGCTGCTCAACATCCTGGGTCTTCTCTGTCATTTTTAATTCAAGATGTGCCAAATAGTTTCATTTGATGAAAGGTCTGGACTACAAGCAGGCCATTTAAGCACCCCGGACTCTTCTACTACAAAGCCATGCTGGTGACAGCATTCTCCTGCTGAAATACACAATGCCTTCCCTGTAAGAGGTGTTCTGGATGGAAGCAGAGGCACAGCCCACCCCAGCACCCCCCTAGATTTGGCCATGCGGCACTTACTTGCCCGGGAAGTCCCTGCATTTGCCAACGCTGATGCTATGCCAAACACGGCATCCCCAAAATCTCTCCAGGCATGCCCGGGCCACAAGCCTAACTCTCTTGGACCACTTGCAGCCCGTGGGTTGGATACCCCTGCCATACACACTAATGCACCCCCATACCATTCAAAGATACAGGCTTATAGAGTGCTGATAATAGGCCAGGGGGCCCTCTCCTCTTTAGTCTAGATGCGGTGTCCATGGTTTAGAATAAATATCAAATTTCAATTAGTCTGACCTGAAAACAGTTTTCCACTTTGCAACAGACCATTTTAAATGAGCTTTGGATCAGAGAAGACTGTGGCATTTCTGGATTATGTTCGGATTTGGCTTCTACTTTGCATGATAGAGCTTTAACTCTATCATGCAAATTTTTGGATGACACAGCGAACTGTGTTCACAGACAGTGATTTTTGGAAGCATTTCTGAGGCCACGCAGTGATGTCCATCACAGATTCATGTCTATTTTAATGCAGTGCCGTTGGAGGGCACAAAGATCTTTGGCATCAAATACTGCATTTCAGCTTTGTCCTTTGAGCACAGAAATTTCTCCTGCTTTTTGGAATCTTTTGATATTATGTACTGTAGATGATATATTTGAAAAATCTTTGCAATTTTACGTTGAGGAACATTATTCTGAAATTATTTGACAATTTTTAAGACACAGCTTTTCACAGATTAGTGAACCTCTGTCTAGCTTTACTTCCAAGACATTCTGACCCTCTAAGATGCTCTTTTTATAACCAATCAGGTTACTGACCTTTTGCTAAATAACCTAATTCATTGCAAAATGTTCTTTCAGGTCTTTTTTTTAGTACCACTTTGCTAGATTTTTGTTGCCCTGTCCCAAATTTGAGAATTTTAATGTCAAAATTATTTTCTTCTTAAATTGGTGCAAATCATTGCATTCTGTTTTTAAGTAGATTTTACAGAGTGTCCCAACTTTTTTGCAATTGAGGTTGTACATTTACAGCACTGGTCGCTAGGATGAAGGCCACCTGTATCCTAGCAACCAGTGAGGAAATTCACAATAAACTGACAGTGGGTGGAGACTGAAAAGGAATCTGCTTTGCCTGTGATTGACAAGGGATAGGCAGTGGGCGGATCACAGGCAAGGTGGACCTGATGGGAAACTAGTCTGGGAATTCCCCATCAGGTTCCTCCCATCTGTCAACTCAAATTAACGGCTGCTGCGTCTGAGAATATTTACCCATCAGGTCCGCTTTGCCTGTGATTGAGAGCGCAAGACAGTGGGTGAGTTCCAAAGCCGCTATTGGACTGCATATAGCTGCTATGGATCGACCTACTGACATCCGATAACCAGCAAGAGTAAAGTGGATCTGATGGGTAACTAGTCTCTCAGTTCCCCCATCAGACTCCGCCCACCTCTAGTTTAAAACTTCTTGACCACATGCCTATCAGTGTGACAGCACAGAGGCCGGGGAGGAAGGGAGAACACTGAGGTAGGAGAGTCTAGTATAAATAGTAGAGTTGCACTATTAATCGTTAAAATATCCCTATCTCGATTAGAGATCTTAATGCAGACAATCTTAATCCACACAATCTTAATTCAGGATTTCTACATATTAGCCAATTATATTTTCAAGGACAGGAGAGAAGCATATGATAAACAAATTTGGTGCAGCGCTTTACATTAAAGAAAAAAGTCCATGTGTTCGATAAATCAACAAAGTCATATGTATAACCAACTGCCGTGAACAGACGATCCTTTCTCGATTCAAAAGCCCACTGTGAAAGCGCGATGTGTCAAAACACTCACCAGAGAGCGAATAATATCCAGCATTCAATTATTAACACTTGAGCCCAAAGTGTTGCACAGTGCTCCTTATCCGTAATCCACCATTCTATACACTCACCAGACAGTAAGCCATTGCCAAAGAACTTGAAGGACTTCACGATGAACTGGCGATAGATAGCTGCCGCTCCTACCACGAGATTGCCATCTGTTGCCGGTTCCTCATGAAGTCCTCTTAACCCCTAACAAGTCTGGATATAAGACCACACGGTCCTATGGCCATAGCTTACCCTCTGGTGAGTGTATAGAATGGTGGAGGGATAAGGAGCACTGTGCAACGCTTCTGGCGCAAGTGTTTATAATTAAATGCTGGATATTAGTCGCTCTCTGGTGAGTGTTTTTAAACATCACACTGTCACAGTGGGCTTTTGAATTAAGAAAGGTTTGTCAGTTCACAGCAGCTGGTTACACATAGGACTTTATCTAACACATGGACTTTTTTTTTAATTATATAAAACGCTGCACTAAATTTGTTTATCATATGGTCTATTGTAGGTTGTATATGCACCTTTGTGTGTGCTAGCTGCTACAATTTTATCTTTTCACCCATCTTATTTGATTGAAGAAAAGAGTATTAGGTCTTCTTTTATTGCTATCTGGTTTAGGGTAAAATAAAAATGCTCTTCAGAATTCTGAGAGAATCGTAAACTTTATTCTAAGCAAAAAGAAAAAAATCATGATTCTCATTTTATCCAGCGTTGTTCAGCTCTAATGGATAGGACATCCCTCAGTGCTGGCATTGACAGATTCATGTACTGGTCTCCGACAGGTACATAAATTGGGCGCCAGTTCCATGACTTTCGGTGCTGTACCCTGACAGAATTCTAAAGGGTGTCCAAGACACCCTTTATGAATTTCCTCGACTGTGTTCTGCTTTCATAACACGAACACAAAATCCTTCTCAGTGTTAAATTTTGCATTAAAGCAAGGGGCATGTATTCAATTTTCTTTCCAGTGCCTGAATCAGAGTCATTGGAAACGCCAGTGTGAAATTCTGCCAAGTGACAGGCTTTACAATTGCCGCAGCTTTCAAGTGTTTGATGAAGCAAACAGAAGTCTTGCCAAGAGTCCAAGTGAAATACACAGTTCTAAATCTGCTGTTTTTAATACTGTCACATACCATAGTGGTGTCACGATTTAGTCACGCACAGGGTATGCTCATTACCAAAGACAGCCATCAAAACAATTATATGTTAAAGGACTCCGGTAACTGCTATTGCAGGCTAACGGCTTCAAAAAATTCTGACCACTCAAAGTAAAAAAGTATTATAAATTCCGAATCCATGTATTTAATAGTCACCTTCTGCCAAAGAAAATTTATAATTGCCATGTGATCATTTCTTCAACCCCCCCCCCAACCTAGAATTTAATATTTAATTTGTGGGAGAAGAGTTTAGGTCCCAATAACACTTTGTAAAGGAGCAATCAGAGGTTCCAACAGATAATACCTACCCACTTGTTGCTGAATGGGTGGTGAGGCTCTTTAGGTAACCTGTGTGTTCCTCATTTACAGGTGTTTGAAGGATTAGTTCACCTTCACCATAAAAAAACTGCTTATGCAGGTAAGGGAAGGGGTGCTTGTAGATATAAAAAAAAAAAACTGTGTAACTGGCCAAAGTTAAAGTAGAATTACAGGCAAAACTTTTTTCATTTTGGATAGAGCAATGGAGGGTTATAACCCCGTTCAGATTTTTTTTATTCCCCATCTGTGTCTCATTGTGGAGATTTCCCTTCACTTCCTGTCTCAGAGCCAAACAGGAAGTGAGAGAAAATCCCTGCAAATGAAGGGAATACCTTGGGGACCCCCAGGTTGCCAGAACTAGTGTCCCCATTGAAAGATTTCCCATTACTTTTCTGGGGACAACCCAAGATTCGTGATTTTCCTTTACTTTAACTTTCAATGATATTGGTAATTAGGACAAATAGAGAGGGTGAATCTCCCTAATGGGTGCACAGACCTCAATAAAAACCGTGTTCTAATCCATCTCCATTCTATCCAAAACTAAAAAAAAAAAAATTTGCCATTAGTTGTTTGTTAAATAATGCCCTTGCTATAGGTGTAGGCCAGTTGCGTACCTCCTGAAGCCTGGCCAGTGATGGCATCATCCTGACCTGCGCTGTTGCTAGGATGTTGCAAAATCACTCCCTGCTGATTCAAACCCTCTCTTGCATGTGGTCTCTCTCTCCTGTCACAGTAGCTCTCAGCTCAGCAATGCTGCAATGGAGGAGATAGTAGACTACACACATAGGTGGGTTAGAAAGCTCACTCCAATGATGGTGGGGGTGAGCAGTAACAGATGTCTTAGTAATGTACAACTGGCATAGCAATGTGCTATCAACAAGGCAGGATGGGATGCTGCCATCTCTGGAAATTGGTCAGTCAGACTTCAGGAGGTATGTAAAAGGCCTACACAAAAAGCAAGGGAATTTTTCAACTTTGGTCAAAGCTGCACAGTTTGTTTTTATCTACTGGTGCCCCTTACCTGCATTAGCAGTTTTTTGGTGAAAAAGAACTAACAACTTAAAAGTATTAAACCGCATGTACACCGGACTTTATTCTGCTGCTTCTAGGGGCGTTTGGTGTTTTTTCTGCCTAAACGCCCCTGATTGTTAGCCTATGCGTCCGTGCACACATAGGTATTTAGAAGAGTTTAGACACAGAGGCGTTTAGAGGCAGAAAAAAAACCCCACAGCCAGTCCGTCCAGGAGCAGCGGCGTTTTGGCAGCAAAAGCGCTTTATGTGCCTAAACAGATTTAGTCCTTGAGCATTAATTCATTTAATGGCCAGAATAAATTATTATTCTGGACAATAAATTTAATTAGCGTCAAAGCACTCAACGTGACTAAATGCGTAACGTGTTTACAAGCGTCAAGCATTTATGGGAATGGTATGAAAGATGTGATGTTCTATATCAATTAATAAATAACATACTTTACTAAATACTAATTAAAAACAGACTGGACACAAGTTTGTTTGGAATTAAAAGGCCGCGGCTGTTTTAATGAATGGCTTGACATACATAAAAATAATTCTCATACTTTGTTTTTATTACATCTTCAGATAATATAAACAGCAACCTAGCCCCTACGGCTCAGGTTGACAAACTTCACTCCAACTTTTAAAGCCATTATCCAACCATGGATATATAACAAAAACTTACTATCGTCCACCAAAGCCACTTGCTAAGGCGACCGCATAAGCCAAAAATTATAAACAGGCCGCGACAACCAAAGGGGCGGGAGGGTGGGGGAACGAGGAATGTCAGTCCTGAGGAGATGAGTGACCCGGAGTCCCGCGGCCACAGTTTAAATAGTGCTTCCAGAACCGGCTTGAGCTGGATTCTTTACCAAAAGGCGGGCTGTTTGAGCGGGAAACCTGGCTCCACGCTCAAAACTGCCCAGATACAGCTGACCTAAAAGGCGGGAATAGCTTAAACTTAGAAAAACTGCCCAGATACTAAATTAAATTGAGCGGGAGAACCCCACACTAATGAACCGGGTCAATAGTTCATATTAAAAAACTAATACACGGCTAACAATCTAGTAGCCAGTACATTAACTAATTATTAAAATTTAACCATAGAGATTATTTAATTTAACCCTTTCTCCCATCCCATAAAGAATTGGGGGCTACAGGAACCCCATTCTTTTTATTTTGCCAAAATTCTGCTGCCAGGAGGAAAGGGTTGTAAGAAAGTTAGTATAACGTCCAGTGTGCATGAGGGCTAGGGTCACCTTCAAAGCTGGCCATACACAATCGAATGTTGGTTGAAAGTTTTCATTTAAAGAATATATTCTGTCATCGTTAGTGGGGTCAAATCAGCATTCTTTTTAGAGCTAAGCAACGAGAAAATTCGAAGGAACACAATAAACATTTTTTTACTAACAAATTTCTTAGTGTGTGTAACTTTCGTTTGGGAAATTACATCCATTTCAAAATTGAATGGTAAAGCAAATTAAACTTTGACGTTTTTTCAAACGACATTCATCAAGTCATCAAAAATACTGAGAGATTTTTTTACAAATGATAAAAAATTAGACTATGTAACACTAAAGAAAAAAACTGAGCAGGCAGGCGCTTTATTGCAATGTATGCAATGTCTCTTCACTGCAATAAAATAAAAACATAGCTGTCGGCCCACAGTCTTCTGCAGAACAAAGTGGCTGCACAGCTCAGTTTACATTCCAGCACAATGCATGTGTGCCAGGATGACTGCACTCCCACCTATGCGTGCAAATGACACCTGCACCAGCCAATCAAGACGATTGAATACCGGCACCCAGAAGAAGTCGGGAAGAAGATGCTGGTGCTGGCATGGGATCTTGCATCCATTGGAACATTGAAGCAAAGATAAGTATTGTCCACTTTTGTTTCGATTCAAGCGCATGCTGTTTACTGCCAGTTCCCAACCCTAGAATCAGCTTTCCCAGTTTAAAGGTTAGTAAATCTTTTAAGAAAAAAATGAAAAGGTGAACTAACACCATACATCCTCCCCACCCTCCATTCCCTGCTGTACTTACGTCCGTGGGAGAAGAGCTGTCTGTGCCCATGCAGCCAGTGTAATGGTCCGGTGATTTGAAATCTTTGCTCTTCCCCCCCCCCCCTTCTTTTTGCAGGGCTTATAGGATGGATCTGAGCTATTCTCTGTTCAGGTGCTGAATAATCAGAATCACTCTGATCTGGTTGAGGAAGGCTGGGTTTAAAGTGGATGTAAACCCTCTCCTATACCCAGTGAAGTGAATAGCCTTGGGTGATACACAGAGATAAAACAAAGCTCCCTTTATAAGTTGTTTTTGCATATCTGCTGTCTTCAGCTTTATATACTGTTTAGAAAGTATACATTGTGTTCAATGTTTTCCTTCCTCTTTCAGCTGTGGGAGTGTAGTCTTGGTATACACTGTGTGACAGCTGATTGGAGGAAAGGCACATGCACCCGTCCACATAGGCAGAGGAAGGAAGGAATGTGCAGAGCTGTGCTGTGAAAAGACCAGCTCTTTGCTAACCTAGTTAAAACACCCACCCGACACAAATTTTCAGCTGCTTTTATCCCCCGTCTCGGAGAACTTGTCAGAAGGTGTCATGCTAACAGAAGAACGAAGCAGCATAAAGACATTGGATTTGGAGCTTTGGAGTGAAATAAGTAAATTAGGGTCAAATTTCATGAATCAGGTTTACAGCCACTTTAAGGTAAATAAAAAGGGGCATTTAGATAGCAATTTTTCTTTATTGAATAAAGCGATTAGAAAGAGAGGGTGGGGAGGTAAGAGTGGGCAGGGGGTGAAGTGTATCCCATAGAGGGGTTTTAAAAGTTGCAGAAAACAATTTTTCTTATGGAACAAACTGGAGATGGGGTGGGGGTCTGGGGTGCATTCGCTGTGAGAATCCTATCCAGGTCAGGTTTTACTGATATTCGGTGTTTGGTTAGAAAATGTAACCCCACTTCCTGTATTAACAACAACATTTTACCAAACAGGAAGTGAGGATAATTCTCTAATAACAACACAGACAGAAATTAAAATGCTTTTCTTTAGTAAAGTATGGAAAAGATTAAAACCGCTGTAAATTTTTTTATTCCGATCGGTGTCCTTGTTGCAGACATGTCTACATTTCCTGTCCGGTAAACCTATTGTCAGCAGGACAGGAAATGAGGGTAAATCTCTATCAGAGCCACAGATAGCAATAAAAAATCTGACTCTAAATCCTTATTATTTTCAAAACTAAATGGGAGGGGGGTGAATAAGGTTCAAGAGGGCAGTATTTTCAATATGAAACCAAGATAAAGAACATGGGGACACGACCTCAAACTAAATGGAGGAAAGTTCAAGACGAATATTAGAAAGTATTATTGTACTGAAAGGGTGGTTGATGCTTGGAATAACCTTCCAGCAGAAGTATTGAGACAGTCAACAGTTCATTGCTTCAAACATGCATGGGACAAACATAGATTTGTACTCAGACAACAAAAGTTAACGAAAAAACAAAAAAAATTTAAAAAATACAAAAACGTATAAACAAAAAAAAAAAAAAAAGGCAGTGTGACGAGACCCTTGCTCGCTCGCTTCCGCTCTCCCGACACTCCTCTGCTTCTAGTGAGTCAGCTTGCAGATCACAACGTCTGATGGTTCGGCCAACATAGGCTCCGGGATCCGAACTACAGCTATGTGCCGTTCGGAATCCATTAGAACAAACACCAGGCAGGCTGTATGCAAGTTCAAACATGAAGACATTTATTGGAAGTACACAACACACTTTTATACAGGATTTGGAACATCCTGCCCCCAACAACCGCTTTCCCATTGGTCAATTGCAAAGTACATGCCGTTCTCCTTCAGGTCCTCCTTAGCCATGCAAATGAGGACTTGAAAATGAGTCAGCAGGGATTGGTCCAATAGCTTGACCAGAAGGACTGTTATGTGTAATGAGACAGAAGCCCCCAGGGGGCAATCAATGTACACAACAGCCAGACACAGTACAATGGTTCCATAACGAGCCCCCAATACACATTACTCTGAGTGTCAATACATCCCTTAGCAGACAACAGGTGAGTTCATTAGCACACCCGACAATAGGTGAATGGAAAGCCACCTCAGACAAAAGCAACATTGTTAGACAGTCAGTCTCCTCATTGAACTTCCTGGAATGACCATATTTGGAGTCGTACTTCCTGGTCAGAGACCTCATACTGTACAGGGAATAAAATCATTACAAGGGAGACATTATTCCTGAATAGGACTGTCCCATTTGTAGTAGTCCAAACCATATTCTCAGTGTTCACCACCCTCCTGGTCACCCTGCATCCATAACAGATGCAGGGTGACTTAAACATAAGAGAGCCCCATAAGGCTGGGCATGGTGCCCCCCAACCTCTCTAAAGGAATTTGGGGTCCACAACCCCCATGCCCAAAGTGACTCCCGTCACATTTCTCCCCTTTCGGCAGGAGACTAACACAGAAGGAGACCCTAAACGGGTTTACTTCGAAGTTAGTCCATAGTTCCAGTCCTCCAATGTCTGCACCCACAAAGTACCCCAAACAAATTGTCCGGGACAGAAGATCACTCACCCAGCCAACCTCTGCCACTCTTGTAGAACATCCCCGCCGTGGGGAAGAAGCATGAACTGGCCTTTCTCCCAGGATTCCTTTCAGCTGCTGGAGAGAGGACAGGGTGGATGGGCTCACTTCCTCATGCTTTTGGGGATCTGGGCCGACTGCCCAGCATCCCTGGGGTGTACAGGTGGAGATTGTAGCTTTTGCGGGTGCTGGGCAAAGGTCGGTAACACTCTGCCCTGTCGCCAGCTCTTCTGCTGGGTTGGGGTTGGCGAACAATACCCCCAGGACCTGGTTGGGGGTCTGCTGTAGAGAAGAGGGATTGCCTACCTCCTCCTCCTGGTATTCCTGCGGGGCAGGTTGGGGATCTGGACCGGCCGTCCAGCATCCCTGTAGGTCTGGTGCAAAGACCGCGGTCCCATCTGTACCATTGGGGTCAGGGCTGTTGTCTCCCTGTGGTTGGGGAGAAGGATTAGTTGTCTCCTCTCCCTGTAAGGTACACTGCTGCTTGGAAGGAAAGACGACACCTTCGGCTCCCTGTAACTCCTGCTGTAGCTGGGGACCTGGGCCGGCTGCCCAGCCTCCCTGTAGGGCTTGTAGAGAGACCTCGATCCCATCTCTACCTGCCATCGGTGGGTCTTCCAAGTACCACCAGTCTGTACTGTCTCTCCAACTGAAGGGTTGTGGTTCTGGATCTGCCACCCAGGACTTCGGCTCTGCTTGCAGGGTAGATTGGGGTGGAATGGAGCAGAGCAGGCGTTGGTAGTCCTGCTCCAGTTCCCACTCCATTCCGACCAGATGAATCAGGTCTGACCCCAAGTCATCCGCTTTGGGGAGACCAAGTAGAGCTTCCCTGGTGTCCTGGATTTCCCAGCGCCGAAACTTTGCTGGACATCCAAAGTCCCTCTCCTCAAAGGCCATCCACAACAAGCCCGGGCCACTATAGTCTTCACCTTCCGGCATATTGTCGTCAGCCATCCAGTGGTCGTAGCTGGTGGCGTACCACTTTAGTGCCCGGTAAGCTTCATCCAGCCACAACTCCTTCCAAATCCGGTTCCACAGTTCCGTCACCCACTCATCCCGGGGTTGCTCTCCTAGGAAAGGTAACCGCAGGGCAACGTATACCTGGAACTGCTGTTCTTCGCTGGGAAGGTTCTCTCTCTGCCTCCACTGCACATCCTCTAAGGCCTCATACCACATTTCCTTTCGAGTGAAATTTCTCCAGTCCAGTATGGCTTCCTCTGATCCAGGCCCATCCTGTTGGAACAAGTGTTGCTGCAACCTCCAGCGAAACTCCTCCTCATATGGGGACGCTGCATCTTTAGGTGTTTTCTCTGATTGCCATATTTCTGCCATTCTCTGCTCATGCTGCCGCTCTCGTTCTCTCGTCGCTCATCCTGCAGCTGGATGCCTCTAATGGCATTCTGTATGGCGGTCTCTGATGGGTTAGCACCATATAATGCCAACCGCTCTCGAATTCGTTGCTGAAACAAGTCTTCAACTGACCGGGGTCCTGCATCACCATCCCTCTGATCCATCTCGGCTAGCTCAGTGATCAGGGTGGCCTTGTTCTTTGTCCCACTGGTCCCTCCACGGCTCTCAAGTAAGTCCTTCAGCGTGGCTCTCCTGCATGCTGCATAGCTGGTCATTGACTGTGGTGGTTTGGAGTGTCCCGGTAACTGGAGAGCAAATCCCACCGCTGCCAACCAATGTGACGAGACCCTTACTCGCTCGCTTCCGCTCTCCCGACACTCCTCTGCTTCTAGTGAGTCAGCTTGCAGATCGCAACCTCTGATGGTTCGGTCAACCAAGGCTCCGGGATCCGAACTACAGCTATGTGCCATTCGGAATCCATTAGAACAAACACCAGGCAGGCTGTATGTAAGTTCAAACAGGAAGACAGTTATTGGAAGTACACAACACACTTTTATACAGAATTTGGAACATCCTGCCCCCAACAACCGCTTTCCCATTGGTCAATTGCAAAGTACACGCCGTTCTCCTTCAGGTCCTCCTTAGCCATGCAAATGAGGACTTGAAAATGAGTCAGCAGGGATTGGTCCAATAGCTTGACCAGAAGGACTGTTATGTGTAATGAGACAGAAGCCCCCAGGGGGCAATCAATGTACACGACAGCCAGACACAGAACAATGGTTCCATAACGAGCCCCCAATACACATTACTCTGAGTGTCAATACATCCCTTAGCAGACAACAGGTGAGTTCATTAGCACACCCGACAATAGGTGAATGGAAAGCCACCTCAGACAAAAGCAACATTGTTAGACAGTCAGTCTCCTCATTGAACTTCCTGGAATGACCATATTAGGAGTCGTACTTCCTGGTCAGAGACCTCATACTGTACAGGGAATAAAATCATTACAAGGGAGACATTATTCCTGAATAGGACTGTCCCATTTGTAGTAGTCCAAACCATATTCTCAGTGTTCACCACCCTCCTGGTCACCCTGCATCCATAACAGATGCAGGGTGACTTAAACATAAGAGAGCCCCATAATGCTGGGCATGGTGCCCCCCAACCTCTCTAAAGGAATTTGGGGTCCACAACCCCCATGCCCAAAGTGACTCCCGTCACAGGCAGACTCAATGATTCTTTGATGATTGGACTTAGATAAAGCGTATGTGCATGAAACACGTCATTACAGCAACAGACCAGCTTGCGGCTCATGCTGGTTTCCCACAGGCATCCATCATTGTTCCACACCACCTATTGCCGTCTCGCTGTGATGCCATCCAGGTGCGCCAGCATTCCTGACTTGGTCTCCCTGAACGGCTGACAGGTTCTTCGATCCAGCACAGATACTGGCGCCTCCTCCTGCTGCCCAGGTTGGTGAACCACATTTTTATAATCCATCCATGCCCAGGACACCAGTGTGGTACCGCTGTTTTTTTTATTAAACTATTTTCTGTTGAGAACAAGAAACTTTACTAATTTAATTACCTCCTGGTTCCAATTTTATTGCTACTGATTATCCAAGATTATCGAGCGCTGTCTCTTTGCCCTGGTAGACTCGATGGACCACTTGGCCTTTTTTCTGCCATAATTTTTCTATATTTTTGTGTGATTATAGCTGCTGTGCACACTCGTTCACATTAGTAGCCTACGGCTCTCTTCTGCCTACAAATATCCCCCCCCCCAAAAAAAAAAAATATGGCAGCTTTGCCATTTTTGTAACACTGGAATTTTGCTTTAAAGCTCTGAAAATAATTAGATGTAGCACGATAGGCCTAATGGGTCACTGTCATTTCCAGGCAGTCAAGGCTGTAAGGAGAGACTAAGCATACTACTGTAACAAGTTTGTAGTTCTAGAAATATTTCTATTTGAATGTATTAATAAAGCTGCTGTTGTGTTATAGAAATGGTTCTACGAATTGCCTTCCAGTCCTTTGTTCCACCTTATTGTGTCGCACAGTTTCCATGCTGGTAAATGTGTTTTGTGCCCGACTGCTGTGATCCTCCAGCAGAAGGCTTTGTCTCCTCCTGGCTTGCATGCAACACCCCTCATTATTCTCTTTACACAGAATTAGCTTTCCTGTATTTTTTTTCTCTTTTGGACATTAGCATTCAGCGGAGCATGACATGGCGTAATTGGTGCAAAATGTCAATCCCTAATAGCCTTACTCCGCTTTTCAGAGAACGGACAAATTGCATTCAAATAAAAAGCTTTTTTTGTACATTTTGAACGTTCCCGTCCATCCGTGTCAATTGAAGACGCTAATTAGACTCCTGAATTGCCGGCTAACAGGAATCAAGAGTAGGGTTAGGCCTCACTTCTATATACAGCATGCCATTCAGGGGGAAACTGCAAAAATGACTAACAACATGGGCTGTGACCCATTTTAGAAGCTCGTGGTTTTTTACAAAAGCAAAAGGAAAACTTTGCAGAAAAACTTTCAGCTTTTCAGCCTATACAACACAGTCATTTATTCTGAACTTTAACAAATAGTTACTGCACTGGGGTTTTTTATGTTCAATACCAATTTCCCTTTGAACACCCTCCAGGCAGAACTCCAGCTAAAAATAACTACATAAAAAAAAGAAGAACAGGTAAATTAACGAAACCAGATTTTGTTGCAATATTCACCTTCAATCCATAGATTTTCCCCACCATACTTTTTTTTTTCTGCCACTAGATGTCCTCAGTCTGATGGCCACATCATTTAACCTACTTCCTCTGAGCCCATGTGGTCCTGGACCCATCCCCAGCCTGTGACTGGACAGCAAAAGAAGCAGGACAGTGATGAGCTCATGTCTCTGTCATTCTATTTTCCCTTTACTATTAGCATGCTTCTTGTCAGCACACGAACAGATTGGCTCCTTGTACTGCTTCTTCATTTCACACTTTAGCCCTGCTGCACAGAGACTGCAAGAGGCTAACACCAGGTCAAATTCATTAACTTACGCTGCCCGCAATTAAAAAATAAACTTAATACTCAGGCTGGAACCCCCCACACTGCAAGGGTTAAAGAAAATGTTATTCCTACATTTTATATTCCTTATAAATGTCTGTTACTGTGTCATGTACTTGTGTCCTGTCCTCTCGGTTTTGAAATACCTGGTGACCCTGACAGCCCCTCTGCTTTCCAATTTCACACTAACCAGGCTAGGCATAGAAGCACATCCCTCCCAGTGTGGTCAGTTTTCTGGCTATGCTGTGAGAACAGCCTGCTTGTCCTCCAATGACCAAGACTGCTGCTGACTCCCCCCCTCACTGGAAAGATCAGTGCACATCTGTTTCTCCGCCCCTACCGCTCTAAACCCCCTATGCAGCTGAAAACAAAGATTACATGATCAATGATAAAAAAAAAAAATTATAATGCCTTTTTTTAATAATATATACGCAAATGTTTTTACAGTCCATTTCTATTATTATCGGATTGGGGTGTTTTACAAGGTAAGGGTTCACATATAATGTGCAAAAAATATGTGCAGCGCAGTCAAATCATGAATAGCATTACATGAAAAAATATTAAATCTAACAAAGTACAATAAAAAAGTCCCATGTATAAGAACTCAACCGCAGTGTAAACATAAAGTGACAGTATATATATATATATATATATATATATATATATATATATATATATATATATATATATATATATATATATATATATATATATTTTTTTTTTTTTTTTTTTTTTTTTAATTGTTTTTTTACTTCCAATGTGTTCAGTGTCCACCACCTTCATATAAAGTGCCTGCTCACCTCTAGTATCTTACCCCACTACAGAGCCATCTTAGCCTTAGTGAATTTCCACACTAGATGATCCTGGAACACTCCTACTAAACTTAAACTGACAAAGAGTGCAGCTCTACATTTGAACATTCATATGAAGAAAGGGTGCTTGAAAAGTCCAAAGAGGTGAATTAAAACACTGGATCCACAGAAGTAGTCAAAGCAGGGAAAGAGCCACCGGTGGTGACAGATGTAAATGATTACAGAATAAAGGGTGACTGAAAACTGGTTACTTCACACCCAAGGTGAGCATTTAAAACTGCTTACCAGATTGCAAGACCACTAGGTTATAGGTGGTCTAATGGAGCATGACAAGATAGATGTCTCACGGATCATGATAGATGGGAACCACTCAGATGATAAAGTTGAATCCCAAAAAATATAAAACACAAAGCGCTCCTATAGTGTGATAAAGGATAACACTTTAATGGTAGACAAAATATTACACTTTCGGGCTCCAAGATACAAATCAGCATGTAAACAAAAAGTCGAGGCGTTCCTGCGGGCTTCTCTTCGTACTTTTGGCTCCAAGCAAGGAACCATCCAATCGGGTAGAGATTGCACGATGATGTCACCGTCATAGATCCTGCCCTATGCGTTTCGTCACAGATAATGCCTCCTGGGGTTGGACCAACCAGAAGACGTTACCTGTGACGAAACCCAAAGGGCGGGGGTCTACGACGGGAACGTCATTGCGCAATCTCTACCCGATTAGATGGTTCCTTGTTTGGAGCCGAAAGTACGAGGAGAAGCCCACAAGAACGCTGAAACTTTTTGTTTACATGCCGATTTGTATCTTGGAGCCTGTAAAAGCAATATTTTGTATACCATTAAAGTGTTATCCTTTATAACACTATAGAAGCGCTTTGTGTTTTATATTTTTTGGGATTCAATTTGATCATCTGAGTGGTTCCCATCTATCACGATCCATGAGACATCTATCTTGTCATGCTCCATTAGACCACCTATAATCTAGTGGCCTTGCAATCTGGTAATCAGATTTAAATGCTCACCTTGGGTGTGAAGTATAAATTTTTCAGTCACCCTTTAATCTGTAATCATTTACATCTGTCACCACCGGTGGCTCTTTCCCTGCTGTGACTACTTCTGTGGATCCAATGTTTTTATTCACCTCTTTGGACTTTTTTAAGCACCATTTCTTCATATAAATGTTCATTTGTAATTGTAGCGCTGCACTCTTTGTCTGTTTAGCCTTTGGAGTGTGTATCTTTTTCGATTAGTGATAGTAGCATTTTTTTTTTTTTTGTTTACTTTAGCGCAGTATTTTTTTTTGTTATACGCTTCTACTATTGCCCTTAAATCACGCTACTCCACTCCTTGGTTCCGGATCATCAATAAGGCATGTCATAGAATACATATAGAGAAACCATAGTGCTCTCTGCTTCCAAATATTTATTAAAATGAACAAGGGATTAAAAGCAATCACTTGGATATATAAAAAAACAAGCATATATTCAGCTCACCAAACTGACACAAATGGCAAAAAATGACATCTTAAAGCAGAGTTCCACCTTAAATTTATACTTACCTCCATCTTCTCGCTCCGGGTCACCTGAAAAAGAAATGGATATTCGCATTTTTTTTTTTTTTTTACTTACCTCGTATAGAAGAAAATATACTTACCTTACTTCCTTTTCCTCCCCTCTGCGGCCACGGCGATTCGTCACTTCCTGGGTTTGCAATGATTCCTGGGAGCTTAACGTCATCGCTCCCAGGAATCAATGCGCCTGCACTGGCCCCGACATCAGTTCCGGTGCGCGGGCGTCATTCCTTTCTACACAGCTTCTGGGCATACCAGCAGTCTAAGTCACCCAGTGTAAAGTGGGAATAAATCTTCATATTTCTATATTGCTGACAAATATTACGGTCCCATCTGAAGCAATTATCTGTCTTTCACTCCCAGTGATGGTGAACACCGTTACAGGCTTCAAATGTGGACCCGGATATCGCCAAAGGGCCACATATATTTTTATATGTAATGACTGAAAAGACGGTCAAAGAGCCGCATGTGGACCTTGAGCCACCGATGGGCACCAGGGGCTTAACTCCTTGCAATGTAAATACAATTCCTGAAGGGGATATGTTTTTGCTATAAAACTATAAGAATAAATGATAATCATAAAGGAAATTCAGCAACAATGTTCCTACACAATGAAGGAGGCACAACAGAGCCCTCTGCTGGACTACCAAAAACATGGGAATGTATTGAAAATCATTTCAGATGGTGAAGCTGACATGAAGATTTATGGGATAGACTCAGCCTGAGATATGAGATGACTAATGCCCTGCCTTTTAACACATGAACAGCTTCGGAAGATGCATGGCAACAGCTGAGCTGCCAGTCTTATCTCCTGGTGATCCAAAAAACAGCTGGCAATATATAAATATTATAAAGTCTGTGTACCTTAATCTGATAATCTGATATTATAGTTCTAGATAGAAGCTTAGTGGGGGGTTATATCACTTATTTTTGGGATTCTTACGATGATATGTCTGCAAACTTAATTCCCAAATAAGCGAATGCCATTAGGAGCTAATAGACTTTCCGTTACAGAAAATGCAACAGTTCTGGAAAAAAAAAAATCCCTGGTTAAGGAAAGTGAATGGATACTTTGGCATCGAGATCCTGTTATTGGCGATTAATAACGTAGCCTATAAATTTAAATAGCAAAATCAGGCAACAAGTGAAAGCATTTATTGTGCAAATGTGACATAATTCACTTAGGATTTTATTTAAAAAGCAGTGGTACGGCCTTAATCTGCTTTTACCATGGATATATACAAATAGCATTGTTAAAGTACAATGAGGTAGATTTACTAAAACGGGAGAGTGTAAAATCAGACGCAGCTCTGCAAAGAAACCAATCCGCTTCTAAGTTTTTTTGTCAATCCCTAATGCGTCTGTAAAGGGAAAAAAAAATGTAAAAATAAAATAAAAATCTCTACACTTACCTGCTCTGTGCAAAGGAATTGCACAGACTGGTTCTGAACCTGGTCTTCTCAAGGCCCCCGTGGGCACTCCTGGCTCCTCCCCTCTATCCAGTGCCCCCACGGGAAGCCACATCCCATGGGGGCACTCATGCATGCTCACTCATGAGCCCCGTTCCTGCATCCATTAACACAGACAGTGGGGCTCGACCCCACCCCCTGCTCCCTCGTCATTGGCTTTGATTGACAGCAGTGTGAGCCAATGACTCCTGGTGCCCCAGCAAAGTTAGTGAGACCCGTAAGTGAGGGGACAGAAAAACTGTGGACATGCACGGCGCTGGATCAAATGAGGGCTCAAATATAAGGGGGGATTAGGAGCCAAATTCGATGCCTAAACATTTTTTTTATCTGAATGCAAGGAATGCATCAAGTTAAAAAATGTTTAGGCTTTAGAACCACTTTACTTGAACAAGATGAAATTAGAAGCGGATTGGCTACTATGCACAGGTGCATCAGATGTCCTGTTTTAGTAAACCAACCCCAATATGACAAACATAAAAAAAATTAAACATCTGCCCGTTCTTTAAAAAAAAAAAAACTAATTTACACATGTATGAGGAGACAAACTCATCCACACTCGTTTTTATATCTGTAGGTCTTCTGCTTTCAGAAAATATACAGGGGGGGTCTTAATGAACATGCAATTTGTAAAGAGAAATTTTAATTTTTATCTAATTGGAATAATTTTATCAGTATCAGGAAGTTGAATAAATGTGATTGGCTAGGCAAAAATTAATTGGGCTTTGTTACATTCAGCTATAAAGCAAGCAGCATACCTAAATGATACCAACAATAACAGTATGGGGTTGATTAACTAAAACTGTAGAGTGCAAAATCTGGTGCAGCTCTGCATAGCTTCCAGGTGTTTTTTTTTTTTGTCAAAGCTTAATTGAATAAGCTGACATTAGAAGCTGGCTGGCTATCACGTAGAGCTTCACCAGATTTTTACACTCCTGTTTTAGTAAATCAACCCCTACGGGTCTACAGTAGAAAACCAAATGCTAGTTTGAGTGCTCAGAAGTGGTAAAAGAAAAGTCACAGAAGGCTTAACTTCCACTTAAGGCAAGTGAAGTGCATTAGTACATATTGTAAATACTTTTAGCACTGATAAAAGTTATTAAGAAATCCAAATAAACGTGGATATGAGGGGTGGGTCATACAAACAGGAATTTTACTAAACCTTGGGGAGTCAAAAAACCTAGCTTTATTAGATATATACAGTATACACTCTTTTTTTAATCAAACGAGTTCTTTATTGAAAACAAAAGATTGCAATTGAACAAACTGAATAAAAGATAGCCATGGGAATACAGCAATTCAAGTAGATGCAACAATAATAATGGGAACATGCATCATGGTCAGTAAACAGAGGGGATACATAACTGGATCATGGTGGGGAGTCCGCTTTTAGTTGAGTGAACGTGTACTTTACTCATGTTGCTCATGCAGGGCAAAGCAACAGACCCACCTTAGAAGGGACCCCCATCTACAAATATGATTTGAGTTGGAAAATGCCTTCCTAAAAAGTACAGTTTTGCAATATTCTGTACTGATGTCATTTTTTAAAGTGTTAGTTCACCTTTTCAGAAAAAAATTAAAAAGGTGAGCACCGCCCCCCAGTCTGTGCTGTACTTGCCTTCGATGAGGCTGGGCTGTCAGTGCCCACGTAGCCAGTCCAAGGATTTGAAATCCCTGCTCTTCTTCCTCTTCTCTGTGCAGCACCCCAGGAATGGATCAGAGCGTTTCACTGTGCAAGCGCTGACCAATCAGAATCACAATGGTCTGTCCCAGAACCGCTGCACAGAGAGAGAGAGCGGGGATTTCATATCCCCAGATCACTGCACCAGCTGCGTGGCAACTAACAGCTCAACATCCCCAGGGGTAAGCACAGTGAGGACTGAGGGGTAGGAGGGTGTTTTCATTTTTTTTGGAAAGGTGAACCAACACTTTAATAAAGAATAGAAAAAAAAAAAAAAGAGGAATTGTCATAAAGTCTTGTATATTATGCCTGCCTATAAAGAAAAGGCTCAATGCTTGCCTATCCTGCAACCCACTCCACCAATGTTTGTTTTGAGATACAGAAGAATCTTCAGCATGCAATGCTTTTGGATGGGTCCGATGTCTGTTCCTCTGCTCAGTGCCATGGTTCAATCCACCAGCCTTGACCCTACCGTGTTCCGAAGAGATGTAGAGACCAGAGAGATGGAACCACAGACAGCAGAGGAGCCCAAACATCTGACACTCCGAAGTGTTGAATGCTGAAGATTGTTCAGTAAGCTTTAGCTATTAAACAGAACAAAGATTGGTGGCACAGGCAATTATTTTCTTTGCAGGTAGGTCTTTACACCCTTACACCTCCAGTGTTGTCCTCCACTGCTGCCAATGCTTACCTTCCCTTCCCTCCCCCATTTCCCACACTGATCTATTTATACACCGGGAGGGAAGAATAAAAAAACAAAAAAACAAAACACTGGTACTTCCAGGTATGGGGAGAGCATGCAGCTCTGAACCCTTCCACCAATGTGACAGTGCTGGTGCTTTGTAATTGGTCACTCAGGCACCCGATGCTCTCGAATTTGATACAAAATATTAAATACCAAATAAAACGTCAGCACCAAAGGAATTTGGCAATCCACCACTAGTGTTTTTAAGATGAAAAAAGTCAGTTTAACTTAGTACGAGGGGCACTTCTTATATTTAATAGAGTTAAAAAAAGAAAAAGTGTGGAAACTTTTCGAAGATCACTTGTGAAAATAAAAAAACTAGGGAGAATGCATTGAAGATTGACTTCAGCTGAACTGTGTGCATTCTAGAGACATCTCAACATTAGGAAGAGAGGAGTTAATTAGGAAGACCTTATACACTCTGTTTTGTTGACATCTCAGGGCTGCCAGGATGTTTTAGCTATTCTGGAACTGGCAGTAATGTTCTCCAATCATTGTGATGGATGGATGTCAGGCCTGAAAAGCTTCTGTTATCTATAATTTCCATACATATTATATACATTAACAATAGAATCCTATTGAAAGGATAAATGTTACTTTTAAAAGGAACATAACTAGGATTTACATTCCTTAATATATCAAGAGTGATTTTATTTGCACAATAACTACATAAAAATGCATCTTTATCAATTCTTGCCTTATGCATAAAATGCTTTACAAATATGATGAGCACTATACATTTAAAATTTTGCACATTATTCACCATTCCGTTTTAAGGTATACTCTTGCAGTGAGCTTTTATTTTCCCTATAGATTTAAAGAAGCAGCAGCAATGTAAAGCCAAATCACACTTTTCTGTCTGTTCTCAAGTACTCCCTTCTGAAGCAAAGTCAGTATTTGCACATTACACCATTCCATTTTGGAGAGTCCTGGCATTGTAACAGAGGGTACATGGCTATTTGCTATAAATGGATTTTGTGCTTTACAATATTTATTAAAAGCTGGCTTTGGAAAATGAGCCTCTTAATTCTTACTGCATGAACAAGTATCAGAATATCAGGTACTAATTGTACAACAATTTTACAATACTTCAGTACACGGTTGCACCGATAACGATATACAGTAGGTGCGGATACTAAGCATTTGCACGACTACTCGTGAAAATGCTCCGATACCTGAAACTGATACCTTTGCAGTGCGATTTTAGCCCATACTAAATTAATTGGCTCAAATCACACTGCAAAGAAGTGCATATTATTTCAACAGGAATGTGGTGCGATTCCTGTCCGAATCACATGCGGTTTCCCCCACCGCTCCTCCCACAGCATGTGATTCAGACAGGAATCACACAGCATTCTTGTTAAAATCACATGTGATTCTTTGCAGGGCGATTTGAGCCAATTTGGTATCGGTAATCAGTGAGTACTTGAGCACACGTATAGATAAAAAAATAGTATTGGTGCAGCCATGATCCAGTTATGTACACCAGTAAAAAGTTTGCATTCAGATTACTGTGTGCACTGTGACTTACATTCTTCTTGAATAAACTAGAACAGTGGTCTCCAAACTGCAGCCCCTGGGCCAGATGAGGCCCTTTGTTTGCCTTTTTCCAGCTCTTTGGGCATTGTTCCTCCCACTGACACCAATGATGAGGCACCAATCCACCACTGACCATAAAGCCTGAAGCATGGTCTACTTCCACTGACAATGGGGCATTTTCTACTCCCACTGGCCACAGTTCAGCACCCCTTAAGTCTAAAGGACAGTAAACTGGACCTTTGTTTAGAAATTTTGGAGACCCCTGAACTAGAAGGGTAAGCAATAAGATGCTATTAGAATTGAACCATCTTCCTCAAGATCAATAAGACGCCACTTAATCGCTCTGACGTCATAGACTAAGTTAATTCTTAAAACTGAACTCCTTGCAAACTGCTATATACACAGATGAAATGTAACGGTTTTGTTGCCAAAGGATTTATAAATCTCACCAGCCAAACCTGTGAATCCAAACAACCCTGCCAGACAGAATTCACAGCCTGGTCACTGACTACACTGCATCCAGGCCCAGGAAATATTCTAGTCTGGGGTTGGTCAATAAAGGAACAGAAGCACACTGATAAGGGCATCCCTCTGCTCTTTCTACCTGTAAGCATGTTTTAGACTTACAGAAGTGTACAGTGTAGAGCTGCACGATTCTGGATAAAATGAGTTTTACAATTTTTTTGCTTAGAATAAAGATCACGATTCCCGGTATAACATCAACTTTCACATTATACAAAAAAAAAAAAAAAAAAAAAAAAAAATCGGGCTAACTTTATGGTTTAGTTTTTTAAAATTCATTAAATTGTATTTTTTCCCAAAAAACTGGGTTTGAAATACTTCTGCGCAAATACAGTGTGAAATAAAAGATTGCAACGATCGCCATTTTATTCTCCAGGGTCTCTGCTAAAAAAAATATATATAGTATCTCACAAAACTGAGTACACCCCTCACATTTTTGTAAATATTTTATTATATCTTTTCATGTGACAACAATGAAGAAATGACACTTTGCTACAATGTAAAGTAGTGAGTGTACAGCTTGTATAACAGTGTACATTTTCTGTCCCCCTTAAAAATAACTCAACACACAGCCAATAATGTCTAAACTGCTGGAAACAAAAGTGAGTACACCCCTAAGTGAAAATGTGCAAATTGGGCCCAATTAGCATTTTTCCCTCCCTGGTGTCATGTGACTCCTTAGTGTAACAAGGTCTCAGGTGTGAATGGGGAACAGGTGTGGTAAATTTGGTGTTGCTCTCACTCTCTCATCCTGGTCACAACATGTTCAACATGGCATCTCATGGCAAAGAACTCTCTGGGGTTCTGAAAAAAAGAATTGTTGCTCTACATAAAGATGGCCTAGGCTATAAGAAGATTGCCAAGACCCTGAAACTGAGCTGCAGCATGGTGGCCAAGACCATACAGTGGTTTAACAGGATAGGGTACACTCAAAACAGGCCTCGCCATGGTCGACCAAAGAAGTTGAGTGCACATGCTCAGTGTCATATCCAGAGGTTGTCTTTGAGAAATAGACATAGGAGTGCTGCCAGCATTGCTGCAGAGGTTAAAGGGGTGGGGGAAGGTCAGCCTGTCAGTGCTTAGACCATACACCGCACACTGCATCAAATTGGTCTGCATGGCTGTCATCCCAGAAGTAAGCCTCTTCTAAAGATGATGCACAAGAAAGCCCACAAACAGTTTGCTGAAGACAAGCAGACTAAGGACATGGATTACTGGAACCATGTCCTGTGGTCTGATGAGACCAAGATAAACTTATTTGGTCCAGATGGTGTCAAGTGTGTGGCGGCAACCAGGCGAGGAGTACAAAGACAAGTGTGTCTTGCCTACAGTCAAGCATGGTGGTGGGAGTGTCATGGTCAGGGGCTGCATGAGTGCTGCCGCAACTGGGGAGCTACTGTTCATTTGGGGAACCACGAATGCCAACATGTACTATGACATACTGAAGCAGAGCATGATCCCCTCCCTTCGGAGACTGGGCTGCAGGGCAGTATTCCAACATAATGACCCCAAACACACCTCCAAGACGACCACTGCCTTGCTAAAGAAGCTGAGGGTAAAGGTGATGGACTGGCTAAGCATGTCTGCAGACCTAAACCCTATTGAGCATCTGTGGGGCATCCTCAAACGGAAGGTGGAGGAGCGCAAGGTCTCTAACATCCACCAGCTCTGTGATGTCACCATGGAAGAGTGGAAGAGGACTCCAGTGGCAACCTGTGAAGCTCTGGTGAACTCCATGTCCAAGAGGGTTAAGGCATTGCTGGAAAATAATGGTGGCCACACAAAATATTGACACTTTGGGCCCAATTTGGACATTTTAACTTAAGGGTGTACTCACTTTTGTTGCCAGTGGTTTAGACATTAATAGCTGCATGTTGAGCTATTTTGAGGGGACAGCAAATTTACACTGTTATACAAGCTGTACACTCACTACTTTACATTGTAGCAAAGTGTAATTTCTTCAGTGTTGTCACATGAAAAGATATAATAAAAGGTTTATAAAATGTGAGGGGTGTACTCACTTTTGTGAGATACTGTATATAAAATGTTTGGGGGTTCTAAGTAATTTTCTAGCAAAAAATACAGATTTTTACTTGTAAGCAGCAAGTGTCGGAAAAAGGCTTAAGCTGTACATACACTAGCCGAAAAATCGTTCTAACTCATTTTCGAAAAACGAAAAATCGGCCGTGAGAGCAGACGATCATGCCATCATGTAATGACTGAATTTCAAACGATAAATCGTTCAATGGATGTTTTTCGCTCAGTTTATCCCATATGCCTAGTGCAAACAGTTAGGCCTAGAAACACATTAACCTTTCAATTTATCGTTCGTTCTGCAGAATTTTCCAAACTGTTCCTTCGATTTTTTGGCTCTGAAAAGTCACAATTGATTTTCTATTTGTGCCCATTAACTGGACGAAAAACGAACAGATTTTTTGGCTAGTGTATGGCCAGCATTAGTCTATAAGAGGTTAAACTGCCTTCCTTAAGTGCCGGTTCACATATGTGCGGCTGCGGCGATCGCATGTAATGTCGGAACGCACTGCTCCTTCATTACCTGCGATCGGCTGTGCGGTGCGAATTCAGCCATACACTTTGAATGGCTAAATTCGCACCGCACCCGCAGCAAAGACGCACAGGACCCTTTTTTGCAGCCGCATCAGGATCGGATCGCACAGTGGTTCACACTTGTGCGATCCGATCCTGTGCGAACTGTAAAGATCGCACTGTGATATGCGATCAAACTGGGGGTGTCTTTAACATTTCATTGACACCCCCAGCTTTATCGCATATGGCAGTGTGAACTGCCAGGGGTGCATTTGCGATGCGGGAACAGGCTGCGAATTCGCAGCCTTCCCGCGTCGCATAAGGGCTCTTTCACACGGCCGCTCCGTGTGTCCACAAATCATCCTATTTTTTTGCGGATGATTTGCGGACATAATGTAAGTCAATGGCATAAGTCAATACCATCCGCTGCCATCCGATTTTCTTCCTTTCAGTTCTGTTCCATTTTTGGAACGGAACAGAACCCTATTTTTTCATCCGTTCAAAAAACGGAAAGGAAGGAAAATCGGATGTCAGCGGTGTCACCCGCTGACATCCGCAATGCCCATAGACTTACATTATGTCCGCATATCATCCGCAAACGGATGGGATGATATGCGGACATACAGAGCGAATGACACAAGTGTCATCCGCTCCGTGAAAAAAAAAAAAACCCGCAGTGGAGCTTTCACACGGAGCGGCCGTGTGAAAGAGGCCTAAGTGTGAACCAGCACTTACAGATGGAAGTTCGTCCCTTTGATCTAACAGAACAAAATGATACATTGTAAAACATCGTGTTTACAGTTATCTCACAACCTTAATGTTGATAAATATTTGCCGAGGCTCTTTTTTTTTTTTCTGCTCTCTCTTTTTGAATTGAGGAAATGCAGTTTTAAGATCGTGAGGGGGTGCATGAATCAAGATCGTGATTTTTTTTATTGAACAATCGTGCAGATTTAGTACAGTGTATTAGAGCCTTAATTTGATAAGAGTGCTACCTCTTTCGTTTCCATTGTAAAGACTGATCTGTGGGGATTGCAAAGGTCTAGTATCAAGATCAACATCCTGATTATTAGTATGGTGATACTAGTACTATATACTATGCCGTTATCCTGGAGCCAGCAAAATGTATCCTTTCCCAACACCATATCTGTCAAGATCCCAAAAGTCCCAAAACCCAAAAATGTAGCTGCAGTCCCCAGTCATTTGTAACATAGCTCTATGTATCACAGATATATTTTCTAAAACACAACAAAATCAAACACTTTCATTGCAAACTAAGAACTCTATTGCTTTGATCAGTAGACTTCAGCCATTCACAACCCAGGTTTCTCAAGAGTTTACTAGGGATTCCTTGAGCTGTGGCAGATTGACCTCCAACTTAATGGTGCTTGCATAGTCCTCAGGCTAACACTACCTGGCAGAGCCAGCAGCATGACAACAATTATCTTTCCATCGGTCCATAAAGGTTTCATACTGACCACTACTGTAAGGAGACTTTCTTTTCACTGGTCCCAATTAACTGGTTTTAGCAGGGGTTCCCCAAAACCTGAAAATTAACTTAAGGTTTCCTATGAAGGCAAAAAGGTTGACCTAGTTCAGTGATGGCAAACCTTGGCTCCCCAGATGTTTTGGAACTACATTCCCCATGATGCTTAACTACACTGCAGAGTGCAGGAGCATCATGGGAAATGTAGTTCCAAAACATCTGGGGTGCCAAGGTTCACTAACAAATGATGTTTTAATGGAAAAAAACTGGATTTAATATTTCTTTGTGTTTGTCTGCCTCCCCTCAGCACACACTGTCCATAGCTCCCAAGTTGTTATTAAGACACACTGCTGCAAACACATATGTTGCCTGCATTTGTCACCTGATGGTGAAATCTGGTACTGCAACACAACAAATTACAGATATTTTATATGGCAAATCATTTTTTGTTTTTTTACCAGGCTGCGGTCAGGTAAGTAGTTAAACTAGAACAGGATAAAGTTGCTGAGGATGTCAATATAGAAATGCAGGAAGTTAGGACCCCTCCGGGATATTACACAAACTGGGAGGGGCTAACTCAAACAGGTGGTTTTTCACTTTCTCTTGGCAATCTGCTTTAACAAAACTCCGGGATAGGCAAAAAATAAAAAATTACCTGTTAGTACACCCCCAAACACAAAACACTAAACAGTTAATAACATTTTGAAAATCAATACCGAGGAAAAAAGTCGAATTGAATTTTTATGACCTCATCTCTGCAATTCAAACGATAACAGCATCAGCTCTGCCAAGGAGGAGGGGGTAACAGCAAGGATTATGATATCCTCTCCTCTCTCTCTTCAGTAAAAGGAAACTACGGTTCCCATCAAGCACAGGGAATTGTAGTGAATGCAGGTAGGTACACTGGGGCTGTACCTGTAAATTATGTCTGAGAGTCTCGGTGTGCCCACCACAACAAGAGGGGCTGAATTACATCACTGATTCCTGGAGAAAGAACGGGGTGTGCCAAGACTAGTGTCTGGGGCAATAGGAGACATAGCAACCACAAACAGGAAACCAAAGAGAATTAACGATTTGATTTAAAAATAAATAGGCCGTTTTAGAGCAATTGTGTGAACTAACAACAGATAATTATTACTTACTTGTACAAGTAGTATTCAGCCTGATCAATCTCTTCTCTTGATTTGACGTTGTCTACAAACTGTAAAAGAAACAGGAAGCATCCAGCAAAGTTGAAAACTTATTTAAAGTAAATGAATTTGATTAATCAACTGAACATATCTAACATTATACACATTTCAAATATTCATCAATGGGAACTATTCCGCTCAGTAGCCATGTGAAAGATGCCGACATTGAATGGCATTGAAGATTGGGGAAGGTGTGCTTGATTGCCAATGTAGAGAAAAGCCGGTGTTTGCTCAAAAGATTTGGGATCCTCATTTGGAGTCCCACTTAACAAAACCAATAGCATGTACATTGACCTAATTGTAACTGCTATATCATAGCCCCCTCACCTCAGCAACCCTGATGTAAAAATCCAGTTGAGAATTTCCTTTTCCTGCTACAATCATAATTTATGAAAGAGGTTGTAAACTCACCTTAAAGTCTTTAATCTATAGGTAAGCCTATATTAAGGCTTACCTATAGGTGCTATAAATATCTCCTAAACATGCACCGTTTAGGAGATATTTACATTGCATGCAGCCGATGACGTCATCGGCGCATGCGCTCTGAAGGAACGGCCACCCGTGCCGTTCCTTCAGAGCCCTATGCCGCGAACAGCGGCTACCGCATGCATGCGCAGGAGTGATGTAATCGCGGCCCCCGGCCAATCAGATGGCCGGAGGACGCGAACGAGGAAGCAGGACGGCCGGACATGTCGGCCGCCCTGTCGCTGAGCAGGCGGCACTGCGGGGGCTTCGTTTTAAGGTAAGTATTTCATAATGAGCTAGTATCCGATGCATACTAGCTCATTATGCCTTTGTCTTTACAGGTTTTTTTTTTTTATGAGGGTTTACTTCCTCTTGAAGACACCACCTTGAAGTTACAGGCATCTACATGTATTTATGAAAGGTGTTCACAGCAAGGAGAGATACACCAAGAAATGTACCAATTCTTGTTGCAAATAGGCCAACAACCCTTTATAAATCAAACTTGTGCCCAGACTATGCACACCAAAGTATTTACATATTTTTAACAAGCATTCCAAAGTATTTTACAACAGGCCCTCATTCACCTCCGTAGCTACAAGCATTGTTTAGAAATATACATATGCTCTACCTAGAGTTAAGCCCCCATTCACACTGGTGTGATTTGTCATGTGATTTGACAGTTCCAAATCGCATGACAAGTTGCACCCCATGGTCGGCAATGGAACCGTTCAAACTGCCATGACTCATGTCACAGTGACTTTGAATAGGGTTCCTGCACAAACTTTTGCCGATTTAATTGCGACCTGCATAGACTTTTGTAGTAGGAATTTGCAATAAAATAGGCAGTACAAATCGCACTGATGAGAAGCTTTGAAATCATGCTTAACTGCTTCCCATCCGCGCTACAGCCTATATACGGCTGCAGCGCGGACTTGAATTTTCGGGAGGCCGTTTTTAAACGGCCTCCCAGAAAGACTCTCCCCGCGCGCTCCCGCGAGCGCGCATCGGGGAGAATCTGTGTCGGCCGTGTCCCTTGGACACGGCCGATCACAGATCGTGGTGAATGGCCAATCACAGCGGCCATTCACCACGTGATCAAGCCGTCCAATGAGAGATGATCTCATATGTAAACATATGAGATCATCTCTCATCGCCGGTGCTCCTTCCTCACACAGACACTGCAGTGTGAGGAAGGAGGGGGAGCCGACAGCCGCTGGGGACACAGAGAAATGTAATCAGGGCACTGATCACCAGTGCCCTGATTACTAAAGGTAAAAAAAACACACACATTGCCCCCCCATCAGTGCCCACAGTGCCCGCCATCAGTGCCCCCATCAGTGCCCATAGTGCTGCCAGTCAGTGCCCATCAGTGCCTGCTCATCTAGGCACTGATGAGCACTGACTGGCAGCACTATGGGCACTGAGTGTGGGCACTGATGGTGCTGCCCATCAGTGCTCATCAGTGCCGCCCATCAGTGCTCATCAGTGCCACCCGTCAGTGTCCATCAGTGCCATCCGCCAGTGCCCATCAGTGCCGCCTATCAGTGCCCATCAGTGCCACCTGTCAGTGCCGCCTCTCAGTGCCCAGCAGTGCCACCTCTCAGTGCCACCTCTCAGTGCCCAGCAGTGCCGCCTATCAGTGCGGCATATTAGTGCCACCTCATCAGTGCCCATAAGTGCCACCTCATCAGTGCCCATAAGTGCCACCTCATCAGTGCCCATCAGTGCAGCCTATCAGTGTCCATCAGTGCCGCCTCATCAGCGCACATCAGTGAGGGAGAAAATTTTATTTTCAAAATTTACTCGCAGAAAATAAGAAAAACTATTTTTTTTTTTTTAAATTTCTGTCTTTTTTCTTTTTTTTTGTAAAAAATAAAAAACCCAGAGATGATTAAATACCACCAAAAGAAAGCTCTATTTGTGTGAAAAAAATGATAAAAATTTCATATGGGTACAGTGTAGCATGACCGCGCAATTGTCATTCAAAGTGTGCGAGCGCTGAAAGCTGAAAATTGGCCTGGATGGGAAGGGGATTTAAGTGCACAGTAGGCAAGTGGTTAAGTAGAACGGCCGCACCGGTGAGAACGGGAAGCTACGGGCTTTTTCTTACCTTTACGAGGCTGAACTGTGCAGGGAGCAGGTGTTACTCAGATTGTCCGCTGTCTCTTCCGCCTCATCCCCCCAGATGTTTCTGTCTTCCCCCCTCACCCCTTTTTTTTTGTGTCTGAGAGGCAATTCAATTGAATGACACCTTATGGCAGAGTCAAGAAAAATGACTTATGTCATCTACCTCCGGAAACCTGCTTAGTGTCTTGGCTTTTGTGGGTGGCTATACTCATGTGTTATCTGCTAGACAGCCAAAGTTTTTGTCATCTGAATCTGCTTAGTGTGACGCTAGGATCCTGTGATCCACTCTTAATAATTGTGTTTTATATGTGACTTTTACCACTCCAGTGTTCGGGTGGTGTTGCTTTTTGTTTTACTTCTTTTACCATTTGCAAATTGTTTTCTATTCAGGTTTTTTTTTTTTTTTTTTTGTCAATTGATGGAAAAATGTAAATAAAGAATGAAAAAAAAAAAAAAAGAAACTTTACCTTTAGGGCCCATCCACTAAACTGGAGCACTTTAGTGTGCGTGTAGCTGTCAATTTCAGCTGCAGTGAGCTGCGTTGAGGGGGTGGTATGATGCAAGATTAAGCGCATTAAAACACTTCATTCAGGTGACATGCGGCGCTATCCAGTGTGCTGTGATAAAATGTCTGCATTTTATCACAGTTCACTGCACAGCACCTGCAGGCTGCATTGCAGTAAGAACAGGGCGCATAGAAAACAATTGTTGTCATTGTTCCAGTGCAAATAAAAATACCAGTCATTTCGGAATGTGCATTGTTTATTGTACTGTTAAAAGTTGTTAATAAACTCTATTCTGATTAAAAAAAAAAAAAAAAAAAAAAACGCCAGTCATAATACTAGTGTGAACGAACCTTTAAAGTTCAAAACAGAGATGCTGAAATCACAAGAACCATCTGCTTTAACTTTCACTACAGTAGAATCTTGACAGCTTGGGAAGAATAATTTAAGTGTACATTAAGGAAAATTCTTTTCTGTAGTAACATAAGATGAAATTGAAGGATTAGTTGGTCAAATTGTGAAATCAATGGTGGCACCATCGGATCACAAAATGAACAAAATTTCTGATTTTTGAAAGAAAATTCATTCGGAATGTAATATGGAAGGTCTAAAACGTTCCCCACACTTCTCAAAAAAATGCTTTTTCGTGGCCAGGAATCTTCTTTTCTTTTGTTGCTCTCAGGCACATTTCTTTTTTGATTACTGTATATTTCTCGATTCTCCAATCATTGATTAGAAATTTGTTTGTTTTTTTCAAAAATTTCCAACATAACCGATCACTCAAATTTGTTGGCCGCACGAGAATCGGCCATTGCCATAGCTCATTAAATAGTGTGAAATTCAAAAGAAAATTCTTCTTTAGGAATTTGACCCATGTATTACCCTGCTTAACATGCAATGATGTTAAACACTTTTGTTGCAAACTAGTACTTAGCACTCAATTGCTTTGAAGGTTGGACATAGGAATTGGGGAGCCCTGGAATGTCCTCTTAGACCCTCTGTCAAGTTTCTATTGATGCCTGTGCCCCCATTAGGGAGATACACCAAGGTGAATATTGCCACTGCTACAGAAAAAGAGGGGGAAATCGACAATTTTAGATTCGTTTTCAGGCTAGGATAAGGGGAAACATTTTGATTGGGATATATGTTCTAGGGACAGCAATCTAATGGCCAGTACACATGATCCAAAATTTGGACAAAAAATACTGCTTTTGAAGCAATCGTACGATCTTTAGATTGTTAGTACAGAACTTTCGAGAGCCGATCACTACAGTTCATCTGATATTATCCGATCAGACAAGCGTGAAGATTTCCATTTAATCAGTACAGTTGTCATCCGAAAATACAATACGAATAAACTACAACACATTTAATCACTTCTGATTTTTTTATTCTGTCATACGAGAATTTTCATAACTTTAGTAACCTCTCCATTTTTGAAAAGGCAACTAGCATGCAAAAAAAAAAAACGGATGACCTGTTGTCCCATTTTCGGATCATGTTAATGGGCCATTAAGCCTAGTACCCAGTGGGTTCAACAAAAAAACTGACAGCCTTGACAATCCGATGTTAGTACAGTGATCTCCCCTGCTGTTCTATTGTGTTCTGACAGTCCCCCACCAGCTATTGGCTGAGAGCGCTGATCGGAAGTTAGTCGGCTGCTGATTTTCTAGCCCTTCGGCTGGCTTCTGTCGGACTGACTGCCATACACACGGGCCGAATGTCAGACAATTTTTGTTGAACTGGCCACTGTCTCCTGACATTCGGCCTGTGTGTACTGGGCCTTAGAACAGAAATCCCCCAACCTTGGAAGGTATTCTCTAGCTTCCTGTCGCATCCCTGGGACTGGAAGTAAAGGGAATTTTTCCTAATGTTACACAAACAGCAAAAAATAAATTATTAAGGGTTTTAAAGCTTCCCTAGTCTATCCAATGCTAAAAAACGAAAGCTTTTGGATATACTTAATGCTTTAAAAAACTTTTATGACAATAGTGTACACACAAGTCCACTTTAAATAAAAAATGTCACACAAAGACAAAAAAATTGCTGGATTGGCCGGTGAACGATCATATAACTCACATGACAACTTAAAGCTCAAATATATATATTTTAAATCAGTTAACCAATAGGCAATATTTACTCACCCGTGCAATTGTAAGGGAGCTAACCGGAAACTTCCTTTCATAGTTCTTATCCATTTGATTTGCAAGGTTAGCTGTGAAGACACAAACATGATTAGTTGAAAATGAGTACAAATTCATTTTAAACTTGACTATTTGTAATTAAAAAAAAAAAAAAAAAAAAGTATTTCCTAGGTGTAGGCACCAAAGCTTTGTGGTATTACGTTTGCTACCCAGATAAGACTCTTCTGTGTGGCAGCCCGGTCTTGGGTGATCGTTACTAAGGACTCAGAGGGGCACAGCAGAATCCTTACTGGCTAATAAAAAAGGCAACAGCATGCACTTTTTGATGCCTGCTCACAGAAAGGTGTTTTGCACTGCAATAGTGACTCATGGGCCCAGCTCACGCCATCTCATGTAAGGCACACACCATACACAAACTGGCCTTCTGTCCCCGCCTTCCTCCTGTAGCATTATCTGCGGTGACAACACAAGAACATCCAGCCGCTACATACATGCAAGGCAAGATTGGTGTGTCTACTACACTAAACAAATTTATAATTTTCATGAGCTGAACTCAAGGATCTAAGACTTTTTCTATGTATACAAAAGGCCTATTTCTCTCAAATATCGTTCACAAATCTGTCTAATACTGGAAATACACTATACGAAAAAGAGGTCGAAATCCGTAATTTGGACAGTTCTTTCGTTTTTCGGCCAGTTAATGGGCACGAAACGGCAATCGGTTGTGACGATTTTGAGCCGAAAAAACGAAGGACAAGTTTGAAAATTTTCTGCCGAACAAACGATAAATTGAAAGGTAATGTGTTTCTCGTCCAAACTGTTTGCACTAGGCATATGTGAAAAGAACAAACAAAAAACTGATTCATTTATGATCATTGAGCGATTTATCGGTCATTACATGATAGCACGATCGTTTGCTCTCATGGCCAAGTGTTCGTTTTTCGAAAATTAGTTTGAACGATTTTTCCTATAGTGTATGGCCAGCATAAATCTGTGTTAGTGAGCACTTCTCCTTTGCCGAGATAATCCATCCACTTCACAGCTGTGGCATATGAAGATGCTGATTAGACAGCATGATTATTGCACAGGTGTGCCTTAGGCTGGCCACAATAAAAGGCCACTCTAAAATGTGCAGTTTTATCACAGCACAATGCCACAGATGTCGCAAATTTTGAGGGAGTGTGCAATTGGCATGCTGACTGCAGGAATGTCCACCAGAGCTGTGGCCCATGAATGTTAATTTCTCTACCATAAGCCGTCTCCAAAGGCATTTTAGAGAATTTGGCAGTACATCCGACCGGCCTCACAACCACAGACCATGTGTAATACCACCAGCCCAGGACCTCCACATCCAGCATCTTCACCTCTAAGATCGTCTGAGACCAGCCACCCGCACAGCTGCTGCAACAAGCGGATTGTACAACCAAAGATTTTCTGCACAAACTGTCAGAAACCGTCTCAGGGAAGCTCATCTGCATGCTCGTCCTCCTCATCGGAGTCTCGACCTGACTCCAATTTTTCGTCGTAACCGACTTGAGTGGGCAAATGCTCATATTCAATGGCGTCTGGCACTTTGGAGAGGTGTTCTCTTCACGGATGGATCCCGGTTTTCACTGTACAGGGCAGATGGCAGACAGTGTGTATGGCGTTGTGTTGGTGAGCAATTTGCTGATGTCAACATTGTGGATCGAGTGGCCCATGGTGGCGGTGAGGTTATGGTATGAGAAGGCGTATGTTATGGACAATGAACACAGGTGCATTTTATTGATGGCATGTTGAATGCACAGAGATACTGCGAGGAGATCCTGAGGTCCTTTGTTGTGCCATTCATCCACGACCATCACCTCATGTTGCAGCATGATAATGCACGGCTTCATGGTGCAAGGATCTGTACACAATTACCGGAAGCTGAAAACATCCCAGTTCTTGCATGGCCAGCATACTCACCAGACATGTCACCCATTGGGCATGTTTGGGATGCTCTGGGTCAGCTTATACAACAGCGTGTTCCAGGTCCTGCTAATATCCAGCAACTTCGCACAGCCATTGAAGAGGAGTGGACCAACATTCCACAGGTCACAATCAACAACCTGATCAACTCTATGTGAAGGAGAGGTGTTGCACTGCATGAGGAAAATGGTGGTAACACCAGATACTGACTGGTTTTCAAACCACCCCGGACCCCCCTATACAGTAAAACGGCACATTTTAGAGTGGCCTTTTATTGTGGCCAGCCTAAGGCACACCTGTGCAATAATCATGCTGTCTAATCAGCATCTTGATATGCCCCACCTGTGAGGTGGATGGATTATCTCGGCATAGGAGAAGTGCTCACTAACACAGATTTAAACAGATTAGTGAACAATATTTGAGAGAAATTAGCCTTTTGTGTACATAGAAAAAAAGTTTTAGATCTTTGAGTTCAGCTCATAAAAAAGTGTTGCGTTTATAATTTTGTTCAGTGTAAAAAAAAAAAAAAATAGTAAAAAACTAGATCTCTGTTTGCCTCATTATTGCTCTGTTAGGTAACCTACACCCCTGGGGCCCAACATGTGGTCCGCAGGCTATTGGACACCAGTCAGATTGCAGAGCGACACCAGAGTGCTGGAATGCTCTGTAGTCCGGCACTGAAAGAGAGAGACTGTACTGTTAGTGGGGTGGTAATACTTTCACTGACTTTATTACCAATACTAGGGGGAGGGGGTATAACACTTTCACTATCTTCATGACCACCAATATGGGGGGGGGGGGGAGTTAAAGTAGAACTATAAGCAAAACTTTTTTTTACATTTTGGATAGAGCAAGGGAGGGTTTTAACCCCTGTCAGTTTATTTTTTGCCACCTGTGTCCCATTGCCAAGATTTTACCTTACTTCCTGCCACTAGCCTCAATGTTGGGGGTTCTTATTGAGGACATGGACACCAGTGCTGCAGTTAGTATTGCAGCCACTAACCATAATGCTGGGGGTTATTATTAAGGCCACTGACACCCATGCTGGGAGGGTTATTATTGTGTCCGCTGACACCCATGCTGGGGGTTATCATTGCGGTCACTGACACCAATGCTGGGGGTTATTATTGAGGCCACTGACACCCATGCTGTGGGTTATTATTGAGGCCACTGACACCCATGCTGTGGGTTATTATTGAGGCCACTGACACCCATGCTGTGGGTTATTATTGAGGCCACTGACACCCATGCTGGGGGTTATTATTGCGGCCACTGACACCAATGCTGGGGGTTATTATTGAGGCCAATGACACCAATGCCGGGGGGTTATTATTGTGACCACTGACACCCATGCTGGGGAGTTGTTATTGTGTCCGCTAACATCAATGCTGGGGGTTTTTATTGCGGCCACTGACACCAATGCTGGGGGTTATTATTTAGGCCGCTGACACCAATGCCGGGGGTTATTATTGTGGCCGCTGACACCCATGCTGGGGGGTTATTATTGTGGCCGCTGACACCAATGCTGGGGGTTATTATTGCGGCCACTGACACCAATGCTGGGGGTTATTATTGAGGCCAATGACACCAATGCCGGGGGGTTATTATTGTGGCCACTGACACCCATGCTGGGGAGTTGTTATTGTGTACGCTAACATCAATGCTGGGGGTTATTATTGTGGCCACTGACCCCAATGCCAGGGGGTTAGGCCTTATGTACACTGCTGCTGATAAATGGACGTGTAGCAAGGTTTCCAGGCCTATGGCCTGATGTGGGTCTGCCATTAGTACCGGTAGTCTCTCCAGCCCATGTGAGCTGTGACCCTGGGTGTGACAACTGAAGCAGCGACAACTCCGGTATCTTTGTTTGTGGGTTTTATTGGAATTAGGGGATGGGAGAAGGGAATGAGTGGGATATTCCTTGAGGCTTAAACTAATTACATGGAAAAAGAGAAGAGAGGGATGAGAGGATCCCACAGCGTATTGGGTTCTCTCAGTCTCTCAAATGGTATTGGGACTTTGTAGGCTAATGGTGGGTATTGATCCTGATGAAAATACATACAACAATATTATATATAAAAATATATCATTTATTTATAAAGACATACAAAATTGTATCAAAGAACATGTGTTCAATACGCAAATAATACATGTACAAGAGACAGTACAGGTTGTCCACTGGATCCCAAAGAGCCTCTCAAAACAAAAGGCAATATATAAAAATAAATTATTTTAACTGAAGTCGGCGTGTACACCACGTGGAGAGGCTGTTTGGTTATATTAGCAGAGACCGGGCTCCTTTATTTGGCAACCCAATTTTGGCTTTTGACAGCAGATCTCTCTAAAGCGGGGGATGCACCGTTTTGATGCTTTATGCAACAAATGCACATTTGAATATTAATCTGTGCTTGGCGGCCATCAAGGGTCAAACGTTTTGGAGCTACATGTGACACGCTCGTACAAGGATCAGATTTCTTACTGACACAAAGACTTAGCACATTAAGCATGCCTGCTCAAATGGACAAGGTTACAGGAATCGTCTGAGGAAGCGACTTGAGCAAAACGCGTCGTGATTCCACATGTTCCACTAGTGCATCCCATGTTATTATGAACTGGTATCATGATCTTATCATGATTTGGTAGATTTTTTTTATATATTGCCTTTTGTTTTGAGAGGCTCTTTGGGATCCAGTGGACAACCTGTACTGTCTCTTGTACATGTATTATTTGCGTATTGAACACATGTTCTTTGATACAATTTTGTATGTCTTTATAAATAAATGATATATTTTTATATATAATATTGTTGTATGTATTTTCATCAGGATCATTACCCACCATTAGCCTACAAAGTCCCAATACCATTTGAGAGACCGAGAGAACCCAATACGCTGTGGGATCCTCTCATCCCTCTCTTCTCTTTTTCCATTTATTTTTAGGGATGTGGCAATAGTGGGACCCAAAGTATGTCTCATCCATCCTTTGTACTTAAACTAATTACAATTGGGACTTTTACTTCTGAAATGCCCGTTGGCGCTACCCCGACGCCAGCCAACGCTCACCGGCACTGAGAATACTCTGCAAAAAAGAAGAAGTGCTGAATCCTCGACTTCTAGTCCAGAAGATCCAAGACACAAGAACTTCTGACACTGCTGCACTGCGAAAGTCACTGAATACCTTCCCCCTCCCGGCACAGTCTGAGGTAGTATTATAGTAGAACTATGTATCGCTGTCACTGTAACTGGCACGCTCTGTACAATTCAGGGCCCAAACTGCAGGTGTCCCCTTTAACCTCAAACTCTTCATGGTCCACTGACTATGTACCCCCTCTGTAGCTTCAGGGTCCTCAACCTAGGTACCCCCTTTGCAGCTAGCTGACACTGGATCCCAGAACCTCTCCCGGAGTGGTCCCCTCTGACTTCAGGCAGACCCCCAGGGGCAATCCTCAGTACTCACGACCTGTGTAGGCTTTCCTGGGACTGGACCCCTCTCTCCCTCCGCAGGCTCTCGGCACACCGGATCCCCTCAGCTCAACTCAGCACTCTCTGGATTCTCAGGCGACACACCGAGACATCCGCTTCCTCAGACAAGAGGAGAGACAGCCGCACTCTCTCTCCTGGGACTTCCCCCCAAACTTATACCCACTCCCAGAATCCTTTGCAGCATAATCTGCCTTCTGGGGTAGTTACAAGCTGGGATGTGTCCCCTGATTGGGCTTCCCACACTGCCCTATGAGAATCCTTTCACAGGAGCCAGTGGGGATACTTCTCCCCTCAGCTGGCACATCTGGAAGTTCGGACACCCTAGCTAAATAAATCAAAGCCCTGCTGTTAGGCAGACAAGGCCCACTATACATTTACCTAGCACCTACCTGTAGGGTGCTACAGACGCTTAGGAGCAGTTGGTCTTTTTTTTAGCAGCCCCTGAACTCTCCTTTATGTTATCTTATCTGTACATGTACACTGAGCAGTTTATGGTTGTTTAGAGGCAGTTGAGTTTTGTTGTTCAGTCGTTTAGTTGTGTCCGACTCGTTGTGACCTTATTAACTATAGCGCGCCAGGCTTTTATGTCCTCCATTGCGAGTTTGGTTTAGTGGCATTTTTTTTTTTTTATAAAGCTAAAAATTGAGAGAGAGAAACCGAGAGAGAGAGAGAGAGAGAGAGAGAGAGAAACCGAGAGAGAGAGAGAGAAACCGAGAGAGAGACAGACAGAGAAACCGAGAGAGAGACAGAGAAACCGAGAGAGAGAGAGAGAGAGACAGAGAAACCGAGAGAGAGAGAGAGAGAGACAGAGAAACCGAGAGAGAGAGAGAGAGAGACCGAGAGAGAGAGAGAGAGAGACAGAGAAACCGAGAGAGAGAGAGAGAGACAGAGAAACCGAGAGAGAGAGAGACAGAGAAACCGAGAGAGAGAGAGACAGAGAAACCGAGAGAGAGAGAGAGACAGAGAAACCGAGAGAGAGAGAGAGAAACCGAGAGAGAGAGAGACAGAGAAACCGAGAGAGAGAGAGAGACAGAGAAACCGAGAGAGACAGAGAAACCGAGAGAGAGAGACAGAGAAACCGAGAGAGAGAGACAGAGAAACCGAGAGAGAGAGACAGAGAAACCGAGAGAGAGAGACAGAGAAACCGAGAGAGAGAGAGACAGAGAAACCGAGAGAGAGAGAGACAGAGAAACCGAGAGAGAGAGACAGAGAAACCGAGAGAGAGAGACAGAGAAACCGAGAGAGAGAGACAGAGAAACCGAGAGAGAGAGAGAGAGAGAGAGAGAGAGACAGAGAAACCGAGAGAGACAGAGAAACCGAGAGAGAGAGAGACACACAGAGACAGACACATAAACCGAGAAAGAGACAGAGAGAGAGAGTCAGGCGGGGTTCATGTCAAACCATCGCACTACATCCCACATCTACACCCTGCACAGTCTCATTAGGAACCATATTCACAATACAAAAGATGGAAAGATATTCGCCTGTTTTGTGGACTTTAAGAAGGCATTTCACTCTGTGTGGCACCCAGGCCTGTTCCTCAAAATATTGGAAAGTGGAATAGGAGGGAAAACATACGATGTCATCAAGAGTTGATATACTGAGAACAGCTACAGCGTAAAGGTGAATGGGAAAAGAACCAAACACTTCCAACAGGCCCAGGGAGCCAGACAGGGCTGCAGCACTAGAATCCTCCCCAGCACCTGGATTGACTCTGCATGACACAGAGGTGAAGTTCCTGCTGTATGCGGGTGACCCCTTACTTCTGTCACCAACAGAAAGAGGCCTTCAAGACAGCCTGGAAGTGCTGGAGAAATATAGTGCCACATGGGCACTACCCATCAACTCAAGCAAAACCAAAATCATGGTGTTCCAAAGGAAAAATACAAAAACAAAGAGCCCTTCCTTTACATTTAGGGTCCATTCACACTAGCGCGACTTGTCAGGCGACCAAGTCGCCTGACAAGTCGCGGTCGGTCGCCTGCCATTGATTAGCACAGGACCCATTCTAATAGGAGCGACACAAGTCGCTCCGACTTAGAAAAAGGGTCCTGTACTACTTTGGGGCGACCTGGAGGTGACTTGCATTGACTTCAATTATATGAAGTCCGTGCAAGTCGTGCCGAGGTCGCGGTGCACGCTGTGCACCGCGACTTCACAGGTCGCCCCAACAAGTCGTGTCGCCGCTGTCTGAATGGGCTCTAAACAACCACGCTCATTTCCAGAGACTCTCCGCTTTCATCCCGCACTTCAATTCTATAGAAGAGAAGAGGAAACTTCAAATCCTACTGGGAGAAGAGGAGCCAATGGTGAGAATAGCTGCACAATATGTGACTGAGAGGGACATGAAAAACTGAGGATTTAAAAATCCTTTGCATAGACTCACCCCCCATTCCCCTTTATATTATTTTTCATTGGCAGAAGCAGCATGAATTATTTAATGGAAAAACGCAGATTTCAATATACTAAAAATTACTTGTGAAAATGCATGATCATGGCAGAGCTTAGACGAGATTGGCTTTACATTTATTTTAACACAGTTTGTATGTCCATAAAGATTGTATGCTCTGCCAAACCTGCATGGGTATCCTCTGGGTGTCCTTTTCCATCTAATCTCCAGCATATTCTGATGTTTATAAGCCCACTGTGGATTCTAAATAAATGTTTTTTTTTTTCCCCATATGAATCTTATACACACCCAATACAAACCACAGGCTAGCAGGATAGACAACACGCAGCCCAGTCTAGTGCGTCTCTTGCAGCGAGCATACATAGGAATGTGACAGATGGAAGAGGCCAGGAACTGCAACTCTCTTCCATAACTCACACCAATAAAGCCCATCTGTCCGTTCTTTAAAATAAAAGCTAATGATGCCATAATTAGATTAGAAAGCAATCCTGTTAGTCTGGGACCACTATGATCACTGTAATCAGGATACCATTTCAAAATTATCCTTGTTCAAGCATGTACAGTTTCCTGCAGTTTAAGAATGCCGTTACAGGAAAACTGCAAGGGCCAGGTAAAAAAAATGAAAACGCTGAACTGCATCTGGACTATTATTATATAGGAATAAAAGGTAATGCAAAAAACACAAAAAATATATGTATCAAGTATTATATTGTGATGAATAAACCAAGATATTCAGCGCTGCTATTATATCATGAATTCATAAATAAATTAATATATCCCACAAATGTGCAACATAACAAATGTGCAAATAAATGAATAACAATAATCGCATGCACAGCAATAGTGTAAATAAAGTCCAAAGAGTCCTTGTGCTGTAATAAATCAATAATCAATCAGAAATATGCAATCAATAAATACAAATATATAAAAAGTGTCCTTGAGTGCTGCTTTGCTCCACTTCTTTGAATAAAAGTGCTGGTGCCCCCCCTGTGGTTCCCTACTTACCACAAACAGATGAGAGAAATCATGATGGTGGTGAAACTCAGAAAGACATGTAGACCACCATTGCTTTCAGTGTTTATAAGGAGATGGTTTCATATCCTTATCTCCAGCTATACTGTCTGCCAGGATAAAGAGAAATAAGGGCCCTTTTGGAAACATTGGCACCCATAGTAAGGATCTCTCCAATCTATGACATCTAAAAGGCTGCATCCACAAGGATTACTGGGTACACTAATGGCCGGAATACACGATAAGAAAATCAGCCGAAAATTTCCGTTCAGCGAAGGATCGGCCGATATTCTACTCGTTAATGCCCAGCCATCAGTGACCGATATCGATATTGTGAACGAAAAATCCCGTTTGAAAAAAACAAAAAATTCTGTCGTCTCGTTTGCAAACAAACGATATTCCATACGTTGGTGTTAAGGTCGTTCATTTAAAATCTGTAGAACATCATCACGCATGCACTGCTTCGATGGTCGGCGGTCAAACGGTCGGGCGATATTCGGCCTGTGTATGTTGGCAACGTTTTCAACCAACGAACACTTTTTCATAAGTCGGTGGTCGAATGATCGGGCAATATTCGGCCCGTGTATTCCAGTATTCAAAGAAGTGGAGCATAGCAGCACTTTTTGTTATTTGCACTCAAGGACACTTTTTATATATTTGTATTTATTGATTGCATATTTCTGATTGATTTGATTATTGATTTATCACAGCACAAGGACTCTTTGGACTTTATTTACACTATTGCTGTGCATGCGATTATTGTTATTCATTTATTTGCACATTTGTGGGATATATTAATTTATATATGAATTCATGATATAATAGCAGCGCTGAATATCTCGGTTTATTCATCACACTAAAGGCACTAGCACTTTAATTTTTTTGGCGGCAGCTATAATTTAATATATTATTTATTCACCATAAGCGCGAGGACACTCATTTCTTTAAGTATTATATTGTAGTGCGTCCCAAACACAAGAATTGCAAAACATGTTTTCTTTTAGGGCCAGTTCACACCAGAACATGGTGCGGGAAACCCACATTCTGAGAATTGTTCTTGCACCGGGTTCATTACGCACTGCAGATGCAATCTGCAATGGGTGTCAATATTAAGCTAATTAACCACTTCTGAAACGGAAGATTTTCCCCCTTAATTACAAGGCCATTTTTTGCGATTCGGCACTGCGTTTTTTTAACTGACAATTGTGCGATCGTGTGACGCCGTACCCAAATAAAATTGCCGCCCTTTATTTCCCCTCAAATAGAGCTTTCTTTTGGTGGTATTTGATCACCTCTGCGCTATAAACAAAAAAAGAGCAACAATTCTGGAAAAAAATAATAATATTTTCACTTTCTGCTATATAACATTACCAATAAAAAAATTTAACAATCAAATGTTTTCATCATTTTAGGCCAATTTGTATTCTGCCACATATTGGCAATCCCAATAAGCGTATTTTAATTGGTTTGTGCAAAAGTTATCGCATCTACAAATTACAGGAAAGATTTATGTCATTTTTATTTATTTTTTACTAGTAATGGCCGCGATCAGCGATTTTTAAGCAGGACTGCGACATTGCGGCAGACAGATCAAGCACCTAGCTGACATTTTTGACACTTTTGGGGGGACCAGTGACGTGACTACAGTAATCAGTGCTAAAAATATTCACTGTTACTGTAATAATGACACTGGCAGGGAAGGGGTTAACACCAGGGGTGATCAAAGGGTTAAACTTGTGCCTAGGGGGTGTTTTCTAACTGTGACGGTGATGGGCTTATGGAATCAACACAGAGACCTGTGTTCCTAAATAGGAGGAATACAGGATCCCTGTGTTAATTGCTGACAGAACAGCGGTCTGCTGTGTTTACAACAGCAGACCGCTGTTCTGTCTCCATGGGGGGTGATTGCGGGTGCATGGCAGCAATAACAGCCGCTGGCCCTGCAGATCAGATTCCCTGCTGGCGAATGGGGATTACCGTATGGGTACAGGGATTCGCAGGAACCTGCCGCTGTATATCTGCGGCGGCTGGTCAGCAAGTGGTTGAGCAGTGATGCGCTGTTTAAATCCTCTAATTGCTGGAGATTAGATGGAAAAGTTTACTATTTATAAAAGTTTATTATTTAAGTTTAAATCCTCAAATTAATCCTCTAATGTTTAAATCCGCTAATAAAATCTAGAAGATTTTGATATTTGATTTTTGCACATATTGATCAATTAGAGGATTTGAACAGCGCATCACTGCTTAATTAACTTGTATACTTGATAGAGTGCACTTGATTGGTGGATGCAGCAGTTCATTATATACACTTAGCATTATTTTAGTATTTATTCACATAGCATACATAGCAGCGCATGAGTTCATTTTGTATTTCTTTTAATATTAAGTTAAGGACACCCCAAACACAGGTTGCAAGCGCAATGCATTTGCCCGCACTGGATCGCATGGTACAGAAGTACCAAGCAATCAGGTTGCAGTGAGTTTCTAAAAGAGGTGCATGCACTACTTTTGGTGCGGTGCGATTTCAGCCTATTCAAAATGTATGCAGAGAACTGCATGCGGTTTGCATAGGAACGCACAGCGTGTTCCTGTGCAATTTCCAGTGTGAACCGGTCCTCAAATTGTAATTAAACCCTTTTATCCTTTACAGCAGGGGTGGGGGAACCTACAGCCCGAGGGCCGTATGCGGCCCCCGAAGTCATCTGGTCCGGCCCCCTGTGCAGCTGAGTCTGTGTCTTAGCTGATCTGTCAGAGCGGAGCCGATGCTTCCTGTATAGATCCGGCTCCGTTCTGACAGTCTGAGTGAGTCACAGGTGGAGTGATATCAAATGCACTCCACCTGTGACCAATACAGACAGACATCGCCTCTTCCTCCAGCACAGCGCCGCTGCACGCTACGCTTCTCCTAGCCAGCATTTTCCGCCAGCAGCACACACAGCAGTACCAGCCAGAACCAGCAGTACCCACAGTGGTACCAGCCAGAGCCAGCAGTACCAGCCAGAGCCAGCAGTACCCACAGCAGTACCAGGCAGAGCCAGCAGTACCCACAGCAGTACCAGCCAGAGCCAGCAATACCCACAGCAAAACCAGCAGTACCAGCCATAGCCAGCAGTACCCACAGCAGTACCTACAGCACAGTACCAGCCTGAGCCAGCAGTACCCACAGCAATACCAGCCAGCAGTACCAGCCTGAGCCAGCAGTACCCACAGCAGTAGAACAGACAAGGACTCACTGCTCGAGTGGTGTAATTGCCTGATGACTCACACAGGTGCATGCCCCGGCTCGCCTCCGTGAAAACTTGATAAAGGAAAAGGAATTGGCAGCACTCCGGGTTGAGTCAAAATCCAGATTTATTGACTGGACATCCAAATAATGACCATCGTGACAAGGTAGACGCGTTTCACACACTGACTGTGTGCTTAATCATTACAGCAGTAGTACCAGCCTGAGCCAGCAGTACCCACAGCACAGTACCAGCCAGCAGTGCCAGCCTGAGCCAGCAGTACCCACAGCACAGTACCAGCCTAAATCAGCAGTACCCACAGCAGTAGTACCAGCCTGAGCCAGCAGTACCAGCCAGCGGTACCCACAGCACAGTACAAGCCAGCAGTACCAGCCTGAGCCAGCAGTGCCAGCCAGCTGTACCCACCAGCAGTACCAGCCAGCTATACCCAAATACCCAAATGGCCCTTGGCAAAAAAAAGGTTCCCACCCCTGCTTTACAGCCAAGGAAGTTGCCATCTAAGCCTCTTTTTATCTGCATTTGCCAAGGTGCTTCACATGTGATCAGTTATGTTGAGAGCACAAGCAACTGTGAGAGTTATCATTTATGCAATGCCTTGAGAATAACTGTTCTGGGACATTGTTAAACCCATGGGATTAGTTTCTCTTAAAATTAGAATTAAGCCAAAATAAAATAAAAAATTCCCATCTAATGAGGTCCTTATATTTCCAGGCCCATCATCACTTGGCAGAGCCAGTATGATATGGTTTATCTTTTTAGGCAACAGTAAAGGGGACATTCTTCCCAATAACGACAAATGTAAGGGGCATTTTACTAATGATCCACCAATGAACTATTCTTAGCTGGAGTTCCCAGAGACCTGAAAAGTATTTCCAGGGTTCTTCTGGGGTAAAAAGGTTGAGAAAGGGTGGTTTGAAATGCCATTGTACTGTACGCTGTAATATCAATAGTACATTTCCTTGGAAACATCTAAATTCAATCATTTGGAGGGATGTCCACATAGTTTGGGACAAGTAGTGTACATCGGAGTGATATCTGCTTTCAGTAACAAGCATCTCCTGTTGTCAAAAGCCGACATTATCACAAAGGCTGATGGCAAATTGCAAAAACTTTTTTTATCCTTTTCTAAGTTAGGAAATACCATGCATGCATCGCTGTCACAGTAAACTATTGAGGTGCATCTGATGCTAAAATGATTTTCTCATTGATGAGCACATATCATCCTGTCCATTTATGTACAAAAAACTGATGGACTAACAATCATTTTTTCATTACTAATAAACAGAACAGAGACATGATAAGCAACTACAGCAAAAACAATGGTAACTGGTTAGTTTTGAGGACCATTAGGAGTCATTTGTTCAAGAAACATGAATTTTAAATGAACACTGCCATCTAGTGTTTAAAAAGCATATAAGCATTGAAGACCAGAAGATTGATTTGTACAGTATGACCCAGGAAGAATCCTGCTTTGGTACAGTCTTTGTATTGCTTTGGTACAGTCTTTGTATTGCAGTGCAATTGCCACACATTTTCAGTGCACTTGAGGTGCATTTTATTAGGCAATATTTATATTGTATTAATAATGAGTTGCATTTACACATTATATTACCAAAAATATTGGGGCGTCTTCCTTTCCACGTACATGAACCTTAATAAACACCCCAAACTCTCTCATCCATATCTTTATGGACCTTGCTTTGTGCACTGGTGCGCAGTTATGTTGGAACAGGAAGAGGTCATCCCCAAACTGTTCCCACAAAATTGTTCAAAATGTCTTGGTATGCTGACACCTTAAGAGTTCTGATCACTGGAACTAAGGGGCCAAGCCCAAACCCTGAAAAAAGACCCCACACCATAACCCCCCCTCCACCAAAGGATTTGGACCAGTGCACAAAGCAAGGTCCACAAAGACATGGATGAGCAGGTTTGGGGTGAAGGAATTTGATTGGCCTGCACAGAGTCTTGACATCAACCCAATAGAACACCTTGGGGTAAATTAGCGTGGAGACTGCGAGCCAGGCCTTCTCTCCAACATCAATGCGCTTCTGGCAGAATGGTCAAACATTCCCATAGACACACTCCTAAACCTTGTGGACAGCCTTCCCAGAAGAGTTGAAGCTGTTATAGCTGCAAAGGGTGGGCCAACTCAATATTGAACCCAACGGACTAAGACTGGGATGCCATTAAAGTTCATGTGTGGGTAAAGGCAGGCGTTCCAATACTTTTGACAATATTGTGTATAATGGATGGGTGAACACATGTTTTTACTACTCTGCTTGTATGTGGTTTTTTTTTTTAATCCTTATTATTAATATACAGCATTATAAAACATTCAGAGAGCACTGTGAGAGTTTTTTTTTTTCTTTTATATTGATACATATGGGAGAAAGGAGTATTGTGCAGAAGAATTTTTGCTCTGGAAGATCTAAACACAACTGTTCATCTGGATGACTAAACAGTATCCCTGTAGCCAACTCAATATTAAACCCTACACACTATAAGATTTTCTGAAGACTTTTTCCTTTAGACTTACCAAAACCATATAATATGAGGTCAAACCTAAACACTTTCAATTTGTATGCAATCTGGCAGGCCCTTGCACTACATAGAAAAGGTAAATCTGAAGGAAATCTAACCACAAAAGTTGGATAGTGTGTATCCAGCTTTAAGCCCCGTACACACGATAAGATTATCGAACGATCTGTCGTCCGTTTTTTGTGGCATGCTAGTCTGATGTGGAAAGTGAAGAGGTTATTTTCATACGAAATTTCCCGTACAACAGAATTCTACTTCAGAAGTGATGTCATGTGTTGGATTGTTTTGTATGTGTTCTTTCTCTCTGAGCATGCCTAGTCTTGCTCTCAAGATTTTTTTCCATCGAAATCTGTACTAATGAGATGAAAATCGGACGTTGTATTACGGACAACAAAGATTTTATAGCCTGCACATCGGGATTTTGTCAGTCGAAAAGTCGGAGTCGGCTTCGAAAGCACCAACCTAACAATCCGAAAATCGACAGATTAGTCGTCGGATGAATTTTCCCTACAGATTTTCTTATCGTGTGTACGGGCCTTTAGACTGGGATGCCATTAAAAGTTCATGTGCGTGTAAAGGAAGGTGTCCCAATACTTTTGGTAATATTTTGTTTTATTTTTATTGTTATTGTTTTCCTTCAATAAACAAAAAATCATATACAAAAAGCAATAAACATTCAAAAGCTTCTTTTACCCCCCCCCCCCCCCCCCACCTTTACCTTATCCCACTTAAAATTATATTACTCAACCAGACATTTTAGATATTCCCTATCTCGGATGCCAGAACAGGAGTTTCTAAACATGCTTTCTATATTTTTTCAAATCTTTTTGTCCCTCCTCTTCTTATGTAAGCCAGTTTTTCTCTAATTATTATATTATTAGCCTATCTCAGCCAATCTGTAATATAAGATGGTTCAGATTTTATCCATTTCCCTGTAATAGCTTTTCTAGCTTGATATAGGCATCTTAAGACTTCTCCATGTACCCTAATACACTTTTGGCACTTTTCCACTGCAAGTACCGGCTCGGCTCCACTCGGCCCTGCTTGGCTCTGTTTGGTTTTCCACTGCATGGTACCGCATGGTACGGTGTTAGAACGGTTCGGTACGGTTTGCTTTTCCACTAAAGTAGTAAGTGGGTGGGATAACAACGATTCTCTGACCAATCAGTGGCTAGTAGTGACAAACAGTCAAGGCTGCATGCAAAGGATTGTGGGATATGGTACCGGTACGGCCCTCTTGGAACCACAACCGAGGTGGTACTGTTTAAGCGAGCCGTACCGTTCGGTTCCATGTAGTGGAAAAGCGCCGCCGTACCGTACCATACCGAACCGTTCAAACACCGTACCATGCAATGGAAAAGCGCAAAAGCGAGCCGTACCGTTCGGTTCCATGTAGTGGAAAAGCGCCGCCGTACCGTACCATACCGAACCGTTCCTACACCTTACCATGCAATGGAAAAGAGCCAATAGTACTGGATCTAATCAGAAATTGATTTCAAATACTGAGTTTATTCTATCCAGCACCTCCTTCCAGTATCTATGTAGCTTGGGGCACCTCCATAGAATATGAATCAGATCCCCAACTGCCGTTTTACATCTGGGGCAGGATGCATCCGATCGTCCTCCAAATGAAAACAATCTTTCTGACGTATAATATGCTCTATGAACTATTCAAAACTGGGTGAGCTTTTGGGATGCTGAGAGGGATAATGTATCTATTGAGGTTACTATATCATCCCATTGTGCATCTGTTAAAGAGGAAGTAAACCCTCCTCTGCAAGTTGTACCTATAGGTAAGCCTATGGTAAGGCTTACCTATTGGTACTGTAAACATCTCCTAAACATGTACCATTTAGGAGATATTTAGCTTGCATGCAGCCAGTGACATCACTGGCGCATGCACTCTGAAGGAACGGCCGCTCGTGCCGTTCCTTCAACGCCCTGTGCCGTGAAAGTCGGCTCCCGCACGCATGCGCGGGAGTGACGTCACCGCGGCTCCAGCCAATCAGATGGCCGGATGCCCCAAAGCAGGAAGAAGAGTGACCGAACATGTCGCCCCGTGAGGGAGGTGAGCGAGCTGCACTGCGGAGCTTCGTTCTAAGGTAAGTATTTCATAGTGAGTTAGTATGCGATGCATACTAGCTCATTATGTGTTTGTCTTTCAGGTGTTTGTTTTTTTTGTTTTTTTTAATTCTGAGGTTTACAACCTCTTTTATTTCCCCACATCCTCCTCCCATTTTACTCTGTATATTTTTATATAATTTTGAGATCAACCCCTTTAAAGATGTAGCCTCTTTCAGATTTTTCAGGTATGTTTACATGTAAAAAAAATGCAGCATTAAGTATTTTTTTTTTAAATACACATGAAAACACCTCAATCATATACACTACGCTCATCTAAATACATTAATTTTCTTTGCATATGCATTAGGGATGCCCCGAAATTTCGGCCACCGAAATTATCGGCCGAAAATGAGCCTATCCCATTTCGGCCGATAATGGGTTAACAATGCCGAAATTAATGGCCGCCGTGAGAAAGGAGGAGGGCGCAGCGCAGGTTTGAAAAATCCCGCCTCTAGCCGGCTGCCCGCCTTTCAATGATGTCCCTACTACTATGATCTGTGTATGAATGAAGTGACACACCGGGCAGGAGGGCGGGCGAGCGGCCGCTAATAGTTGTAACTATGTGAGCCTTCACTTCCCTGTCAGCGGGACTATGTGTATGAATGAACTGAACTGACACCGGGCGGGAGGAGCGGCCGCTAATAGCTGTAACTATGTGAGCCTTCACTTCCCTGTCATGCAGGTATCTCCGCTGACAGGGAAGTGCTCACATAGTTATATCTATTAGCGGCCGCTCGCCCTCAAGCCCGGTGTGTCACTTCATTCATACACAGATCGTAGTAGTAGTGACATCACCGGGAGGCGGGCCGCCGGCCAGAGGCACTTCTTTTGAATGAAGGACACCAGAGGAGCACTCAGCAGAGTGAGAGTAAGGAGATTGAATCGTTGGGATGGGGAGGGACGCTGAGCCAGAGGGGGAGAGGGTGTACTGCCAAGGGGGATGCTGAGGCAGTGGGGGGGGGGGGGGGAGCTGAGGCAGCTTACCAATGGTATTAGTATTAATTATGCAGCATGAGGAGGGGGGTTAATGTATTGTCACTGCTGGTCACTGATGCAGTAGTGACCGACCAGTGGCAGTTAATTAACCCCTTTGTGCTGCATCAGTGCAACCAGTGTTAATTAACACTGATACTGGTTGCACTAATGCAGCACAAAGGGGTTAATTAACTGCCACTGGTCGGTCACTAATAGATGAGTGACCAGCAGTGACAATACATTAACCCCCTCATGCTGCATAATACTAATACCATTAGTAATTAAGTTAACCTCTTGCCAACCCATCACAGTACATATACTGTGACAGGGTGGCAGCGACAGGTGTACGTCACTGCCTGTTTTTGGCGTATGCCCCTGTTCTATCTATTTTAAACTTTTTTGGGGGAAAAAGTCATTTTTGGTTTCGGTTTTCGGCCAAGGGCATCCTCCATTTTCGGTTTCGGCCCAGAATTTTCATTTCGGTGCATCCCTAATATGCATTCATGGTGTTTTATAAACGCATTCAAATACATCTGGTGTAAATGAGCCTCAATGAAAACCTTCAAAAGGGTACAGCCCCGCCATGAAGCAGATTTTATCCTTCATTCTTTGGGGAAGTAAACTAAACGCTGCAGCACAAGGATATCATAACTCACCTAAGGTATGGGGCTCCTTTTCCCATTTCTCCCATGCACTGTCACTGGTATATGCAGAAGAAAGAATTAATCTTTTCCCTGTAAAAAATAACAAATTCACTTTGAATTGGTGTGAAATTATTTGTTTCAAGTATACAATGACCACATGAGACATCTATTTAGAATTCCAAGATAAACTATTTTTTTTTAAATATGTTTTAACATTCATGAGTGTAATTATTACAAGTCAGGAGGAGAACCCATTCAGATGCATGGCCCCATGATGTATTAATGAGCTCCTTCTGATTCAGAGATAAACGAAATCTGTGAGATGATATTATCCAGAAAACACTGCAACTGAGCTAATATGAGATCTAAGTAACCCACTACAGTTGGATTGCAGAAAGCTTCTCAATGGGTCAACGGCTACTTCAGCGTGATTTCAAAGCTGCAGATCAGTGAGATTTAGACCTTTAATTACTGCTGCTTGCGGCTTCATTTAACAGAAGTCAATGCAAGTGGCAATGAAATAGCAAAAAAAGTAGTGCAGGAATGATTTAAACAGTTCCCTTGTCGGCAAAGGGGTGCAACTTGTCATGCGATTTTCAACAGTAAAATGACAAAGCGCACTGGCGTGAACCAGGGCTAAATCTGACTGAAGGCAGTAAAGCACTTTGTAATCAAGCAAATCAAGCAAAAATGACCACACAGTGCTTGAAGGAGAAAAAGGTGAATGTCCTTGCATGGCCTAGTCAGAGCCCAGACCTAAACCCCATTGAAAATCTGTGGAATGACTTGAAGACTGCAGTCCACAAACAGTCACCATCAAATTTACTTGAACAGTTCTGCAAAGAATAGTGGGCAAATATTGCAAAGTCTACATGTGCAAAGTCCGTGGAGACATATCCCAACAGACTAAAAGCTGTAATTAATGCAAAAGGTGGTTCATGCATGAAGAATGCATGAAGGTAAAAAACCTTTAACCTTTATAACCACATTCATTCTGGCAGCGCAGGGAGGCCCAACTGCAAGGAGTAAACAGCGACTGCTTTGTTATTAATGAGAGGGCGATTCTGGTGTGCTAAGAGTATAGCACTGCGGGGATGCCGATCATACGATTTGCGTCCCTTAGGGCTTGTTCACACTGGACTAAATTTCTAACGCTTAACAAACGCTCCTATAGCGTTAGTATGGGTGTTAGACTCATGCTATTGATCTTTAGTATTGGCGTTAGACTGGTGTTTTACAAGGGTTAATGGCAAGTTAAAAATGCTCCCTAAACGCCCTATGGGTAGTTTTAAAGTGTTGATGCACGATAAGACGTGTTAAAACCGCTTCACAAATGCCTATTCCATTTTACAGTTTATAAACAAATTCTTACGCCCCGCAACTTCCTGCCAGAGCGTTTGCGAAGCGTTGTCATAGACTTATATGGGAGGCATTGAAAGGCTTCAAACTCTTCCTGACTCCACTTGAGGCTTCAATTTTGAAGAGACGCGACACTAAAGTTTTGATAGGGTGAACTAGGGATAGGCCGATATGTTTTTTTCAGGGCCGATACCAATACCGATATTTTGGTCACAACGTATCGGTATCGGCTGATATGGGCCGATATTTTGTACATTTAAAGTTTTGAAAAATAAAGACAATTTTTGACACAAATCTGGTACTGAACAAATTTTTGTTTAATGCTTAATGGCTGGCTTGCTGGTACCCTGTGGTGGGTGGTTGGCTGTCTGGCACCCTGTGGTAGGTTGCTGGCTGGCACACGGCCTGTGGGTGGCTGGTACAGGGCATGTGGGTGGCTGGTACAGGGCATGTGGGTGGCTGGTACAGGGCATGTGGGTGGCTGGTACAGGGCATGTGGGTGGCTGGCTGTCTGGCACCCTGTGGTGGGTGGCTGGCTGGTACATTGCCTGTGGGTGGCTGGCTGGTACAGTGCCTGTGGGTGGCTGGCTGGTACAGGGCCTGTGGATGTGGGTGGGTGGCTGGCACCGGGCTGCTGTGGGTGGGTGTATGGCTGTGATACACTTCCGCGAGACTAGTCCTGACTCCAGATGAGGCTGTCCAATGCGAGGGAGGCAGCCTAAGAAGGCAGAATGACGTCACAAAAATATCGGCAATATCGGCCAGTTCCAGGGCCAATACCGATATATTGGGGAAAGTGCATATCGGCCCTCGATATATTCGCCTTGCCAATAATCGGTCTATCCCTAGTGTGAACAGCACTGTGTGCTGTCCATTGTACCATTTGCATAGGCGGTTTTAATGCCTCTCAAACCCCTGCTTTTAATGGCAGTGTAAACTTAGCCTTACTGATACTTTGTACCTTGGTAACACTATAACACTGAGAAACATTCAGCAATCAGGGGTCTCAGGTGCTTGGCTGCGTTTTTGAAATTCTACTCCTAAAGTAGATATTTGTCTGTAAAAAAACGGCAAGGAGATTCAAGCCCCGTACACACGTACCGATCGTCGTCATACAAACGTTCGTCTTTTCTCCCCGGGATGTCGATGTCTGTTGAAAAGTGCAAAGACAGCACAAGAAGTTTGTCCGCCGACTTCAGCTGACTGCAGAAGTGATGTCATGTAATGGTTAACTTTCCCTGTGTTTTTTCTTTTCTGAGCATGCCCAGTCTTGCAAATCTGCGGTCTGTCGGCTGATTTCTGTACTGACTGGCGAACAATCGTCCGTTCTGGTGTCGGCATACAAAAATTTTTATGTTTGCAAGAAAGACTCTTGTCCGCAGAATGTGCGCAGACATCTGTCGGAGGCACCATACTAACAAGTGTACAATCGGCAGATCTTTCGTCCGCCGACGTTTGTATGACGACGATCGGTACGTGTGTACGGGCCTTAAGGGAGGTGTTGTAGGAAATCGCTTTCCTTCATTAAAAAACAAGAAGGCCAAACAGGTGTAAAAGTTGGATTTGGTCGTTAAGTAGCGGATGTGTATGGATTTTTGGAGAATAAAGATATAGTTGTGTGTCACTTTAAAGAGTTTCAGGGCATATGGTCTTAATGTCACCTTCTATCTGTTCATTGCCACCTCTGCATATTTCATAGGTCACAGTATGTGATGAATTTTACATATTTCCCATGTACTGCCATTCATCCATATAGAGAATGTACTGCATGGAAAATGCAGCAAGCTGGATAATCACACGTTTATAACATGCATGGATGGGGATGTGCTTGAAGCCCCCGAAGACAGAAAACAGTCAGATTGGGGGACATCCAATGTCTATTGACACACACTGTATGGCTCAGCCCCGCCCACTCGTCACTGGCTGTGATTGACAGCAGAAGGAGCCTAAGCCTATGCAGTGGATTTGCTTGGAAGTGCAGTTGTTCAAGAGCTTAGTAAATGAGATGAAACTTCCTTTTGCAAACACCCACCAATCACATGCAGGGAAAGAAAAAACAGCTTGCACATGATTGGATGATGACAGCAGAGCTTCCCCTCATTTACTCTGGAGAAACTGCACTTCCAAAGTGCTCAGTTTATTTGCCTTTAGTAAATCCACCCCAATGTCTCCCGCTGCTCTCACTAGGTCAGTGTGCTGGGGGGGTGTCAGTACATAACCTCGGCCGCCATGGAGCGTATATATATATATATGCAGCAGTTAGGTGTTGAAGCCCCCCATTCTTGACATGACATATATGTATTGTGCAGCTGCCATATAAGAGATGGGGGGCCATGCCTGGGACTCCATTCTGTCCTAGTCCCTCTCTGACCTTCATGCCCCAGTACAGGTGCCCTTTAATAAACTGGTGACTATAACACAATGCTGCCATCAATAGGTAAGCTGCAGAATGACATGCCAACCCGTGTATGGTCTCCATACTGGGACTTGTAGTTCTCCAGCTCCTATATCTTCCCTTGCTGGGATCGGTCAGAGTGACCCAAAGACAGGGCTCAGCACCAGTCACATGACCTGCACCTAACCGACAGATCGTCCAGCGGGGGGTAACTGTGTATAACAGACTGAGCTCCATCCCCCGGGTACACCAATCACTGCCCGTACCTGTCACCAGAGGGGTCCGGCACAAGGAGAGCAACGCACGCCGGTACACCATGGAGGCCGCCATCTTGGACGAGGGCACGCCTCCCTGTGTCTGGGAGGGTGACAAGAGGGGGCGGATCTGCAGAGCAGCCAATGGCATGCCGGGGGTTAGTGTGGGACTGCCAGGGGACACGATGGCGGCGCTGATGTTTAGGACGATTAGTCGGAGCCTGCTGTATACTGAGCACCGGGCACTCCGCCTGATAGGTGAGCGGACACTGAGGAGGACCTGATCCCTGTGTGCGAAACATCTGCTACAAGGCGGACGCTTTACATGCTAGAGCTTGCACTGAGTTCTGTGTGACATTGGGACAGCCTGCAGGAAGGGGACTCTGACCACATGATTGTAATACCGCCCTCTGTATACGTCTTCCCAGGGTGCAGTGCGGGGATACTTTCACTGACAACTACTCAGTCAGGCAGCACTCTTCCCATATTTCAGATCCGTTTTCTGACACCTCTTTCTGTCGGTGACATTTAACCCTTCCATGACAGAGGATTGCACCTGGTTTTCTTCTGGAGTAACCGGGCTTTTATTTGGTGGTAAATGGTGATTGATCCCTCCGGAGATAGATAGATTTATATATATATATATATAATCAAAGGAAAACTGGAACAACATAGTGAAAAATAAATAAATGTAGCTATATATTTCTTGCAATTATTATAGCCTACCATCAAAGAACAACCCAAAATATAATTCTCCTGCTTCTGATGATTGGAGGGATACAACATATGTGGAAGGTCTCTTTCACACGGGCGGTCCGATCAGATCCGCCTGTCAGTTTTTTAGGCGGATCTGATCGGATGCCCTATGGAGCAGCGGATGTCAGTGGTGACATGTCCACTGACACCCGCTGCCATCCGCATCCGATCCTGTCTGTGAAATCCGGACGGATGGAAACCCTATTTTCCATCCGTCCTGGGGATGGGATCGGATGAGAGCGGACAGGCGGTCCGCTCTCATCCGATCCCCCATAGAGAGCAGCGGGGGCTGTGACACCTCCCTCTCTGCACTGCAAGCAGAGACGGAGCTGTCATCCACCAGCTTAGCGGGGATCGCGGATCGATCCCGCTGAGCAGCACGGATCTGCCTATGGAGGCGGACCGTGTGAAAGAGCCCTAAGTTAGTTGATGTCTGTACCCTTACAGCCCAGAAACAATGGTGCTCTTTATTATTCTACCTAAAACACAATCGAGTGAATTTACTAAAGCCAAATAGACTGCTCCAGAGCAATTGCACTTGCATGTAAAGCATCACTTTGTAAAGAACATCCAATCACATGCAAGGGGGAAAAAAAACCCCAGTAGGTTTGATTGCACATGATTGGATGATGGAAGTCAGCACAGCTTCCCCTCATTTACTAAGCTCTGGAGTGACTGCTCTTGCAAATAATACAATATATGTGCTTTTAGCAAATCCACCTCATTGACACTGATACTAAATTTAAAAATCCTACCTAAAAAATTCACTGACCCTGATCTTTGACCCCAAGGCTCCATTCACACCTTAACGTAGTGCAGCGATAACCTCATAGTTGCACATGTCGTTCCCCATGTTTTCCAATGATACCCATTAATATTTTTTTTTTTAAGTAATTTTTATTGGAATTTTAAGTTAACAATTTCAACAATAACATTTACAATTATTTGTTACTTCTGACTCATTGCTTGGTACATGTAACAACAGTTAAGAAAATGAAGAAAATTATGAGAATTACAGGAGTACCAGGTAACAGTTAGATGAGAAAAAACTATTAAAGGATATATATATATATATATTAAAAAAAGAAAAAAAATATTAAATAAAACACCGCATACCCAAACCGCCTACCCCTAATGGGAACTATCTGTAAGCGGATTTGGTTACCGTGTACTAATGTTTATTTGCACAACCTAAAGTTTCAGCAACTTTAAAAGTAGTTCATGCACTACTTTGGTCCGACTTTCATGCAACTTGAGGGCCATAGACTTCAATGATAACCCTCAGAAGTTGCATGAAACCCATCCCTGAATGTTCTACAATGCCACTTCTGTGCAACAGTTGTCCAATAAAACTGGTCAAAGCCAAAGTTGTGTCAAAGTTTCACTCCAAAGTCAGCGCAATTTTGGAGTCCTACAAGTCTGAAAGGGGCCTAATTCTGTTTTCAGTCCTCTGATACTTTGACAGTTACTCAGTTGGGCAACACTGGACCCCAATGAAGTTTGTATAATTTTTTTCTGAGACGGATAGGGCTTTTGCTTGGCGATCTTTCATCCCCACAGTTTTTTTTTTTTTCTTTAATTATATGAAGGAAGAAAGACCTAAACTTTGAGAATATGACCCCCCTACCACCATCAAAATTACCCCTTTTTTGGAAAATAGATACTCCAAGATGATCATCTTTCTATCTTTCCCTTTTTTTTTTTTGTTTTAAACCAGTTTTTGGGGAATGAAGAAGCGTAGTACTGAGGGGGGTTAAACCATGGAGCTTGGCAATGGTGTACTACATACAGGTCATATGTATTAGGAGGATGGAGATTAAAAGGTTAACAAAAAAGTTAGGGCTGGGGAAAGAAAAAAGGTTCCTTTCCTGTGGGGCTGCCCCCGCACTGCAAGATTTAAATGCTAGTGTAGGTCTGGAGGGCACCAAAAGCACTTTTACTTACCCGATCCTCCACTCCCGCAGGTTCCCTCCAGCCTGTAAGATCAGCCCCCACAGCCTCTTCTCCCCTATGCCTTGACAGGCGCAGGTCCTCTGGTGTCGTCATGCCCAGAACCCATATTCCTGCATAAGTTGTGAAGACACCAAGGGACAGTCCACCACTGAAGCATAGGGGAGTAGAGCAGAGTGTGTGCTGCCAGGGGAGCAGAGGATCGGATAAGTAAAACTGCTGTTCCCCGGTTCCCCAGTCCTTAATGACTATTTAGGTAGATTTCCACCCACTTAGTTTGCTGTGTGATACAAATAAATTAGACAGGAAGTAAAGGAGATCTCTGAAATGGGGGACACAATTGGCAATAAAAGCCTGACAGCTGTTCTAACCTTTTCTCTAGTCAATCCAAACCTTGGTTGGAGGCTTGTTTTAAAACTGCACTCAATCCTTCCCTCCAGTCTTGCACAGTTGTACAGTCTTCTCTCTACTGACATAACCTTATTTGATTTCACTGCACACTGGGAGTTTTTCACAGTGTGCATTAGAAGGTGCGGCAAGTCAAGACACAGAGTGCCTAGTTTCCTGGCTGAAGGATGTCCTTTAGTCCTTTCCTCTCCAGCTTTACTGTCCCTGGCCTGCCGCTTTCATTCATTGGAATTGAGTTCTTTCAGTCATGGAGGCTCAGCGTCACATGTGGGTGTTATCTGGAATAGTCTGTAGCCTGCTTAGTAAATGCCCACTCTTCCATACTGATATCCAAGGCATTTTAATATTGGCATAACTCAGGGCTCAACAAATCCCAGGCGCCAGGTCGCATTAGTGACTAGAAATTGCGACCTGGCGCCTGGGCTTTTGTCAGCCCATTCACTGTTAGCGTCGCCAATAGAGGATACCCAGCTGCCCACACCACAAACTCAGATCCTGGAGGGCAGGCCTGGACTGGCCATAGGCAGGGCCGCATGTCCGAGCATTCCGACACTGAGCTGCTCACACCTAGCTGTTCACATCCGTGCTGTCTGCCAGCAGCCGTCATGGGCGACAAGTCCAACAAAGTGCTGCTTGCCCTACTGATCGTATTTCTGTTTGCGGTGATCGTTCAGCAGTATCTGTGCCCGGGCACCCATACTGGGCAGGTGCAAAGCCAGACAGAAAACTGCACATGTCATCGCCCCAGCAAGAAGGAGACCTTGTGGGCTGATCAGCTGTGTGCCTGCCGTGGTGGACAAGGAGATCCAGCTCAGACCCCTCAGGTGAGCAACCCCCCCCCCCCCCCCCCTCTGGTGTACCCCTGGCCAGGCTGTCACACCCGTACCACTGTGACTGCTGGGGAGCACAAAAGAAACCCGGCCATCCTCTGTGTCACATTGGAGCCTTCATCCTCGGGCAGGAAACTTTGCCAGCCATTGAAAATGCCCAACACCCCAGATTGTCCAAGATGGGAACTGTGGTATGTAGGGGGTCAGACTTCTATATAAGATATTTGGAGGTCATGAGTGCATACAGAATGGGGGAGATGTGCTGAAGAGGGGGTCATAAGTCTGTGCAGGATGGGGGGCTGTGAGGCCCCTGCACAGCCATTCACTGGGAAGCTCAGTGTGGTGTTGCTTCTCCTCCACTCAGCTCCTATGCAGCTGAGAACAGAGGAAATGTGATCTCTTCTAAAAAAAAAGGGGGGGGCAAAGTATTGATGATGGGTTTTTTTATTATCTTTACACCAAAGTTTTGCCTATCATTTCTATTTTAAACTGAATGGATTGTTGTATAAGGTGATCGTTTACAATCCCCTTTAATGGGGAGGGGTGGGAGGAATTGGGGAAGGCAAGATTTCAGCAGATGCATCTTCAGAGTGCAAATGCAGACTTGGAAAAAATGAATGCCTCCTATAAAATGGAGCACACGCCAAAACTTCTTTTCTAGGTTCGGGTAGAATCGGGAGGATCCGAACTTGCTGTCAGTGACTATACTGGGAAGATTTATTTTTTGTGATGGTGACTGTTGGCTTCCCAATGGGGGCCAGTGATTATTTTTGCCAATGGTTAGTGGTGGAATTTCCTCCCTCGGACAGGAAAAGAAGATTCGGTACATGTTTCCATTAGGATAACCTCTGTGAGCCTGGGTTCACACTACTGGGATGCGGGAAGGATGCGATTCTGGTGCGCATTCCTGCATCGCATCTATCACACTGCCCTCTGCGAACCGCTGTGGGTGTCCATACAAAGTTAATGACACCCCCCAGATTGGTTCGCAGATCGCAGTGCAAACTGTGAATTCAGACAGGACTTCCTGTGCAAGTAAAAAAAAGGTTTCAGCAATGCAGTGCGAATCACATGAATCACACTAGTGTAAGCCCGGGCTTAGAGGCCTAATCTTGGTTACAGCAACTAGTCCGGCTAGAATAATACTTTGTACATCTTACATGAATATCCTCCAAGTCTGTGATTACATCAATTTGTTTTTCAGGTGTGCGTTACCTACTTACTAATTATGCCCTCAAGTTTGACACTTTCATGGAGAAGAAGCAGGCCACCGTACATTATTTTCAGAAGAATAAAGGTATCGTGTCACAAGTTAAAAAAAAAAAATTGAATTACAGGTATTTAACCCTTTCCCACTGCCACCTCCTGGCCCTTTAAGAGCTTGTAAATGTTCTGAGGTGGGCATTTGGGTCATGTGACCACTGTTATTGGCTGTCGCAATGGTCACATGATCAGAAAGTTCCTGCTTTCCAGTCCCCTCTGGTGTCTGCTGGGAGCATGCAGGGCGCACACTCCCAGCACAGAAAAGTGTTTACATAGGGATGTATATAAGCGGCCTCTTGGCATTACAGCCCACCCGCTGAGAGGCCACATATATGCGCAACGTCAGCAGGAAGAGGCTAAAAGCTAACCTTTTCAGGCAACATTTTACTCTTCATAATAAATAGAAGCCTTTTCTTGGGTCTTTTCTGCCCAAGCCATCCCAACACATTTATCTCTCACTTACCCAGTCCATGGCAGCTTTATGGCCTCGTTCACATTGACTGCAGCTTTGAAATCGTGCAACTTCATCTGAAATTGCAGGATTTCAAAGCCGCAGGTCAATAGGACTTGGAAGACATTTGTGCGGCTATATGCACTGATGTCTATTCAAGCCGTACCCAAAATCGCCAAAAGTAGTGAAGGAACTGCTTTTTGAAAATCAGTGCGACAACGCAAAGTCTGCGTCACATCATAGTTACATAGTTACATAGTAGGTGAGGTCGAATAAAGACAATAGTCCATCCAGTTCAACCTGTGTAGGTGTGTGTGGCTGTAATCATCTCGCATACCCCTGAATGATTTAAACAGTGCGATTGCCGGCAATAGGCTGTGACCTGTCATGCGATTTAACCTGTCAAATCGCATAACAAGTCACTCCAATGTGAACGAGGGGTGAATCTTCACCCTTCAGTTCAAAATGTAAAAAAACGCATTCGTAGTCCATCAATTCCTGTTGTAACATGTGACCTTTCAGGACACTTCATATTCCATCATGCACTGCCTTACTGCATCACGGAATAGGGTGTGTTTTACTTCTGTGGACCACACCTCCTTCATTACTATACCACCTTCTTCTTTTTTTTTTTCTACTTCCTTTAAGGTGATCATACACTGTGCAATCATTCTGCAACCTCCTTTAGATCTCCCATAAGCTACGTAGTACAAGGGCCTGTCTGATTTGATACAAATTGAATGGCATTGTTCAGGTGGGTTCTCCTATGACAAAGTTTTGGTAAAATGAAAGGAAATCTTACAGCGATTGTTCAATCAGATTGTATAGTTTATGGCCAGCTTTATACAAGAGCAGGTCAGTTGCCAATATACTTGTAATCCAAGTCCAGCTCAGGGAGGGGGGAAGGTTTAAACCAATGAGACTTTGAGGCCCCAATTCACACAGTGCAGTGGGAGTGCACGTTTTTTGGTGTTTTTTTTTTTTTTTTTTTTTCCATTGACATGCATTGGGCAGCCCATTGATTTCACTTGCAGTAGAATGTATAACTACCCCCCTTTTTTCTTTTCTTTCTGTGTATAGATGTATAGTACAGCCACATCACTCGCATTACAATAATAGAAAACAGCATGTAATCTTGGGAAATTCCTGAAAGAGGGTTAAAACATACATTTTAAAGTACAGTATATAGTAGAGCTGCACAATTCTGGATAAAATGAGAATCACAATTTTTTTTGCTTAGAATAAAGATCACGATTTTCAGCGTAACATCCTCTTTCATATTATACAAAAAATTGGGCTACTTTTACTGTTTTAGTCTTTTTTTATTTTTTTAATTCATTAAAGTGTTTTTTTCCCCAAAAAATTGCATTTGATGTAATTGCGCAAATACAGAGTGACATAAAATATTGCAGCAACCGCTGATTCATTCTCTAGGGTCTCTGCAAAAAAAATATATATCATGTTTGGGGGTTCAAAGAAATTTTCTAGCAAAAAAATACTGCTTTAACTTGTAAGCAACAAGTGTCAGAAAAAGGCTTAGTCTTTAAGTGGTTAAACTGACCTCATTTACAGACCAAAGTTCATCCCTTCTGATCTCTAAAAGAACCAAATGATACAATGTTTATTTTTATCTCTCAGTGCTGAGCAATGTTGTGATATAAACTTTGCAGGCTGCTTTTTTTTTTTTTTTTTTTTTGACCACTGTGAGTAGAGAACTGCTCTGCACTTGTTACACAAATCATGGAAATGCTGAATTAAGATTGTGAGAGGGGTTGAATCGAGATCGTGATTTTTTTTTTTTTTTTTTTAATCTATTAATCGTGCAGCTCTAGTATATAGTCAAGTAGGCAAGGGTTAAAACATATTTCCTGGAATTCATAAAAACTGTCGCAGACAGATTTGGCAAAAGTGTCTTGGTGGTGTTCTAAGGGGTGGGTTCACACCCCATGCAGTCCAGCGCGGTTTGTTTATTTTTTTGGTTATGTCAAAAAATGCGTGTATAGTAGGTTATGTGGTTTCCTGTGGCATAGTTCACACTAGTGCAGTCAGTTCAAGTGCGTTCCAGAAACAAACACAGATGGCAAAAGAATAAAATCTGACAGGTTATAACGCTCCCTTGCTCTATCCAACATTTGTTTTTAAAGTTTTGCCTATAGTTCTACTTAAACTGTACTGGAATGTGGTAAAACGCATCAAAAAACTAATTGGAGGGCACTGGTCCTTATTTAATCACTTGCCACCAAATCACGTACCTGTATATCATTTTGCTGAAGTGGTTATACTGGGGTGATGCCTGCAACACCCTGGTGCTGTTTTTTATTTATTTTTATTTTTTTGGGCCGACTGTCGGCTTTCTGTCGACCGATGTGGCTAAGAAGTCACTCTGCTGTTATTACAAGCAGCAGAAATGGATGTCCCCCCCCCCCCCCCCCCCTCCTGCCGCTCCGTCCAAGTCTCCTGTCCCACCAGGAAACCCGAGCGACCAGCCAGCACGTCCACCCAGAGACCCGAACAAAACTAGAATCGGCTTTGATCGGGTCTCTGATGTAGTAACCCAGAAGCTATGTCACAATGTCACTTTCAGTTTACTTGGCAGCCAACGGTGCCAGTTTTAAAAAATCCAAAGTATTAAAAATTGCCGATCTTAGCGTTTTTAATACTTTGGAATGCAAAGGAGGGGTTGGGGGTCTTTTAGACCCCAGATCCCTCCATAAAGAGTACCTGTCACTGCCTATTACTGTCACAAGGGATGTTTACATTACTTGTGACCGCAATAAAAGTGATCAGAATTTTTTTTTGTAAAAATAAAAATTAATATAAGAATAAAACATTTTTAAGCGACCTGTCTCTCCCTGCTCACGCGCCAAAGAAAACACATGCGTAAGTCGCGCCCACAAATGTAAACAGTGTTCAAATCGCACATGTGAGGTATGGCCACAATCAATAGAGCGGGAGCAATAATTCTAACACTCTACCTCCTCTGTAACTCTAAACAGGTAACCATTGAAAATTTGTAAAGGGTTGCCTATGGAGATTTTTAGGTATCGTAGTTTGTTGCTCTTCCACGAGTGTGCGCAGCTTTAAAGCGGGACATGTTGGGTATCTAATTACTCGGCTTAACATTATCTTTCACGTTCTACCCAAAAATTGGGTAACTTTACGGTTTCGTTTTTTTATTTTTTATTTTTTTAAACATTGAAGTGTATTTATTTATTTTTTTTTAAAATGCGTTTAAAAGACTGCTTCTGTGACCTAATATATTGCAACAACCGCTATTTTTCTTCTCTAAAAAAATATATATTTTATGTTTGGGTGTTCTAAGTAATTTTCTAGCAAAAAATACTGATTTTAACTTAAGCAACAAATGTCAGAAATAGACCTGGTCTTGAAGAAAAAAAGAGGGGCAAAAAACGTGCATGCAGAAACACATCCGGACTGCGTTTCTATTGTGTAAACCCGCTCTAAAAGTGGCACAGTGTGCGCCAAGTTTATGTACCTATCTAGAACTTGTACTTGAATTACAACTGCCGCACACATCTCTGATTGGAGCTGGTGGTCCAAACTTACTGCTGGAGAAAATCTTTCAAGGTAACCTCTTCAGTGGAGATATCCCAAAGCACAGTATTCGGGTCATTAAAATCTCTATTTTTGTATGTTTTTGCTTTTGTATTTGAGTTGATTAGAAATCGAATGTTTATAGTTTGCGTAATTTTTTTTTCTTTTGCACACTGTACCTTGTTGTTTGTTACAGGTGTGTTTCTTGAAACCATTCAAATGAAGCTTCAGAATTCAGAAGCAATTTTAGAGAAAGAATTGAAACCAATGATCTACCTGTGTGAAACCGAGTCTGATGTCCAGCTGGCCAAAAAATGCCTACTCAGGTAAAAAAAAAAAAAAAAAAATGATTTTACAGCCAAGATGATTTTTTTATTTTCATGCAACAACAGCAGAACCAAAATTTTGATAGAACATGTAAAGCAAACCAATTTTGTTCTTGTGTTGCAAGGGAGCAATCTGACGAATACTGACAGGGCTGTTGATAAGGGAGGTAGCACCAGTCCTCCTCCTGTACGGGGCCCAGACCAGCAGGGGAGGGCCTGGGCAGAAGGGGAATTAGATATGGACAGGAGAGGGGGTGATTGGTAAAGCAGGGAGGAGGGGGGGGGGGGCATTTAGAGGCACTGATCTCTTTGGTGTCGCTCTCTGTGCAGCTAAAAGCTGGCTTCTCCTTCTCTCCCTCCCATTGTCTTTCAGTTGCTGCAGGGAGAGACACATTGGGGATCAGTTCCTGTAATTGCCTCCGATTCCCCCCTTCCCTGTCCAGTATTCTATTCCAACCGCTGCCCACTAATAATGATTTTAGTGGTTTTGTTTTTTTTTTGGTTTTTTAATACTGTATATAAAAATATCAGTTTAATACAGGGCTCTACAAAACCCAGGTCTCAATGGCGACTGGAAATCGCGTCCTGGCACCTGGGTTACACGGCAGCAGTGGTTGGGATCCTCCCATGTGGCCCACCTGCAGGTGTACGGACTAGCGTCGGGATGGCCGAATTGAGGCCCCGGCTTTGCGGCCTGCTGGAGTGGGATGCACGCTCCTATGTGAAAACCGGTGCACTCTGGTGGATGGTGCTGTGATGAGCGCAGCTTTTTCTCACTGCCTATCCCCCTCCGACATCATATTCCAAAGTTGTTAGCTGGGCTTGATCAGTGGCCCTTTCCTTACTGCCACTGAGTGGACGGAGAGTGCCACCTGTCAGTGATCATCAGTGCAGCCTCATCAGCAGCGCCTATCAGTGCCCATCAACAGTGTTGCCTGCCAGTGCCACCTCATCATTGCCCATCAGCGCAGCCTCGTCAGTGCCACCTTTCATTTTTTTTTTTTTTTATCACTTGGCACCAGGCGTGAGCAATTCTTATTGCCTGACGCCCCAGACATGTAGTTCTGGGTGCTGGGCAGCGAAATTAAAAAAACTGGCTCCTAACTTTTTTTTGCTGGCTCCTAGATTCTAAGCAAATTTGTCAAGCCCTGGTTTAATATTTTTTTTTTGGGGGGGGAACTGTGATTTATAACAGCAGCCCTGAATACTGATAATTCGGTTCTGAAAGCCTAGGTTCATACTGATGCAGTACGGGATTCGCAGCGATTCCTGTGTGTTTCCTTAATCACAATCTCTTTCCATTCATGTGAACCGCTGCAGGTGTCAATGTTAAGTTTACGAAACTTAACAGTGACACCTGCGAAACAAAAATGGTTCACAAAACGCAGTGCAATTGGCAGAATCGGATTGCTTGGGTGTTCACACCCATATGATCCGATTACAGTGCAGTAAAAAAAAAAGTGCATGCACGCTTCGTGTGGTGCGATTTTGAGCCATACAAAATGAATGGCCTCAAATGGCACTGAAAAGAATGGAATAAATGATTTGAACAGGAATGAGGTGTGATTCCTGTCCCAATCTCATGCGAATTCCCCACACTGCACCAATGTGAACCCAGGCTATTCTCCTTGTTGGGTTTTGCACTTCTTTTTACACTATGGAGAATGCAGGAGGGGGGTTAGCACAGAACACGAAAATGCTATGGTGGTATGACCCTATGAGTAAACAGAAAGATCTTTCATAACGCTAAAGGTCTGGTCGTATTTCTACTTTTTTTTGGAGGACACTGGGTGGGGTTTCTATGCAGAGCTGCAGCAGATTTTGCACCCTGCAGTTTTAGGCTCCATTTACACCTGAGTGCACAGCTGCTGCAGCGCTATTTTTTTTTTTTTTTTTTTGTGGAGCGTTACAATTCATTTGAATGAGCCTCTCTCTGCTCCAAAGAAGCTCATTTACCAAATCTTTGCACAGAGCCAGGAGTGTTTGTGATTGCTTTTTTTGCTGTGGTTGTAGCGCATTTTGTTGCTTGACAATCGCAGCAAAAATTAAGAAATAATGGCATCCCAAACTCGTTGGTGTTTCTGCCTGCAATTTCAGAATCGCAGCAAAATCGCAGCGATTTCTCCTGTGATCCAAATTGCTCAGGTGGAAGTAGAGCCTTAGTAAACCAACTCTACTGTGTTTTAAAGCGTAACCAAACAAGCTAGTTTCATGTGACCTTACTATTTTTGATACTGCTTAACTACCTCCCACCCGCCGTTCTGTGACGTTGCCCCAGTGTCATGTATGATTTTATTTTTTTTTTTAAATTGCCATTACCCCTATTGCCCCGCAAATATGCACGTATGTAAACCGCGGTCGTACCACCCATTTGACATATGTCCGAGAACATCATAGTAGGAGCCATAGTACTAGCACAAGAACTCCTGTTAACTCTAAACAGATAAGCTGCAAAGGCTTTTAAAGCTTTACCCATGGAGATTTTCCTATGGAAAAGTGATGCACACAGTTTTAAGGCTTACCATATTGTGTCTATGTACCCGATACTAAAATAATAAATAAATAGTGCAGCGCAATATAAAGTGCTACAATGGGGTGAGTATGTAAATGTGCTATAAATAAAATCAGCAATAATCACAGAATATATAATCAACCTATGTAAGAAGTAAAAAATACAGTGATAATCAACATATAAATACAAATCTGTGAAACTAAACTATTGTGAAGATCTATTGTAAACAATATCCACTCTGTAAATGCATTTTATAAAGTGCAGAGCGTGCAAATGTGATCCACAAAACAATTAGAAATATTATAAAATGAGTTATTATAACAATAGTGAAAACGGAATATTACACAACATCCACTTATTAAAAGTGATTAAAAGGTGCTAGTGATGTTTTCCCGTGGTAAGCGAGTATTGCACTTTCCGGATAAACACTATATAAAGTCCACTATTTTGTGATATAGCAGTAAATCCAATGATGTCCTCCTAGTGAAACTTCACCGCGACACCCTGACACCCTATGTGCTTGGGTTCCCTCCTCAGTTCCTGCGACCTAGTGATTAAGCATAGGTCTAACAGTGCAATCTGCCCTTAGGGCCACCTTTCCCAGAGTCACGGATGGTCAGTTAGCCCCTCAGAAGTGCGTCATCCACTGGACAACTTCCCTCATGACAATCAGTCGGTTTGGCATAGAAAAAAAGGGGGGGACTCCAATAGTGCTTATATCTCTTTAAATGTTTGAGACAAAAGAACTGGTTCTCACATTTAAGAGATGCTATAGTGTACCAAGCATGTAACAACCTTTGGCAAGCATGTGTGATGGCAATAGGGTAGGAGTGGGGAATCTGTATAAACTGCTCCTTTGCTTCCTGGTCTCAGCAGAGTGCACAGAGCACCGTCCCGGCCCCTCCCCTACGCATGGTGACACAGGGTCACGTGTTTTCCTCAGGGGTTATTCCAACCCTTGAATTCATTTTTAGGTCTCGGGGGAACCCCTGCAAAAAGTAATCTGGGATCAGTGGGAAAAATCCCCCTGCATTGGTGGCCAGTAGAAAGAATTAAAGGGTTACTAAACCCAGGACCCTGCATTCACTATATCTGGTCTCCCACAGTACACAGAACATGGAAGTGCAGCTATTTTAGTAAATATAAACTGTTAAATACCTTTTCTCATCAGCAGTATATAGCAGTCTTGTGACTTCTATCAGTGTCCGGCAGATTACTGGTTAAAGCCTGTAGGAGGAGTTTTAATTCTCTTCTGTCTGTCCTATGAGGCTGCAGGACCCCTGACTCTTTGTCTGGACAGTGCTGATTGGCCCTGCGCTAATCATATGCACCCTCCCAAAAAAAAAAAAAAACTCTAGCAATACACACCAAACTGAGCATGTGCAGAGTAACTTCAAGGCTCTGTACTATCTGCAGATTGATTGGAGACAGTAAAATAAGGGGAGGGTCAATTAATACGGGATCAAACCACTTTTTTACACAATATGGATGATTAACCCCTTGGGTTCCACAGTGAGTATACAAGCATTCTTTACTGCATATACAGACTGGTTCTACTGTTGTGGGTTTAGTAACACTACATCCTTACAGTGGTGATCACAATGCCACAGACCACAAAATGTTCATTGGTGTCATTCCATGGGTTCTGCCATGTGGCATTGGACTTTGGAAACATGAAGGCACCATAAGATGGAAGGTCAACCAGCCACAGCTCAAGAAACCCATAACCACCTTTGGAGGAGCATTGGTTGAGAATCCCTTGTCTACACAATTACTTTGTTTAAAAAGTAGACCGGCTACTGTGTTTTTTTTTTTTTTTTTTTTTTTTTTTTGCCCCTGTAAGGAATTATCAATTCAAGAGCCTGTTTTATCTTGTTAAGGCCTCTTTCACACAGAGCAGATCGTATTGCGATCCGCTCCGGCACTTTTTTTTTTACGGACACGGATGACACTTGTGTCATCTGGTCCGTATGTCCGCATATCATCCCATCCATTTGCGGATGATATACGGACATAATGTATGTCTATGGGCATTGCGGATGTCAGCGGATGACACCGCTGACATCCGATTTTGCGTCCTTTCCGTTTCCTAAACGGAAGAAAAATAGGGTTCTGTTCCGTTCCAAAAAAAATGGAACAGAACTGAAAGGACGCAAATCGGATGTCAGCGGATGGTCATCCGCTGACATCCGCAATCCCATTGACATGCATTATGTCCGTATATCACCCACAAACGGATGGGGTGATATACGGACATACGTTCCGCCCATGTGAAAGAGGCCTTACTGAGTTTTCCTGAAGCATTCTAATCTGTGATTTGTCATTTGTTATACAGGTATTATGAAGAAGCAGAGACTGTCGAGTACAAGTTTGGACCTCTCTTCCTTCGGTTGTGTTATCTGTTAGATCTGGTAGATACAGCTTTTGAACTATTGATGGACAAGGTAAATGTTATACCGAACAAATAAAGAAATTGAACAGTGTAATGGTGCCCATGCAGTTCTTATATTCACCTTTTTAGAATAAGTGTACAAGATCTGGTTTAGATTAAATAATGTTGACCATGTGTTCATGGGAAAAGTGAACTGCTTTCCAGCTGATGAGACACTACAAGCCACATAATGACCTGGCAGCAAGATCTGTACTAACTTTTCCTAGCCCTCTAATTTCACAACAGTCATACAGTATCTCACAAAAGTGAGTACACCCCTCACATTTGAAAATATTTTATTATATCTTTTCATGTGACAACACTGAAGAAATGACACGTTGCTACAATGTAAAGTAGTGAGTGTACAGCTTGTATAACAGTGTACATTTGCTGTCCCCTCAAAATAACTCAACACACAGACATTAATGTCTAAACCGCTGGCAACAAAAGTGAGTACACTCCTAAGTTAAAGTGTCAATATTTTGTGTGGCCACCATTCTTTTCCAGCACTGCCTTAACCCTCTTGGGCATGGAGTTCACCAGAGCTTCATAGGTTGCCACTGGAGCCCTCTTCCACTCCTCCATGATGACATCACGGAGCTGGTGGATGTTAGAGACCTTGCGCCCCTCCATCTTCCATTTGAAAATGCCCCACAGATGCTCAGTAGGGTTTAGGTCTGGAGACATGCTTGACCAGTCCATCACCTTTACCGTCAGCTTCTTTAGCAAGGGAGTGGTGATCTTGGAGGTGCCCTGCAGCGCCGTCTCCGAAGGGAGGGGATCATGCTCGGCTTCAGTATGTCACAGTACACGTTGGCATTCATGGTTCCCTCAATAAACTGTAGCTTCCCAGTGCCGACAGCACTCATGCAGCCCCAGACCATGACACTCCTCCCACCACCATGCTTGACTGTAGGCAAGACACACTTGTCTTTGTACTCCCCACCTGGTTGCTGTCACACATGCTTGACACCATCTGAGCCAAATAAGTTTATCTTGGTCTCATCAGACCACAGGACATGGTTCCAATAATCCATGTCCTTAGTCTGCTTGTCCTCTGCAAACTGTTTGCAGGCTTTCTTGTGCATCATATTTAGAACAGGCTTCCTTCTGGGATGACGGCCATGCAGACCAATTTGATGCAGTGTGCAGTGTATGGTTTGAGCACTGACAGGCTAACCCCACCCCTTCAACCTCTGCAGCAATGCTGGCAGCACTCATACGTCTATTTCCCAAAGACAACCTCTGGATATGACACTGAGCACGTGCGCTCAACTTCTTTGATCGACCATGGCGAGGCCTTTTCTGAGTTGAACCTGTCCTGTTAAACCGCTATATGGTCTTGGCCACTGTGCTGCAGCTCAGTTTCAGGGTCTTGGCAGTCTTCTTTTATCCTAGGCCATCTTTATGTAGGCCAATAATTATTTTTTAAGATCCTCAGAGAGTTCTTTGCCATGAGGTGCCATGTTGAACTTCCAGTGACCAGTATGAGAGAGTGAGAGTGATGACACCAAATTTAACACACCTGCTCCCCATTCACACCTGAGAGCTGTAATACGAATGAGTCGCATAACACCAGGGAGGGAAAATGGCTAATTGGGCCCAATGTAAACATTTTCACTTAGGGGTGTACTCACTTTTGTTACCATCGGTTTAGACATTAATGACTGTGTGTGTTATTTTGAGGGGGACAGCAAATGTACACTGTTATACAAACTGTACATTCAATAATTTACATTGTAGCAAAGTGTCATTTCTTCAACACTGAAGAAATGAAACTTTGCTACAATGTAAAGTATTGAATGTACAGTTTGTATAACAGTGTACATTTGCTGTCCCCCTCAAAATAACACAACACAACATGAAAAGATATAATAAAATATTTACAAAAATGTGAGGGGTGTACTCACTTTTGTGAGATACTGTATGTAAGCTGGCCATCACAGAATTGTATATTCTAGTATAAAACATTATCTTGTGGTGTGGCACTTTGTGTCAATGCTATAAATATTCACTGATAAGCATACAGTACATAGACATTGTAAAGAGCAATTTTGGCAGAAAGTAAATGGCCAATCATTGCAAAACTAATGGAATCTGGGAAACATTGGATATGTGCTCAAGTCGGAGGCCACTTGGCTTAAAGCTGAACTTCATGAATATACTGTATGAAAGATACAAATAAATGCAGCCCTTTATTAATAAAAGAATTCTCCTTTAACTGACTAAAATCCAGTCTCCTTCCCTTGTGTAGGGAGCTGTATAAAAAATCTCAGGTGTCCAGCAATGCAAATCATATTTTAGCTAAAACAGATCACATATGTATTCTTGTTTACCTGGAGTCATGTGTAATCAGTTCCTACCATTATTAGGCACTTTTGGTCCATATACAGCTAGATGAGACTGCAGATTCTGGTCTCAGGGCATTTTGTTGTCTGTGTAAAAGAAAATAAATCATTTTTAAAATGGCTTGGACTGAGAATTCCTGCCCTGGATATTCATTTGTCTGGTTGTTGCAGATCTTTAGATTACATACAGAAATTTTTAAGCAAAAAATGAAAGCAGTGTTCAACCCAAAGCAACCATTTTATTATAGTGCAGCTTACCAATTCTTAGATATATTGGCTGCATTTGTTTTTGTTTTCAGCCTTTTTGTATTTTTACCTGGTGATCCAGCCTGCTGTCCTGCAGATGTAGCAGTTAGTTTAGAGACAAACCATTTACAGGGGTGCCCAGCTTTTACATTTATTTGTGTAAAACCTTTATCCCAAAAGGATAAAACTGTTTGCTGTAACTGCTTTAAAAGCCAGGGTTTAGCTTTCATTTGTTAGTGTATTTAAATGCTGCTGTCCAAAGGTAAGCCTCTTCTTCCAGAGTGAAGGCACTTTAATACAGGAAGTGTGTTACTGAGCAGATAAGCAGGTGAAAATGGAGGGGAAAAGCTGAAAAAAAAGAGATAATGCAGCCACCACATCTTATAGTTGGTAAGCTGCAATATATTGCATTCTAGGTTTTGGATTTAAAGGATAAGTTCACCTTCCTTAGACCCGATTTTAGGGTGGAACATGTAACATTTTTCTAGTGCTGCAGCCACCGCCCGCTGCCCCCACTCCCTGTGGCAGTAGTATAGGAAGAAGTTCCCCATACTAGCTGCCACTTTTTGAAAAACCGTGTGGGTGTGCGGGGCTCCGTCCACACGACTGGGTAATTTAAACACACATCTCTGTGTGTCTGAATGAACTACAAGCCTCGACATCCTTAGTGGCTGCCAGCTTGTAGTTCTTAATGAAGTGCCATTTTAGTTCATTGAGTTTTAGTGTCGGGGAGTATCAGCTTACACATACTCTGACAGTGTGCAGGAGACCTGCATGGCATCAGCCATCTGCTGAAGACTGGTGCAATGCTTTTCAGGCTCATGCAACAAAAAGTAATAAATGCACATTTCTCTTTCGTTCATTGACAGACACAGCTCCTGATCTTTTTAATCATTGGGTAATACTGCCCCCTACAGGAGTAGGACACTAGGCAGAATAAAAAGTCTGGCTTTGCCTATGGGCAGTCCCAGGGATTATACTCCCTCTCTGCTATAGGTACTAAGTTTTTTTTTTTTTTTTTCTGCCTGGTCAGGAATAAGGACCTAGTTCCTTGCTGGGATCTCTGGTGCTGGCAATTTTTTTCCTTTTTAGAAATTTTTCTCCTGGTTTTTTCCTGCGAGATCTACAATCAACTGCCGGACTGGGCAACAGGCTGGATAGTCTAGATCCAGTGGTCACCACAGTCTGGCCAGCGAGTGCACGCAGACCTCCGCTCCGCTGTAGGTTAGCCGCGACATAGCCCCACCGGACGGGGGCTGGCCTGCGAATTAAACGGCTCGCAAGGTTGCATAAGAACAGGTCTCGGCCCGAGTCGCAGCGTTCCTCCTGGCCGACAGCCCCTCATTTCAAAGGAGAGAAGGTTCTGTTTTGAGCCGTGTGTGCCTGGTTCCTGGTATGGTAAGTAACTGTCCTCCCTCTCCCCCCTGATGGGTTTTGGGGTGGATGTGGGCCCCTCCATGGGACAGACCCCCTGGGTTCCTCAGCTTCCTGTTAGGCACCCCCTTCATTGGTCTGGTGGTCCCTGTGGGCCATCCCGCACCCCACCCCCACTCTTCCACTTACACTGGGGCTGTGGGGTGGCCTGGTTCACCTCCTGGGGTGGGGGCAGGGTGATGTGCTGGCGATTGGGGTGCCCCGCCGGCGACCGCGCGATCGGCTGGGGGGGGGGTGCACTGTACCTGCCAGGGGCCCCCTTCCTGCCTGTGTCATTTTCTGAGGCCTAGGGATCCCCCCTGGTGCTTTGTGATTTTCTTGTAGCCTGTGTGCTCAATGCACGGCGGCCATGTTTGTGTGGTTCAGTACCCATTTAGCAGTGGTTTACCATTGAAACTAGCGGCGGCCATGAAAATGGAGCCCTGTGGGTGGCAATTTTGGCGGTGGGAGCCCCTCCTCATCACCTGGTGCTGACTTCTGGATTTTTCCACTTCCTGATCGCTGCACGTGGAGTGCAGTTTATACTGGTGGCTGCAGGTGCTTGTTTCTGCTGGGTGGTGAGTCTGGTGGGGTCCTCTCCCTTTCTGCTGAGGATTGATTAGGTTCTCTTTTACTGGCGACCGGGTGGTGCTGCCGGAGTTGTGGGGGGTGACCCTTAGCAGTGGTGTGTGGGTTTTTTTTTTTTGTGGATTCCCCCTATTGACTCATGGAGTCCTTGGAGCACATCAGGGGCTGCGGGGCTCTCCGGGTCCCAACCATCCATCGATGCACTGACTGAGGTCCTGGAGTCCTTTGTGTCCCGGGCGATGAGCTAGCAAAATCGTCCCCTGCCTCATCTGTCTCCTCAGAGCCTAAATCTGATTCTGCTGCCGTGGACGTGGGTCACTCTGCTGGGTCTGAGCCCTGAGTTCTAAGATAGTGAGGATGATTCCTCCACTCCTGTAGCCACGCATTAAAAGGCACTGGTGGATGCACTGATTGATTGTATCTGTGCGTGAGACCTTAAAAATGGAGGACGCAGCTGAAGCTGCGACAGAGGCATTGGTTCCCTTTGGCACTCACAAGCCATCCAGAGCGGCAAAGGGGTTTCCTTTACCCTCCTATTTTGACAGGATTGTCGCAAAAGTGTGGAAATTACCAAAACGTCCTCTTGTGGTCCCTAAGCAATTCGCTATGCGGTACCCCTATGAGAAGTCCCTTCTTAAGAAGTGGACTGTTCCAACGGCGGTGGGCCCTCCAGTCTCCAGATTGAACAAGGCAGCCATGGTTCCGGTTGAAGAGGACCCGGATGATTGAAGACAGAGGCTGTGGCCCGCAAAATGCAAATTGGGGCTGGTTCGGCACTGAGGCCCGTATTTACCATTGTCCTGGTGTTGCAAACTCTGACCAAGTTAACTAAGCTTTTACGCCGTGACCTGGAGGGGGAGCAACTCCCCCTGCCTTTGCTGAGCTGGCAGACCAGTTGGTTCAGGGGCTGCAGTTTATCTGTGATGCCTCTTTGGATGCGGTTCCCCTAGTCACTAGGCTCTCTGTTTCAGCAGTGGTCCTTCAGCGTATTTTTCAGCTCGAATGCTGGTCTGCGGACCAGACTTCTAAAAAAGCATTGACTGATCTTCCTTTTCAAGGAGATAGCCTGTTTGGAGCTACCCTAGATGACATCATTAAGGGTCTCACAGAGGGGAAAAAGTACTTTTCTTCTGCAGGCTAGTAAGGGCAAGGACCTCGTCGTAGACGTGGGCCATCCTTCTCGGCTCATAAGAAGTTTTTTGTCCCCTCAGGGGCTACTGACAAGGGATCAAAGCCTTTCAGGGCCTCCTCTGGTGGATCAAAGAGAACTTGGTCTGGCAAGGCAGACAAGGCTCCATCAGCATTAATGTGCTCCCTCACCCATATCGGGGTGGGGGGGACGTCTTCGCTTGTTTCTGGACCCGTGGACTTCCCTGGTACAAGGCAAGTGGGTACACAAAGTCATAGATCCGGCTACACAATCGAGTTTCATTCTTACCCTCCGGAAAGGTTCTTTCCTTCCAACTTGCACCTGTCCCCGGACCACTTACAGGATCTTTGTGGGGCGATGCAAGACCGGTTACTTCAAGGGGTGAATGTCCCGGTTCTGATATCGGAACGTTTTCAGGGGTTTTACTCAAACCTGTTTACAGTTCCCAGGAAGGAAGGCAAGGTGCATCCAATTCTTGACCTCAAGGCGCTGAACTGCTTTGTACGGGTGCAGAAGTTCAGAATGAATATTCCCCCTGCATCAGGGGGCAATTTTTTTGCCTCTATCGACATCAAGATCTCGGTTCCTCAGGTCTTCACAAAAGTCTTAGCCCAAATGCTAGCATTGTTACGCCGATGGGGGATCGCAGTAGGGGGCTACTTGGACAACCTCCTTCTGCGAGCATAGTCGCCTACTGCTCTGGTGGAAAACCTGGTAATCACCATACGAACTCTGAGGGAGTTCGGCTGGATTCTGAATTTTCAGAAGTCTGCTCTGGTTCCGTCCACAAAGCTCGACTATCTGGGCCTGACTCTGGACTTGGCCTTAGCCAGAGTGTTCCTTCCTCTGGACAAACTCCAGAAACTGCAGCCTGCAATTTGTCTCCTGCTGTCAAGCAGATGGTCATCCCCCCCCCGGACTTGCATGCGGGTGCTGGGCCTGATGGTGTCTACCTTTGAGGCGGTTCCGTTTGCACAGTTCCATACAAGGTCCCTGCAAAGGGAGATTCTGTGCAAATGGACAAGAATCTGCAGTCTCTGGACAATCCGAGTCCCTGATATGGTGGCTTTGTTCTCCGGCGCTTCGGCTGGGCAAATTCTTCTTCCCCTAGTATTGGACGGTGGTCACCACGGATGCCAACCTGTCCTGGTGGGGAGGCATCCTCTGCAAAAATTTTGATCAGGGGGTCTGGACACTGAAGAGTCCAGACTACCAATCAATGTCTTGGAACTCCAAGTGATCAGACTGTGCCTGGAACATCGGGACTGATCGACTTCAGGGATGTCCAGTACGCATTCAATCTGACAATGCCACGGTTGTGGCTTGTCAATCACCAGGGGGAGCAAAAGAAGTGTCCTGGTGGCTCTAGGGGTAGCCGGCATTCTAAAGTGGCCAGAATGTTTCATTCCAGTCCTAACCGCAGTACACATTCCCGGGCTGGCAGGTGTTGGACCAGGGGGAGTGGTCCCTTCATCCAAAGGTGTTTCATTAGTTGTGTCTCTGGTGGGGAATCCCCCAGGTGGATCTGTTGGCGTCTCAGCTCAACAGAAAGCTGCAGACGTTTGTGGCTCGGTCACAGAATCCTCTGGCGGACGCCACATATGTTCTGGTGGCCCTTTTGGGTCAGTATCATCTGATTTACGCCTTCCCTCTCCTCAACCTTCTGCGAAGACTTCTAAGCAGGATCGAGGCAGAAAGGATTCCGGTCATCTTAGTGGCCCGGACTGGCCTCGCCGGGCTTGGTACGCCGATCAGGTGCGGCTGGTTGCCGACATTCCTTGGAAGCTTCCTCTCAGGGAGGATCTGCTATCCCAAGGGCCAATCTATCATCCTGCTTTACAGTTGCTGGCTTTGACGGCTTGGCTATAAGTGCCAGATGATGGCTAGAGATTTGTCTGAGTCTGTGATTCCAATGCTCTTAAAAGCTAGGAAATATACTTCTAGGAAGATCTACCATTGTACGTGGAAGATGTACATCATGTGGCGTGAGTCTCTTGGGGTTCATCCTCGCTTTTTTTCAGTGGCTCAGATCTTGACTTTTCTTCAGCTGGGGAGTTGAGCAGAAACTGGCCTTGAGTACTATCAAAGGCCAGGTGTCGCCTTGGCGGTCTTCTTTTAACGGCCCTTGGCCACACACTCCATGGTACGTACTCTTCTTCAGGGAGTTCGCCATTTGGCTCCTTCAGTGCGGTCTCTGTTACTGCCTTGGGACCTCAATTTGGTGCTCAGTCCTCCAGAAGCCTCCTTTTTTGAGAATCTTCAGGAGATTCGGAATTGGTGTTATCCTGTCGTTCACCTTACTTGGTGGTTTTTCGCCCCTGTCTGTCATTCCTTCCAAAGATTGTCTCTGATTTTCATTTGAATGAAGACATGGTGTTGCCTTACCTGTGTCCCAGGCAAAAACATCCGAAGGAAATTGCTCTGGATGTGGTCCGGGCGATTAGGGTGTACTTGGCAGCTACGGAGTCTTTTAGGAAGTCAGATTCCCTATGGGCCTCGGCAGGGGTTGTCTGCTTCCCCTCCGACCATTTCCAGATGGATCAGACAGACGGTGATTCAGGCTTATTCTATCAGGGGTCAGTTTCCTCCTTTCCCTGTCAAGGCGCACTCTACTCGGGCGCTCAGTGCCTCCCTGGGCCTTCCGTCATCAGGCATCAGTGATGCAGGTTTGCAAGGCGGCCACCTGGTCGTTGATGCACACTTTCACAAAGTTCTATAAAGTGGACGTGTTGGCATCTGCGGATGCTTCTTTTGGCCGCAAGGTTTTGCAGGCTGCTGTTTAGAGGACCTGGTCCTCTTTGAAGGTGTATTTATTTTTTCAGGCAGGCTCCAGTTGTTTTGGTTGAGCTCCTGTTTACCTGTTTAGCTGTACTGTAGTTTAGCCTTGGGAATTTCTTTTTCACTGTTCCCACCCCTCATGCTTAGCCTTGCTTTGGGACGTCCCAATGGTTAAGCAGATCAGGAGCTGTGTCTGTCAATGAACGAAAGAGCAAATAGGATTTTTGACTTACCGTAAAATACATTTCTCTGATGCTCATTGACGGACACCGCGCCCACCCCTCTGTGGAGTTGTAATTCTTCTGTCACTGCTTTAAAAAAAAAAAAAAAAAAAACCTGCGTACCTATGGCAAAGAGGGAGTATACCCCCTGGGACTGCCCATAGGCGTAGCCAGACATTTTTTCTGCCTGGTGTTTTACTCCCTACTCCTGTAGTGGGCAGTGTAACCCAATGATTAAGAAGATCAGGAGCTGTGTCCATCAACGAATGAAAGAGAAATGTGCATTTAATACTTTTTGTTGCATGGGCTTGAAAAGCATTGCACCAGTGATCAGCAGATGGCTGATGCTATGCAGGTCTCCTGCACACTGTCAGAGAATGTGTAAGCTGATACTTCCCTAAGAGAAATGGATTTAACCGTAAGTCAAAAATCCCTTTTTTTTTTTTTTTTTTTCCCCTCTGCAAAAAAATGTGCATTTATTATTTTATTTAAGTGAACTTATCCTATAATATGGCCTTAATGAGCATGTTGATGTGGGGAAGGGGGGCAGGGGAGACAAATTAACAGGAGAATAAACTAAAGCTTAAAGACCACAAAGGCATAGTATGCATCGCATACTAGCTCATTAGGTAATACTTACCTTAGAATGAAGCTGTTCCAGCGGCGTCCACACACTGCTGACATTTTTCATGGAGTTTCTTCCAGGTTCGCGGGTTCCGACGCTGTGATTGGCCAGAGCCGCAATGACGTCTCTCCCACGCATGGGCGTGGGAGCCGCCGTTTACGGCAAGGGGCTCGGAAGGAATGACACCCGTGGCCGTTCCTTCAGAGCGTATGCGCCAGCGATGTCACTGCTCCATTTCATGTAAATATCTCCTAAACTGTGCATGTTTAGGATATGTTTATAATACCTATAAATGTTTGCAGAGGAAGATTAAGAGATGCCAAAGAAACATGTCAGCTGCCTCAGCTGTGTCTGGGCGACCATGTCGGGGCTTCGTTCTAAGGTAAGTACATATTAGCACATTATGCCATCGTCCTGCAGGTTTTTTTTTTTTTTTTTTTTTTTCTTTGTTTTTTTTGGGGATACAACCACTTTAATGCTCACTGGGCATTTAGCCTCAATGCATGAGACTCAGATGTTTTGGTGAGGGAGGAAGGCACAAGTTCACCGTCCAGCCCCGCTGTCTGCACCCTGTAAAACTGAGAGGGTGAATGCTTCTGCAGCTGGATGGGGCTGTATAATGCACCGAGCAATATTCGTGTTTATGGCAGTATGTGCCCCAGGGGTGAATGTTCAGAACGTAGACTGCTTGTGTTCCAGCCATTCATCCCTGGGTACATACTGCCCCAATTGGTAAATACTGCTCAGTGCACCAATCAGACTCTCATAAAGTTTTCCTGGCTGCTGGCAGCGGGGCTAGACAGTTCACCTATGCCATGAGCCTGCACCAAAATGCATGCAGCTTTCAATGTATTTTATTCATTCTTATCTGTATCTTGTTTTAGCTTACACCATATAGTACTATTTAAAGTGTTTATTATCTAGTATGCACAGACTTTGAAACTTTTAAAGGATTGCCTTAAAATTGTACTGTGTGACAATCTACCTTCAGCCATTCCACAGGAGGCTAACTTTAGTCCAACTTACCTTCCCTGAATGATAATTCCTGTTGGTTTTATTCCTTTTTCAGTCTTTCAGAGGGGCGTTCTCTGATTACACATCATACAATATACTGTTGGACATGCTGTACAAACATGGCCAGTATGAAAGTAAGTTGACCTGCTGTAATGTCTGTCATAGCATAGTCTTGGACAAAGCTGAAGGGCACATGGGCGTGTAGTATGTATGTATGTATGTATGTATGTATTATTATTTCTCTTCCCACAGCTCTCTACATCTGTCAATCTCTGGGTCACAATTAAATGAAAAAGATGAGGAAGGCAGTAGAACTACATTGCAGTCTGTAGGACATAATCACACGGACAACCAGAGAGCTGCCATACAATAAGATTACATGTAGCGATCAGTACATTCCAGTAAAGTGCATGAACCCATTTTTAGCTAAAGTCATGTATTTGCTGTTTATGTAAAGGAATCCTTTACTATGAGCTATGTGCATAGGCCACCTCCTTCTGGAAGTGAGGCGTGTTTGGCTGTCATGCTAACCCACTGCCTTAAAGTGACACTGTCTGTGGAAAGCCCCCAGCCCAGTGGTACTCATCTCTCCAGTGCCCCCATGCTGCTGCTTCCTCTACCTCAGCAAGTCTAAAATAACTTGTGCTTGTGGATATGGTGGAGCACGTGTCATCCTACGCCATTGGTACACCTAAACACAGTTACAAAACAGAGAGGGTGATGTTACAGCTCCCTCTTTGCTCCAACACCAGCCAAAATCTGGTATTTTGGGGGAACACTGGATGTAGTGGTGAGTATCAGTAGGTCATCAGGGAGGTCTTTTTCACAGATGGAGTAGGGAATGAAAAAAAATCCCTTTTAGGTTTCTTTTGGGGTTTTTTTTGTCATTTTTGTCCCATTGGAGTTATTTCCCTTCACTTTCTGTCCTGGGGACACAACATTAATTGGGAGGAAATCTCCTCTTAGTTGTCTATAAAACACGTGTCCCCGTTTTTAGTTTTTCATCTCCTGTTCTGGTGACAGCTCAAAATTTTGGAGCTGATTCTGTCATCCAGCAGTTGAGTCAACCCACCAGTGACAAAAGCAGCAATAAAAACCTGGAAGAGATCCGAAGCCCTCACCATTCTGACCAAAACTAAAATGGTTTCAGCTTTATGTACATTTTTAAGAAAACCGAAACCTCTCAGGATAGCCAATTTTGAATGGTTTTACAAACTTTTTTTTTTTTGTAGCATATGGTTGTAAATCCTTACACTGCTACAGCAAGGCACCTCTGCAAAGTTAACTAGCTCAGTTATATAAGCTCCCAACTCGGGACATACTGGGTGTATTCTTACATTGAGATCCTTCTAATGACAGCCATTCCTGTTGAAGGCTGACAACGTTAAGCTATATGCTTATCACCATTATTTTATGAATTATCAATTTTTTGATTGATTTTACTCAGAATATTGTTGGGATCATTTCCTTTATCATCGCCTTTTATATCACCTCTGTGCTTTTAGACATCTCTGGAGATTTTAAATAGTTGTGGTTGGAAGTTTTTAGATTTATGCTATCCTTGATTGTGTTATATTCACATTCAGAATATCTATTTTGGATTATCCCATTTTCATGCATTTTGTAGCTTTTTAGAATTATTCAATTTTGCTTCACGTTTGGATATAGTTAGTGGTTCATCTCATCAAAGAGTTGAGCGCTGATTTTTTGCTTTTTAGTTAAGCTGGTCATACATTCTACATTATTCTTGTACAATTTCTGTACATTCTCGTTTACCTTTGCATTCAACTGTGTAATCGTCCTGCTTGATTGGATACAAATTTAAAGTGTTTTTTATGTTTGTCTTTGTATTTCATGGTTTTTAATAAATCTAAAGCAAAATTGTACAATACGGTCATGTAACGTATGGCCACTTACAGCAGCTTTATCAGCCTGCTGTGCGAGCTTCTTCAGTTGGCCAATGGGCTCCTTATCTGACCTGATTAGAAAACCTTACTACGTGCATTGCAAGCTGACAATACTGACACTGGCTCAGCCTGTAAGAGAGAGCGCTGTACTGTCAGGATCTACAGGTAGCTTTGCAACAGATTAGCAAAAAAAAAAAAAAAAAAATGTAATAAAAGTAGAAAACTGTATACAGTATGCGTTTATTCACACTACCTCAGTTGATCTGCATACATCAATGCAGGCTGAGCACCAGGACACTTGTTTTCTATGTGCCTGCTTCCCCCCGTAATGCTGCATTGAGGTGGGTTGTGGTGCATGGAAATTAAAGAAATGTCATTTTGTGACATTTCAATAATTTAAAAACCCACTGGTCCTACACGGTGGACAGCAGCCCAGTGTGCAGGCCGGTGTGAAGCAACCCCAAGACATGATGCCAAACATACCAGAATAGGGTTTGTTTTTACATACATCCATTTAAATAGGCCTGACTGTGCGGACTAGCTGGAAAGTTTGATGGGGACTTTTTTTATTCTGCCTGTGTCTCCATTAGGGAGATTTGTGTTTTCACTTCCTGCAAGCTCAGAACACAAAACATTAGGGGAAATAGCAGCAGTTTAGAGCCTCTGCCAGAATGTGGTTTTGTTTCAATTGGAGAGCTGTTTCCTCACTTTCTGTTTTAGCCACAAATACAGGAAGTCAAGGGGAATCTCCCAAGTAGAGAGCAGGTTCTATCTTTTTACCCTTTCTTTTCAAAACCATAGAAACTATTTTGGAAGGAATTCAGTTTTCAGTGTGTACTACAGTTCCCATACACATTTTGCACTTTGTGAAGTGAAAGGTCATGGCTGTCCAGTATCTTTATTTTCATGAAGGAAATGAATCCGAGCTTGAAAAATCTGGCCTATATGTGTATCATGGTGCTGAGTACTGTGCTATATGGGTGTGTGTGTGTGTGTGTGTGTGTGTATATATAATATATTATACCTTCTCATTTGACAACACTGAAGAAATGACACTTTCCTACAATGTAAAGTAGTGAGTGTACAGCTTGTATAACAGTGTAAATTTGCTGTCCCCTCAAAGTAACTCAAAACACAGCCATTAACCACTTAAGAGCAAAAATTTTGTGAAAAATTGACATTTTCTACTTTGAGTGCTAAAAAATATCCAATATATTCAATGTTTGTCATATATTTAAGCCAAAATGTATTTAGCTACATGTCTTTGACAAAAAAATTCTCCAATGAGCGTATTTTTATCCACTTTAAGACCGGAAGATTTTACCCCCTTCCTGACCAGGCCATATTTTGCGATTCGGCACTGCGTTACTTTAACGGACAATTGCGTGGTCGTGCAACGCTGTACCCAAATGAAATTTACGTCCCTTTTTTTTCCTCACAAATAGAGCTTTCTTTTGGTGGTATTTGATCACCTGTGCGATTTTTAATTTTTGAAAAAAAGATTGACAATTTTGAAAAAAAAAAACAATATTTTTCACATTCTGATATATAACATTCCCAACAAAAAAATTTAAAAATCAAAAATTTTAACATTTTAGGCCAATTTGTTTTCTGCTACATATTTTTGGTAATAAAAAAAATCGCAATAAGCGTATTTTGATTGGTTTGCGCAAAAGTTATCGCATCTACTAACTACCGGAAAGATTTATCATTTTTATTGTTTTTTTTTTCTACTAGTAACGGTGGCAATCTGCGATTTTTTTTTTATTTTTTTTTTTTTTTTTTTTTTTTTTTTTGGGGGGGGGGACTCCAACATTGCAGCTGACAGATCAGACCCCTAACTGACATTTTTGATACTTTTGGGGGGACCAGTGACATTACTTCAATAATCAGTGCTAAAAAATATGCACTGTTACTGTAATAATGACACTGGCAGGGAAGGGGCTAACACTGTTGGTGATCAAGGGGTTTAATGTATGCCTCATGCTTACTGACGTGTGGGGGGAGGGGGTTCTGTGACACAGACAGAGATCGCAGGTTCAGCTATGCTGAATCCTGTGATCTCTCCCTGTGTGTCAAAGAGAAGATCCGTCTGCTTTCTTGACACAAGCGGGCGGATCTTCTCACATTTTCCCCGCCTCTCCTCCTCCGGCCTGAGAGCGAGACGTAGGTCTATGTCGCTGGACCCAGGGCTGCCACTGTGCCGCAGTAGCAGCACAGTGAGCGGTCCTAAAGTGGTTAATGTCTAAACCGCTGGCAACAAAAGTGAGTACACCCCTAAGTGGAAATGTCCAAATTGGGCCCAATTAACCTTTTTTTCCTCCCCGGTGTCATGTGACTCATTAGTGTTAGAAGGTCTCAGGTGTGAGTGGGAAGCGGGTGTGTTAAATTTGGCGTTTAACGCTCGCACTCGGTCATAATGGTCACTTGACGTTCAACATGGCACCTCACGGCAAAGGACTCTGAGGATCTGAAAAAAAGAATTATTGCTCTACATAAAGATGAGATGGCCTAGGCTATAAGAAGATTGTTATTTTGAGGTGACAGCAAATTTACACTGTTATACAAGCTGTACACTCACTACTTTACATTGTAGCAAAGTGTAATTTCTTTAGTGTTGTCACATGAAAAGATATACCTTATTTACCCTAAAAATGGAGGAAAAAGCAACAGTGCGTGTTATACGCCAATATGAAAAAAAAAAAGTCCAGGAAGCAGCGCCAGTAGGTAGAAGGGGGCGGGCGGGGCCGAGGAGAAGAAAGGACGTGCTGTCATCGGAAGTCCCGCCTCCTATGCCGTCTATCATAGGCGCTGGGACTTCCGATGACATAGCGTGCGTCCTTCCTTCTCCTCTGCCCCGCCCGCCCCCTTCTGCCTCTCGGCGCAGCTTCTTGGACTTTTTAAAAAGTGATCCAGATGGAATCAATGGCGCTGGCGAGGCTGCAACTACTGGCACTGCGCTGGCGAGGCTGCAACTACTGGCACTGCGCTGGCTAGGCTGCAATTACTGGCACTGCGCTGGCGAAGCTGCAACTATGGGCACTGCGCTGGCGAGGCTGCAATTATGTGTACTGCGCTGGCGAGGCTGCAATTATGTGTACTGCTCTGGCGAGGCTGTAATTATGGGCACTGCGCTGGCGAGGCTGCAATGATGGACACTGCGCTGGCGAGGCTGCAATGATGGACACTGCGCTGGCGAGGCTGCAATGATGGGCACTGCGCTGGTGAGGCTGCAATGATGGGCACTGCGCTGGTGAGGCTGCAATGATGGGCACTGCGCTGGTGAGGCTGCATGTATGGGCACTGCGCTGGCGAGGCTGCAATGATGGACACTGCGCTGGCGAGGCTGCAATGAATGATGGACACTACGCTGGCGAGGCTGCATTCGTGGGCACTGGTGAGACTGCATTTGATTAAAAAAAATGTTCTGAGTTCAAAGCTGTTTATTTTAAATTTCAGCTTTTTTCCTGAAATTTCTCTCCTAAAAATTTAGGTGCGTGTTATACGCCGATAAATACGGTAATAAAATATTTGCAAAAATGTAAGGGGTGAACGCAATCAATAGAAATTGACCTTTCACACAAGTTACAAACCTTACCAGTATTGTGAATGCACATAGCAAATATTTTATAAATAGAGCCTTTTGTATTCCCATATGTATTCATTGAGAGGGCAGTTACACAATTTAGGAGACTGCTATTTTGCCTGAAGCCATGGAAAAAAGCATATAAATCTGACTACAGTGTATTTTATAAAATTAAACAAAAGATATATTAATGAGATTTTGTTTAAAGTTAGCGCAGTTGTAGTGTTTCCCCGCACAGAATTTGGAGTTTACTGGATGATTTTGTTGTCTGGAGTTCTGCTTTAGCGTTTTAGCCAAGTGATGAATGGAGCAGAGGAGAAGAATACTACAGGGGAACACCAAGTCTGAACATTTTCTTTATTAAAACAGGTTTTGAACAGCAGTTTTCATGCCTATAGAAAGATTTGTAAAGTGGTTCAGAGTTGGATCCCCTGAGTATGTATGGTAATGTTACTATACCTCTGTATGATGACATGGCTATATTGATGCAGTTAGGAAGGTGGAGACCAGGCCCACACCTTTCCTGCTGGTAAATCTCAAAGAAATGGTCTGTCACAGGTTTGTTTCCCAATTCTGTTGGCTAAGTTTGCCAGTGTAATTTGGTAGCATCCCTAACCTTCATAATCTCACCCCCCCCCCCCCTTCATTCCTAATTGGGCAACTATTCTCTCATGTCTGTGGGTAACTTAGACCATTGGAGTCCCCTTACAGTACCTAAAATTTCAAATCTGTGGAGGAAGGATTCATTTAATGGAGAAAATATGTTGATCACTTCTACTTTTTACAGAAGCTTTGGAGGTACTGCTGAAGATGAAAATCCAGTGGTTGAGGTTAAGCAGAGAAACCTATCTTTTGGCATTTGCCATATGCTATAAATTGGTAAGTCAATATGCACTTCTTCAGTCATTGCATTTTATATTCTATACTCCTTGACCAATATCCTGTACAGAATCCCTATTACCATTGTGATTTGTGGACCTGCATAATCTGTATCCTGCTACTTGATTTCTGCAAATGATGTGACTGCAAACAGATTTTTTTTTTTTTTTTTTTTTTTTTTTTTTTTTAAGATTAGGCTTGGAGCATGACCTAAAAGACTAGATACCTTATTGTGATTGCCAGGACAAGGACCATTTTCATGGGGTGCAGTGAACAAAATTACTTGACAATTCATTATGTACAAGGTGGCCCTTGGTAGATTGGAGGAGACCAGTTGCTTGTGTTTTGGGAGAGGAATGTTGTCCCATTTTTGCCTGATATAGGATTCTAACTAATAAAATATATATCTGGACACGCGTATGTCAAGCAGGATATCTCTGCGCTTATTGGAGGAGTCAGCTGGTTAACTGCTAAAAAACAAACTGCTGCTACTTCACCAAATATCGTATAAATTGGAAAAACATGAATAGAAAGAATAGTAGCGCAAAAAGTCACTCTGATATGACTCATAAATTGCATAAAATACAACCATAAATAAAGGGTGTTTGTAAACACTCAAATAAGGGTAAAAAGTCCTTTAAAGTCCATAGACCGTCCAGGATAGAGTGATGTTGCTAATGGATCACCTTTTTCAACCACCACCAAGTGTCACACCGAGGGGTCAGTAGAAGTGGCAACTCACCAGATATAGTGGCTCAGGTGTTCTCACACAAGAGCACAGAAAGCGGGAATCAAAGATATTGATGATGGGTGTCAGCAAACAGCCTTGATATATCCTCGCTGTATATACTAGATCAGACCTCCTTTCCACAGACTCCACTCAGTATAATGGTCACATGTAAGGTAAAATGACTGGTTGCGGCTGCAGCAGGATGATGGCGAGAACCGCAGCCGGAGGAATAATATTCGACTGCGGGGCTTGCCTGAATCCGTAAAGGGCCCAGAGCTCAGAACCACGGTAGTGGGTATTTTGAATGGTGTGTTGGAGAGACCCCAAATGGAAAAAATGGAAATTGACAGAGTGCACTAGTTGTCTTTTTCTCCGGATTTTTTTCCTGTGAGATCTACAAGCAGCTAAGCCCGATCTGGGCGACGGGCTGGATATATAGATCCAGTGGTCACCCCAGCCGGCCAAGCTGGGAGGTCTCTTTCCTCTGGAGAATGTGGTGCCCTTGGCTGCCAAAAAATGTCAAATTTTGATTTGTCTGACCACAGAAGAGTTTTCCAATTTGCAGCAGACCGTTTTTAATGAGCTTTGGCCCAGAGAAGATGGTGGTGTTTCTCAAACATGTTCAGATATGGCTTCTTGTTTGCATGATAGAACTTTACCATGCATTTTTGGATGGCATGGCAAACTGTGTTCAGACAGTGATTTCTGGAATTATTTACTTTGCCAGCTTTATGTTACCCTGTCACAACTTTTTTATGACATGTTGCTGCCATCAGTGGCCTCTTTTAGCAGGATAATGCACCCTGCTACACTGCAAAAATGGTTCAAGAATGGTTTCAGGAACACAACGAATTCAAGGTGTAAACGTGGCTTCCAAATTCTGAAGAACTCAGTCCATTAAGCACCTGTGGGATACACTGGGAAAACAAGTTTGATCCATGGAGGCCCCACCTCTTATTAGAGGACTTGGGGATCTGATATATATATATATATATATATATATATATAGTGTGTGTGCATCTCAGAAAATTGAAATCTCATCAGAAAGTTAATTATATTTCAGTAATTCTATTCAAACAATTGAAGCTCCTATACTTAATTTAGATGTGTTACACGCAGAGTGATATATTTCAAGCATTTTTCCTTTTAATTTTGTTGATTATGGCTTACAGCTAGTGAAAACCCAAAGTTCGGGTTCTCTATCATTCATTGATGGACGCAGCCACTGATCTTCATATCAGTAGGGTTATACTGCCCCCTACAGGAGTAGGACACTAGGCAGAAAAAAGTTCTGGCTAAGCCTATGGGCAGTCCCAGGGGGTATACCCTCTCTTTCCTCGCTATAGGATGTCAGTTTTAATCTGCTTAGTCAGGCCTAAGGACCTAGATTCATGCTGGGATCTCTGGTCCTGGCAAATTTTTATATTTTTTTTCTAGTTGTCTTTTTCTCCGGATTTTTTTCCTGTGAGATCTACAAGCAGCTAAGCCCGATCTGGGCGACGGGCTGGATATATAGATCCAGTGGTCACCCCAGCCGGCCAGCGAGCAAACGCAGACCCCCAGCTCCGCGCTAGGTCAGCCGCAACATAATCCCACCGGACAGGGACTGGCCCCCCGAGTTAAACGTCTCACCAGGTCGCATACGACCAGGTCTAGGCCTGAGTTGCAGCGTTCCTATTGGCCGACAGCCCCCCCACTTCGGTGGAGAGGGGTTCTGTCAGGAGATGGCGCCCGCCTGTTCCTGGTATGGTTTGCAAATGTCCCCCCCCCCCCCCCTCTTCACCTTGCAGATTTTGGTGTGGACGTGGATCTATCCCTAGGACGGTCAGACCCTCACAACCCCGGGTTTCCCTCTGTCTTGTCACGCATCCCCCCACCTACCTGTTCCCCCCCACTTACTACTGAGGCTATGGGATGACTGTAACTACTCCCGGGGGGCTGGAACCAAGCTTCAGGCCCCAGCTGACTGGTTCCCCTGGTGCATCATGGACCCTGCAGAGCAAGTGTCCCCACCTGATCCCCTCAAGCAGGCCACAGGGCCCTCGGATCCCAGCTATCCATAGATGCATTTTCAGCGGTCCTGGAATCCTTTATGTCCCGGGTGGAGGTGGCCTTTAAAGGGCGAGGTGCCAAATAATGCCCTCCGTCTACCCCTGCCTCATCTGATATGTCCGATTCTGAATCTGATTCAGCCACCGATGACGTGGGTCTCCCTGCCGGGTATACTACCTCGCGCCCTGTCTCCTCTGATAGTGAGGATGACATCTCTACCTCCGCCACTGCGCAAGAAAAGGCGCTGGTGGATGTACTAATTGTATCTGTGCGTGAGACCCTTAAAAATGGAGGATGCAGCTGTGACTTAGGAGCAGGTTATGTTTGACACTCACAAGCCATCCAGAGTGGCAAAGGTTTTTCCCTTTCCCGCGCATTTTGACAATATGCTCAAAAACGAATGGGACCGCCCAAAGCGTTCCCCTGGGGTGCCTAAGCGGATTGCTAGACGCTACCCCTTTGAGGAGTTCCTTATAAGGAAATGGACTGTGCCACTCCGGTCTCAAGACTGAATAGCTACCCTGATCCCAGTGGAGGATTCCCTGTCCTTTTTAAGGATCTGGCAGATAGAAAGGCGGAGTCTGTGGCCCACAATATGTATTCCCTGTCAGGGTCTGCACTAAGACCGGTGTTTACGGTTGCCCTTGTCTTGCAAACCTTGACTGAATGGGCTAAGTTGCTACGCCATGACCTGGAGGGGAAACAACTTCCCCCCGCCTTTGCGGAGCTGTTGGAGCAGGGGCTGCAATTTGTTTGTGATGCCGCGCTGAATGCTGCTCCCATTTTGGGCCGACTGGCGGTTTCGTCAGTGGTCCTCTGGGATATACTTTGGCTAAAGTGTTGGTCTGCAGATCGGACCTTAAAGAAAGCATTGACTGATCTGCCTTTTCACGGAGATCGCCTGTTTGAGGCTACCCTGGATGACATTATCAAAGGTCTCACCTTTTGTAAACCACCTTCAATAAAAATGTATTTAAACAGAAAGGAAAGAAACTGAAACGGTTCTGAAGAACTTCTGCCACGAGTTGACAGCTGTCTTCCTAGACAAAGGCAGCACAGTGCTTGACTGAACAGGGTATATATTATGGCCACGGGATGTGAAGTAAAATTCAAATGTGAACATAACTTTACATCCCTTGTCTGATGGCTGCTTTGCAGAAATGGTCATAGAGTAGAGTGGCTGGTGAAGGATACTGGCTATTACACAAACCGGAAATGTAATAATGATGTACAGTCAGGTCCATAAATATTGGGACATCTACACAATTCTAATCTTTATGGCTCTATACACCAGCACAATGAATTTGAAATTAAACAAACAAGATGTGTTTTAACTGCAGACGTTCAGCTTTAATTTGAGGGTATTTACATCCAAATCAGGTGAATGATGTAGGAATTACAACAGTTTGTATATGTGCCTCCCACTTGTTAAGGGACCAAAAGTAATGGGACAGATAAACAATCATAAATCAAACTTTCACTTTTTAATACTTGGTTGCAAATCCTTTGCAGTCAATTACAGCCTGAAGTCTGGAACGCATAGACATCACCAGACGCTGGGTTTTATCCCTGGTGATGCTCTGCCAGGCCTCTACTGCAACTGTCTTCAGTTCCTGCTTGTTCTTGGGGTATTTTCCCTTCAGTTTTTGTCTTCAGTGAAGTGAAATGCATGCTCAATTGGATTCAGGTCAGGTGATTGACTTGGCCATTGCAACAACTCTTTGGTTGTTTTCGCAGTGTGCTTTGGGTCATTGTCCATCTGCACTGTGAAGCGCCGTTCAATGAGTTCTGAAGCATTTGGCTGAATATGAGAAGATAATATTGCCTGAAACACTTCAGAATTCATCCTGCTGCTTTTGTCAGCAGTCACATCAATAAATACAAGAGAACCAGTTCCATTGGCAGCCATACATGCCCACACCATGACACTTCCACCACCATGCTTCACTGATGAGGTGGTATGCTTTGGATCATGAGCAGTTCCTTTCCTTCTCCATGCTCTTCTCTTCCCATCACTCTGGTACAAGTTGATCTTGGTCTCATCTGACCATAGGATGTTGTTCCAGAACTGTGAAGGCTTTTTTAGATGTTTGGTAAACTCTAATCTAGCCTTCCTGTTTTTGAGGCTCACCAATGGTTTACATCTTGTGGTGAACCCTCTGTATTCACTCTGGTGAAGTCTTCTCTTGATTGTTGACTTCGACACACATACACCTACCTCCTGGAGAGTGTTCTTGATCTGGCCAACTGTTGTGAAGGGTGTTTTCTTCACCAGGGAAAGGGCTCTTCGGTCATCCACCACAGTTGTTTTACGTAGTCTTCCGGGTCTTATTGGTGTTGCTGAGCTCACTGGTGCGTTCTTTCTTTTTAAGGATGTTCCAAACAGTTGATTTGGCCGCACCCAATGTTTTTGCTATCTCTCTGATGGGTTTGTTTTGTTTTTTTTCAGCCTAATGATGGCTTGCTTCACTGATAGTGACAGCTCTTTGGAACTCATATTGAGAGTTGACAGCAACAGATTCCAAATGCAAATAGCACACTTGAAATTAAATCTGGACCTTTTATCTACTCCTTGTAAATGGGATAATGATGGAATAACACATACCTGGCCATGGAACAGCTGAGCAGCCAGTTGTCCCATTACTTTTGGTCCCTTAAAAAGTGGAAGGAACATATACAAACTGTTGTAATTCCTACACCTTTCACCTGATTTGGATGTAAATACCCTCAAATAAAAACTGAAAGTCTGCAGTTAAAGCACAAAATAAAAAGAGGGGGTATTTTGAGGGGATATAGATCCTCTCACGATGGTTGCAATCACTAGGCTCACAGATTTATGAGGTGCATAAATAAACTTTATTGGTGATTTCAAAAAAGATAGACAAATGAAAATAGATACATATACAAATACATATACAAATACATTTTCTAGACAAAAAATTCCCATTATTGGGAACACAAAATGAATTCCTACTGGAGATCCTGGACTTTGCACTGTGCAATAATTTCTTTCAATTTACAGGTCACTACTTCCAGCAAATAAGAGGAACAGCCATGGGAGCCCCATGGGCACCGTCCTATGCCTGCCTGCACCTGGGATTCTGGGAAGAGGAAGCTGTGGTCACCTCGTCTATGTACCACAGCCATGCACTCACGTGGCTGAGGTACATAGACGACGTGTTTATGGTATGGAAAGGCACACGACAAGAACTTGATAACTTCATGCTGGAACTCAACACAAACAACCTAAACATCCATCTAACCTATACCGCAGACAATTACCAAATTGCATTTCTGGACCTAAATATCTACCTAGAAAACGGTAAACTTAGAACAACCACTGACAGAAAAAGTACGGCAGCAAACACACTGCTCAGAGCAGACAGTGCACACCCAGAACCACTGAAGAAAGGTATTCCTGTAGGGCAATTCATAAGGTTGAAGAGAAACTGCTCCAACTACAATGACTACCTAATTGAAGCAAAGAAATTATACACAAGATTCAGAGAAAGAGGATATTCTCACAGAACCCTCCGACGAGCAAAACAAAAAGCAGGCCTAAAAACTAGGGACCAGCTCCTCAATACTTCAAAACCAAAAGACAATAAAAACACCATAGCTCCACCTCGTCTAATTACAAAATTCGGAAACTAATGGAAAGATATTAGAGAAGTACTAAATAGACACTGGTACCTCCTACAAATGACAGACAGGATCAAAAACATAGTAGGCCCGAAACCACTATTAGTGGCAAAAAGGTCTAAAAATCTTGGAGATCACCTGGTGCATTCCGAATACACCAGATCAAATTCACAGAGGAACTGTTTGACAGACTTGCCTAAACTAAAAGGCATGTACCCGTGTGGACACTGCCACATATGTGAATTCGTGGAAAAAAACAATACTTTCACAGACTCGTCAGGTACAAGAAACTACAATATAAATTCATTTATAAACTGCAGTACCTCACTCCTTCTATACCAAATCACATGCCCATGTAATAAAATTTATGTTGGTAAAACCAAAAGAACACTCCGTATAAGGATAGGAGAGCACCTGAAAAGTATAAGACTAAAGGAGAAAACTCCAATTGCACAGCACTTCCTCGAAAAACATGAAGGCAACCCCAAAGGACTCAAAGTTAAAGGTTTCTGGGTACTAGAAATTCCAGCACGACGCGGTGACTTCGACCAAGTCCTACTGCGCCATGAGAAAGCCTGGATCTTTAGACTCGATACTTTAACACCTAAAGGTCTGAACAACGAACTAAGTCTGAAGGTCTTCCTGGACCCCTAGATCAATCTTTTAGATCTCAGCTCCTCCACATTTCAGACTACACCTTTCCCATTGCTCTATAATATAAGATCCTTCAAATGATTATCCTGAGTAATATACAAAGTAAAATCTATAGAGTACTCAGAGACAATATCTAAAAATCCACTATCTATATAATATCTTCCATTTATTGCATACTAGATTAATGTACCACTATGTCGCCTTTACGGACGCCATCCGTTAAAATATCAAATAAAACTGACATAAGTTTTCTATTTTTATTACTTTCCATCCGTGAATCCATGCATACTTTGTCAGTTTCTTATTTGTTTTAATTGTTGTCCTATATGTACATCAATCTGGAATAAATGTAATAAACAGGGTATTCCCTGTTTCCTCCACAAAATGGCACTAGTTCGGTTAGATGGCGAAAATTAATTAACAAAACTACCCAATGGGAAAGAAACATAGACTATTTAAACCATCACTGAATAGCGCCCTCTACGTTCTGAAGAAGCGTGCGTAATCACGCGAAACGCGCCAACGGCAAACGGCAGACGCCAACACCAAGCCCATCCTCACACAGGAACCTCCGACTCCATGGAAGACCCGACACGCAGCAACGCCGGCACCTAGAGGTACGACACATGCGTGCAGCAACCCGGAAGGAACTTACACAGAAGAAGCTATCTCCCCCCTTCACCTTCCCCCGCCGGATCCCGCTACACGGCATTCAAGACAAAGCACTATATTGGTGGAACGGAGCCACGTTACATACAACGGACCGCAAATAGATGATCCGGATTGAAGGCTGTGCTAAGTAATACAGACCCGGATGTCCCTTGAAAGCCTTGAGGTAATGTAGCTCTGTGACACCGAGGCAGGTCGACCAGACAACAAGGGGTGAGTAAAGACAACGAGTATATACACTGATCAATCACTGACATAGAGAAACGATCGGGCATAGCCCAGAAGATCTCTGTCACCAATACACAAGGAGTTACTCCCCTTTATTAACTGTCCTGGTCCCGGGTGCCACGAGCCCCTCTTTACGGCTGACTAAGCACAGACCCAAGAATTAACCATCTGTGCATCGCACAAGAAAAGGGAGCAATTCCTTATTTATTCCACTCATCATCTGGTTCTAACACTATTTCTCCCTTCCCCCCCCCCTCCCCCCACACCAATACCTGCTGCACACTGTCATACCTCCGGACATAAGGATCAAGATCACTTTACAGCGATCGTTAATACTCACAATATGAGCTCCAACGCTTAAGCCAGTAAGTAAGTACTTAACAAAGTGTACACTTTTTTTCATTTCAATTAGGGGCATTTTTTATTCCCCATTATACATTGGCATATTGTGATATCAACTATTCCTAATATATGGGGCAGTAGGCAGGATTTCTTAACCTTATCTTAAAATATTAAATAAGACACCTTCAGACTTCAACTTTGGAATTAAAGAGGCCGCGGCCGTTTATTATTTCACAAATAAAGATCGATAAATCTTTTTAAACTTGAATAAAACAGCAGTATAGAAAAACAACCCGGTCCCAACGACCCAGGTTGCCATTAACAAATAAATATATCAAAACATCCAAACACAAATACAAAATAACGTCCCCCTTCGCTGTGACCGAAGGTGACCCTAAAATAACAAACTGACCGCGACAAACAAAAACAGGGGGGGGGGTGGGGGGGGGAACCGCTGGGCTGACTTCTTCCTTCTCCTGTTGACTGGCGACGTGACGATTCATCTGTGAGGAGGCCCGTTAAATAGGACCACTTGAACTCTTCTGACCAATCAGATTCAACTCTTCTAGGCGGGAAAAAACCCGGCTCAAACTGGTAAGGGACTTATTCTCCCTGGATACTGGGTAAACTAACTATCCCCTATAGCCAATCAGCTTTCTTCTCATCTGACAGGCTCTAATCTGCTTAAACACTAACTCAGCCTATTCCTTACTCTAAACTATCCTCACCTGCCACTTCCCCATAAATAAAAGAGGCCATTCGTCCCCTTTTCTTTTTATGGGGCAGTAGGCAGGATTTCTTAACCTTATCTTAAAATATTAAATAAGACACCTTCAGACTTCAACTTTGGAATTAAAGAGGCCGCGGCCGTTTATTATTTCACAAATAAAGATCGATAAATCTTTTTAAACTTGAATAAAACAGCAGTATAGAAAAACAACCCGGTCCCAACGACCCAGGTTGCCATTAACAAATAAATATATCAAAACATCCAACAGGCAGGCGGCTCACACCCGCCTGGCACACCCCCAACACGCGGCCTCTTCAATACTAGTACTCAGGTTGGCATTAAAAGTATCAAGGCCAATATCTGATAAGTGGGTGTCATCAAACCTGTACAGCCCACTAGTACCACCCTCCAACTCCCTATGCCTGAAAGATAAAATCCCGACGACCCGCAGCAGCTTTTCCAGAGCCCTGTTGACGCGCTTACGAATTTTTTCAAATGGTCTCAAGTAACAGTGCTTGAACCAGGCAAGTCTCGGGATGACCTCCGAAAAAACCACTGTCATAAAAGGAAACGACAACTTTAACAATTGTAGGTCATCCCGGATTGCAAAAATCAGATCCAAAGTCCTAGCTCTACCTACATCATTCCCCCCAAGGTGTACTACCAGTATATCCGGGGGGGGAAGAAACTGCAGAAGTCTAAAAATTTCGGGACGAAATTCCGACCACAGCATTCCTCTCTTGCTAAACCACTGAATCCTATAAAAATTGGGATCTAAGCCAAGGTTTTCACCGTATGAACGTCTTCTGGCTCGTGCACGAGCCCAGTGCACGAAAGAGTGTCCGATGATCCATATTGTTAGGCATCGTCCTGAAAATTTTAACAAACAGTGTCAGGGCGGATATAAGATTGAAAAACATCCGACTTCCATCTACCCAACTTTTTAACAAATTGATCATCAAGACCCAATCTCGCAGCTTCAGTAGCGGCACCGATACGAAAGGAATGGGAAGTCAACCTTTCCTTATCCAGCCCCAACTGAACGAGACACTTCTTAAAAACAGCATTAAATTGATAGCCAGTTAATGGCCTACCATCCTGATGATTGAACAAGAATACGGAACCGTCCGCTCTAATAGCCAAAAATTTTTGCAGTAAACGCACCGGACATATTGACGAGTTTCGGAACCTGTGCAATTCGACACGCTTCCCAACACCCAACTGATCCGTCTTAGAGAAACGTATCAAAATGCTACAGGCCATGTCAGATAAAATTGCGTCCGAGACAAAAAGACCGGAGCTAAACGTCCTATTAGTCGGCACTAGCTCAGAAATTCTTAGTGCCGCAAAAAACATTAACGAAAAAGCCGCCTGAAAAAGGACCGACTCATAATAAGAAAAGCAAACGGACGACGTAATTGAACACAAATTCACCAAAAGTGAGACAGTGACAGGCTTCCTGGAATCGGGCAAAAAAGTCGCCTTTCGATATCCCTTCATGGCTTGACGCACCGTAAAAAATGAAACACATGAAGGGAAATTCCGTAACTTAACAAAAAACGATACTCCGGCCAAAATTTTGTTCACGTGAGACCACGCATACCCTCTATGGAACAATAAATTTAGAAATGACAGCACCAAATGTTCCGAAAAACTATCCGGGGATACACCCGATGACTGAAGATGCGACACCCATAGAGACCATGCAGATTGGTATCCTGCCATGGTCGACGGAGCCAAAGAGCGCAATACATTCCTTGCCACCAAATCTAAACTATGTACCACAGGTGGCTCGGGTAATGACAGCTCAGCTCGTCCGCTTCCGGAAACAGCGTAAAAAAGCGTTCCATCTGTAAGCGAGACAAAGCATCCGCCAAACCATTATCTCTGCCCGGGACGAAAGTCGCCTTAATCCAAATATTAAAGGACAAACATTTAGACACAAGATAACGCAATAACGCAATAACAGGAGGGGATTTTGAAGATAAACAATTGATAGCAAACATCACCCCCCTGTTATCCGTCCTAACCATCAATCTCCTGTTCCGAAAGTGATGGCCCCAGACTTCCAGGGCCACCACAATTGGAAAGAGCTCCAGAAGAACACTGTTACGTGTGAAACCCAACTGAACCCATCGCGGACACCAGCGGTCGGCGCACCAGTGTGTGCGCCAAATGGCGGCGAAGCCAACCGAACCCGCTGAATCCGTAAAAAGGCAAAAATCCTTGTCCAGGATGAATTCCTCCTGCCAAACACTTTTGCCATTGAAATCCGACAAAAACTGGAACCACACTAACATATCTTCCCTGACCTCCTGAGTTAACCTCACATGAGAATTGGGCGACTTGAGACCCGCAATCGTCGCATACAGCTTCCTGGAAAATAGCTTACCCAGGGGAATGACCCTGGAAGCAAATGCCAGCAAACCAAGCAAGGACTGCATCTCCTTAAGACGAACCTTACGTCTCCGGATCAGAGACAATAGACAATGTTTGAGTTTGGACACTTTCTCTCGCGGGAGCCTAAACTCCATTACCTCTGAGTCGATAGTGATACCTAAAAATTGAATGCAGGTAGACGGCAACGCCGTTTTCTCATGAGCCAACGGGATCCCAAAAAGCTCGCACAACTGTACAAAACCATCCAGTAAGCGCAAGCAGTCCGTAGATCCCGCCCGCCCCAAGAACAAAAAATCGTCCAAATAGTGAACGATGTCGGTCGAATCACAAAATGTTGAAACGACCCATTCCAAAAAGGTTGCGAAACATTCGAAATAAAAACATGACAATGAACATCCCATAGGGAGACATCTGTCAAAATAAAAATTGCCCGAAAAGAAAAACCCCAGGGAATTAAATGCGTCCGGGTGTACCGGCAGCAGACGAAAAGCCGATTTAATGTCAGCCTTGGCCATCAAAACCCCCCTCCCTAGGCCCCTTAATTTCACTAGGGCATCGTCAAATGAGGAATACTGGACCGTAGCTAAATCCTCGCTTATCTCATCATTTAAAGAATCCCCGAAAGGAAACGACAAATGATGAATAAGCCTGTAAGTATTAGGCTCCTTCTTTTGGACAATGCCCAAAGGGGAGATCCTAAAATTCCTAAAGGGGGGGACCGAGAAAGGGCCAGCGAATCTACCCAATTCAATTTCCTTACTCACCTTTTCCTCCACGACTGATTCCAAACCCTCAACAGACCTAAGATTGTCCACCAACCTACAACCCTGACCGGAAAACTTGGGCAGGGGAAAACCATCTGTAAAACCCTCAGTGAGGAGGTTGGCTTTCGCCCTGTCGGGGTAACGCTGAAGCCACGGGAGCATGGCGGTGAGGCTCACTGGGGTTACCGCCTTTGTGCAGCACACCCGTGGCCTGACCCCCTTGCCTCTTAAAGCACTTTGCGATGGGGTGGGCCCCAGAGCAAAAAGCGCATTCGTGCCTGTACTTGCATGAACCCGGCCACTTGCAGACGGATTCATTGAAGTTAAAGCACACTCCTTTTCTAAACTGCAAACCCGAGGAGGAGGCTTGGGGCTGCTGGCTCGGAAAGGGCTGCCTGGGAAAAATTGACCTTTGTGGGAGAAAAAGGTCCAGCCAAAGGCTGACATCCTTTACTCCCCACTTCATAGCGGGCTGCACCGCCAGCTTTTGGCGAAACGCCACGTCGTACTGAAACCAGGAGGTTCCGCCGAAATTTTTGTACGCTTCCAGTATAATATCGGCATGCTGAAACAACCCGACGCTTTTAGCAGGGAAACGTTCGCACATAACCGACGAAAAAATAAAAAAGCCCTGCAACCAGTTGTTGAAAGACTTGGAAATAGGGCGCCTCCTCTCATCATCGTCCTTCTTATCTGCCCTAGCAACAAAATCTTTAGCGGAAGGTAATAGTGACAACATATCCATAAAATGTCCCTGCCAGATCCTCTCCTTAACGGACTCAGATAAGTGGAAACCTAACGGGGACACCTCACAGGTGAGAGTTTCCCTAAGGGAAGTCTCCGGCAGATTCTGCGCTTTAGCTAGGAGGTAAGAAGCTGACATATCGGAATGTAAACTCTGGGGCCTATGAGGTTCAACCTCCAAATTGCCCATTGGGGGAATCCATACATCCCTAGGTGAAGGAGCAGGCTGGGGAGCCACCATGTCGCCCGATATAGTAGTAGTGGGGGCAGACATGGCAGCTGGGGATGGCAGCACAGTAGCAGGGGTACTCGACCCAGCACCTGTGCTGGTTTCTAATAAGGACTTAAAGTCCTTCAGGAAAGCCTGTAATAATCCTGACATGGCAGGCAGGGGTGCGCTGTCCTGAGCAACAGCGCCCCTGGTGGTGTGTTCCGGTTCCGTGTGTAATGTTCGGGGGGGCCTAGTGACCAGGGAGGGTGCTACCACATTCTCCACGAAGATCTCCTCACCTGATCTTGCCGGCGCGATCCCCTCCGAGCTCCTCGTCCCGCCGACCGATCTTGCCACCGCCGACTGGGCCCTCGCTCCGTCACCCGGAGCAGGTCTTCCCGCTTGGCCGCTCCTCGGCGATGCTCCGCTGCCCCTCCCGGCTCTTCGGACCTCCACCGGAGGGGAGAAACGATGGCGCGGATTGCGCCGCCTCTTCACCGGCCCGATCCCCTGGCCGGCTCTTCCGGGTGTGACGCGCCTGCTCACACCGCTTCCCGTGACGTCTTCTCCGCCCGTCGTCGCCGAGGATGACGCTCTTCCGTCCGGGACCGTTACGTCAGCCGATCCCCGTCCGACTTCACTTCCGGCGGCCGCTCTCGATGCCGGTCCCGCTCCATCTTCTCCTGCCGCTCTACCGGAGTCCGCGACGAGCGGCAGCTCGAGACACCGCCGGACCCAATCTTCGCCTCCAGCCTCACCCGCCCGCTCGATCAGTCTTCTCATGAGGCTCATCGCTCCTGAGGTAAGTTGAAACGCCTGTCTTCTCTTCTTCTGTCTTCAGCCAGGACCGCTCCGGAAGCTTCCGTTCTTCCACCCGATGACGCTGGGCTGGTACCGCAACAAAAGGGAAAGCCGCTGTCACCCGACGATGACCCTCCTAGACCGCCGCTGCACCGACCGCTCCTTCCGTCTGGGAACCGCTGGGCTGACTTCTTCCTTCTCCTGTTGACTGGCGACGTGACGATTCATCTGTGAGGAGGCCCGTTAAATAGGACCACTTGAACTCTTCTGACCAATCAGATTCAACTCTTCTAGGCGGGAAAAAACCCGGCTCAAACTGGTAAGGGACTTATTCTCCCTGGATACTGGGTAAACTAACTATCCCCTATAGCCAATCAGCTTTCTTCTCATCTGACAGGCTCTAATCTGCTTAAACACTAACTCAGCCTATTCCTTACTCTAAACTATCCTCACCTGCCACTTCCCCATAAATAAAAGAGGCCATTCGTCCCCTTTTCTTTTTATTCCCATGAGAGTCGGGAGAAGCCCTATGCAATTGCCACTTGCACATACTGTATGAACTGTTATTATACACCTTCATGCATGTTCTGAATGTTCTGATTATACTTATCCTTCATTCATAAGTGTGAGCTTCATAGGTAGCTCTTGGTTCAGTTGATCAGACCATAGTAGAAGTGACATACTATCCCACTGGATAGATCTCTTCTAGCATCACCTACTATGAGGGTGGACAAGGTTTGGTTGGGATATTGCTGACCTCAGCTACCCTACCATCATTAGTCCAGAGAGTTATGTTTTTAAATAGATGATTCAATTGAGTCATCATTGCTACATGTGTTTGTATATGTATCTATTTTCATTTGTCTATCTTTTTTGAAATCACCAATAAAGTTTATTTATGCACCTCATAAATCTGTGAGCCTAGTGATTGCAACCATCGTGAGAGGATCTATATCCCCTCAAAATACCCCCTCTTTTTATTTAGTGATTCTACGGTTGCCTGTGGTTCCTGGTACACACTTACCAACCTAATTGAGATATTATATACAGGTAGATTTTTCTACACACTGAGATCACACCTCTTCCCTGGTATTTTATTTATGTCTGCAGTTAAAGCACACCTTGTTTGTTTCATTTCAAATCTATTATAGAGCCAAAAAGATTAGAATTGTGTCGATGTTCCAATATTTATGGACATGACTGATTTGTGTTCAGCTTTAGAAGTTGTCAGTTAGCCGTTAGCAATGCTGTATCCTCCTAGCAGCCGTGCTTGCTAAATTATGTCCGTGTCTACTTAGGGCTCATCTTCCTCTTTGAATACCAGTAAACTCAATACCAGATTCATAAACTTTTGTTAAATAGGGTTGTTAGTGATTTTAATAGTTACTTGTTTTAAAACAATTTTCTGCTTTTTATGAGACCAAAATTATTGTTGAAAATTACCTGGGCAACCCTTTGTGGAGAACATCTCGAGGATCAAATGGCAGCTTAAACGGCTTGTCCAGTAGGTGTCAGCAAGTGTCTGCTGAATGTGGTTAATTGGCGGTTAATTGTGGTTAGTTTAACACCAGTACCTATTCATAGACTTTTTCGACTGTTTCCTAGCAAGTGTCTTATGAGCCTCTTTACTGTAGGACTTTATCTTGCATTTCTTTCTTCCTGTTCCCTTTTTTTTTTTTTTTTTTTTTTTTTTTTTTTTTTTTTTTTTTGGGGGGGGGGGGGGGTCGGGAGGCAGGTGCCATTGAGTGATTCAGTGGAGGTGCACACATGCTAGAGAATACTCATGCATGCATGTGCTAACACATCTCTCTTCTCTTCTCTCTGCTAAGACTAGTAGTTTTTCAGCTTAACAGTATTTAAAGGATGGTCAGGAAAATATAAAAATTAGAAGCAGCTCTGAACCAAGTTAGATGCAGTAGGCATCGAAACATGCAACGGTAATACAAAAAGCAGGCACCATTACCATCAGTATAAATTCAAAGTGCTTTGTAAAGGAATTTTTTTTTTTTTTTTTTTTAAATCACAAACATAATACCTGCTTTGTCTAATGCTTTTTTTTTTAGATCCCACGCCGACTCTCTGTGCCCCTCCCCCTGGCCGAGTTCCCCTATAGCAAGCCGCTTTCTATGGGAACACTCGCGCGTGCTCACTAGGAGCCCCAATCTTTGTGTCCATAAGACGCAGAGAGCACGGCTCAGCCCTGCTCCCACCTTACTGGCTGTGATTGATAGCAGCGGGACCCAATGGCACCTGCTGCTGCATCTCAGCCAACGTGCGAAAGAGCCGAGAGAATTCCTACTCATGCACATCGCTGGATTAAGATCCGGCTCGGGTAAGTATTAGGGGGGCTGAGGGGAGAACTGCACACTGAAGGTTTTTTTACCTTCGTGCATAGTACTGACAGTGCTGATAGCCACCCCTCCTGCAACATTTTTCATCCCACTGTAGTGCAAAAAGACACACCTACATGAGTGGCCACTCTGCTCTGCTCTGATTTCAGGAGCAGTGCAGCATTGTTACCACAGGAGGCTACATAAGATGAACCTCCCTGGCAGAACCAACAGGTACCTTCTGGACTTTCATAAAGATTAGCGCAGAAAGATTTTGCAAAAGTCTCTCTCATGCATTCTAAAAGTGGTGTAGAATGTGCCAAATTCATATACGTGTCTAGAAGACTTTTAGAATGCAAGCGAGACACTTTCGCAAAATCTATCTGTGCCAATATCTCTCTCAGCAAGCCAAATGAGAGTTGGTCTTAATTGCCTCCACTTTCTTTAAGCTACAGAATGTCTGTATTTTATTTGGAATTTGGCACATTAACAAGAGGGAATAACGTCGGAAAAATTGCACAGCAGCTTATTTGAATTCCTCCCTGTAAGTGCAAATGCACTTATAAATGAGCACTGCAGCGTGTCTTCCTTCCTTTTTTTTTTTTTTTTTTTTTTTTTGAGTTCATGGTTTTACTTTTAACATGCATGTTATGGCATGTAAAACAGCTTTTTTTTCCCACTAAATTTATCTTTGCAGTATTGACAGTTTTGGTTATCTGAAATTTCCTATAATTTATTTGTTTTTCTTTACAGAACAACCCACGATCCTTGGAGACATGTACCACTCTTTTTGAGGAAGCTGCCATGAATGGAATTACACACTCAAGACTCGCTTTGTGTTTTGTAGTTGCACTTGCTTTAAAACAGGTTTGTAAATATGCATTTTCGTTCTGTGTGGGCAATAAGTCAGGAAAAGGGATACATACTGACATTGGTTCTAACCATTTCTTACTCTATACATCTGCTTTTGCCAACTTTCTACTTTAAATCATGGATGTAATCCTTTTTAGATGTTTCTTATTCGTACATCACAAGATACAGTGGACTCTGATGTTTATAAACACTTTGGTTATGCTGCTGCCTTCAGTTGAATGGACTTTCATCAAAATAGACAGGAATGCCTCAGTTAAGCCGTAGTTTTTAGCTAGTGTCCTTAGTTGATGTCTCGCTGAGGATCTCTCTCAGGATCCGTTGCTTGGGTGGTGGGTTGTCTCCAGATCGTCACTGTGGCCAGCATGCCAAGGGGGGACTGTACTTCGACACCGCATGCAAAAGTGGGCAGGCCTGAAATGTTGGTCGGTGATTGACCCTGTAGATAGGGATCTCCAATACCTCACTGGCAGGGTGCTTTAGAGTTGCAGGACAGCTGTCCCACTTGAGGCAAGTTGAGTCCCTGAAGGCTTTGCAGAGCATACTAGCTGTGGTGGGTGAAGACTGGGCCAGCCCTATGAACTGGTGAGTACATCTGAATAGTGTGGAGCAGGGTGGCAGTTCCACTCCCATAAGAGTGCTTTCCTGTTTTTATTGCAACGTTTTTAGGAAAATTTTCTCCTAGGGCAGTGGAAAAGGGCAAAGGAGTGCTGTGGGGCACATGCACAATGTCATCATCACGTGCATCTGTGCATGTGGGGATGCAATTTAAGCAGTACATGTGCTTTGCAGCATAAATGTCTGTCTCTGAGCCCAAGTTGACTTCCTGAATTTATTGAAAAGTCCCTTAATTTGAGCCTGCATAAAGGTGCTGGAGAAAATGGTAACCTCCTTCGATGTGGAAGGTGATTTCCTATGCCCATTATTACTCCAGAGCACTGAAGTTCAACTTCCTGTCAGTATGGGACAAACATCTGGACTCCTTGAATCTGCCAGCGTGTCTCACTTCCAAGACTAGCTTGGCTCTGGAATAGGGGAAATCCACGCAGATGCTGGATACCAAGAAAATCCTTCCTCCCGAAGAAATGGTAGGTCTTAACGATGGATGCCAGCCTGTTGGGCTGGGGAGGTGTTCTAGAGAACCTCTTGGTTTAGGGAACATAGTTGTAGAGGACCAGAAGTTGATGATCAACATCCTGGTACTTCAGGTGACTCGACTGGCTCTCTGGTCTGTCAAGCTTTGAGGTTTTCCCATAAGGGTGCAGTCTGACAGTGCCACGACTGTGGCATAAATCAGCCACCAAAAAGGGGCAAGAAGTCGCGCTGCTCAGGAAGAAACAGACCTGATATTGTCTAGAGCAGAACTACACTTTCTGACCCATTCTGCCATGCATATTCCAGGTGTTGAAAATTTGGCAGGTGGACTTTCTCATTCATCAGCAGTTGAAGTCGGGAGAATGAGACTTTCACTCGAGTTCTTTGCAGAGACTTCTCTGCGGTGGGGGACTCCAGATGTGGATCCATTGGCATTGAGATTCAACAACAAACTGGACAGGTTTGTGTCCCAAACCAGAGATCCTCAAGCATTTGTAGTACATGCCCTAGGGACTATATGGGATCCGTTTTGCCTGATCTATGACTTCCACTGCAGCTTCTTCCTTGGCTGTTGTACAAGGTAAGGTGGAGAGCATTCCAGGGTTTGACCAGTGTTCTTTTACCTGAAGGTAGCAGCATAACCCAAACGGTCATGAATACCCTAGTCCTCGAAGTCCTGCGATGTACTGCGAGACAAGGAGAACTGGTAAACCAAACATCCAGATTTTCAATTTACTATAAATCAAATGGAATATAAATGACTGTGGTTGCAATGCTCTGCAAGCTCAAGGAAAAAAATTAAGTGCACTTCTTTTTTTTTTTTTTTTAAACCTGCAGAAATATTTTTATTTTATTTTTTTTTTTTAAAGGTATACTTGGCCTTGAAAGGTCCAAGCGCTCCCGTTTCCTTTCAAATTCCCCTGCTGCCCCCTTCCTCTCACACAATAGGGTATTTTTTTTATTTTTAAGTTAATGGAAATCATCCTCACATTTCTCCCAAGAGGCTGTGGAGTACTAAATGGTGCATGCGATGTGCTGCATAATTGGGGCAGCCTTCTCTTCTTGTTTTGGCAGCCTGCCTCCTGATGGTGCATGCACGTCATCACAGGGTCAGCTGCAAGATCCCGAAAGATAAAGCCAGCCCCCTGATGACAGAAGAAAATGGTGGCGTGAGATCAGGTGTGCTGTAGTGGAGTGGTGGATCCCTAGAGAACACCACAGGATTTCGGAGTGTGTAAGTGTGTTTTTGTGCACAACCTAGCTATAGAGGATTAGAACTGGGGAAGTTGCTTAAAGAAGCTAAAGACAACTTCAACATTACAGTCCAGTTGAATGTGACTGACCACTACTAGCCACAGAGGGAATTCCAAGTTTTCGTAGTTCTATTTATTCATAAAACTACTCTTTCATTGTGCCTAATAATGTAATTGAAATGCATTTTTTTTTTTTTGTTTACTTGCATGTTCCCCTCAGATCTAGAGCAATTGCACTTGCAGTGCACAGACTATTTGCCTTTAGTAAATCGACCCCATTGGGCACTGGGTGATGGAGAAACCGTTTTTCATTCCTCAATTTTTTTCTTTTAACAGGGAGACTGTGTAACAGCTTCGTCTGTTTATAACAGGATTGTGAAAAAAGACACGTCGCTCTGCTGCAATTTGGGTGTAAGTAAAGCTAGCCACAAACAGCAGATTGTGCTATTATGCTATTTCTTCCTTTGCAGAGGGTAGGAGCCAGGAACGTCGGTGGGGAACCCGAGAAGAAGAGGAGGTTCAGAGCCACTCTGTGCAATTCCATTGCACAGAGCAGGTAAGTATAAACCACTTGACCACCGAAAGGTTTACCCTCCTTCATGACCAGGGCTTTTTTTTTTGTGATGCGGCACTGCGTTACTTTAACTGACAAATGCACGGTTGTGAGACACTGTACCCAAATAAAAATGATTTTCTTTTTTTTACCAAAAATAGAGCTTTCTTTTGGTGGTATTTGATCATCTCCTGTGGTGTGTGTTTTTTTTTTTTTGTTTTTTTTTGCGTTATAAACCAAAAAAGACCAACAATTAAAAAAAAAAAATTACTTTCTGCTATAAAACATAAGCAATAACATGTAAAATATCAAATTTCCTCATAAATATAGGCCAATATGTATTCTGCTACATGTTTTTGGTTAAAAAAAAAAAAAAAAAATCCCAATAAGCATATATTAAATGGTTTGCGCAAAGACTGTAGCATCTACAAACTATGGGATGTATTTATGGAATTTTTATTTATTTTTTTTTACTATTAATATTGGCAGTCAGCGACTTATAGCAGGACTGCGATATTGCAGCGGAAAAATTGGACACCTAACTCACACTTTTGACACTTTTTGAGGACCAGTGACACCAATACAGTGATCAGTGCTAAAAATGTGAACTGTTACTGTAATGATACTGGGTGGGAAGGAGTTAACATCAGGGGCGATCAAAGGGGTAAATGTGTGCCTAGCTTGTGTTTTCTTATTGTGGGGGGGGGGTGGCATGCTTTTACTAATGGAAGGCATAGATCCGTGTCCCTGCTTTGCAGGAACACAAGATCAATGCCTTTCATACTGACAGCGGCAATCTGCCTTGTTTACACTGTGTTCAGAAGGATTGGCGAGTACTGGCAGACATAGAGTCCGCCGGACCTGCTGATCAGCTCCTGCTGTGCACAAGCAAGCCCCCTGCAAGTGCTCATGCGTGCCTGATAGCTGAAAATGCAGGAACACGTGTATAAATGTGTGATCCTGCGGCCGTTAAAAGCAACAGATGAAAGTACTGTATATAACACACACAGGGAAAGCAAGGACTAGGATTGGAGTTATGATTAATACTGATAGAACCAGGCATTCAGTCTAGAATTTTTTTTCCTCTGTAGAATACTCTCCTTGATGAGTTGAAGTGTCTCGGTCTTTAGAATAAAATATATAGCCTACATAAAAAAGGGAAAGAAAACATTTAGCCTCTTCCTGTAAACTGAGCACTACAATACAAAGCAGTGTGAATCAGTCAATGGTAAGATTGCCAAGCTGAACTTCTGGCACGTTTTAATAAATCGAATTTGCATATTTTTCTTGCCTGAAGTGATGTGTTTGAGCGTCGGAACATGTGTCCAAGTTATGCACAGGCTATTCTAGTGCTGCAAACGGTTTCTCACCATTTTTATCTTTTATGTGACTGATCTGTACAGCAGATTACCTATGTGCTGGGTGACTACTCACCTACTCATAACATGTAGCAGTGCTAATCACTGACTGTATGGGCTTAAAGCTGGCCATAAATGAATTGAAATGTGGCCAGTTTAGCAGAATTTTGGGGTTGGTTGTACACAAGTCATGAGTGATCAGTGCCACTGGCTATAGCGGGCAACACTGATCATTGTATTCTGACGGTGGGGAAGGCTTCCCGCTGTCAGAATACAATACCACAGTGGGAGGGATTCCCCCATCCACATCAAATGTGTGGATGTTGGATTGGAATTTTTATTTTTTTAACCCAGTGGTACAGTTCCCCATGAACACTTAAAGTGTTTGGCAACTGTCTAAGAGCATTTAAAATCGCCCCATAGCAGATTTACTGCTACAGGGCGGCTGCACCCCAGGATGATACAGTAACACATTTGGGAATTTATCCTTGTATAAGTACTGGTTTTCAATTTTTCTTGCAACTGGTATTCTAATTTATTGACTTTTGATGCTTATGTTGCTGTTCTGTATTCTAGCTTCTGTTAGCTGCCAAGTTTAAAGGTGAGGAAGAAGTGCTACAGATACTGGAAACTGCAAGTGAGCAGCCAAAGTTTGACTTCCTCTGGAAAGTAAAATTCTCCAAGGAAGTAGTAAGTACACATTATTCATTCTGCTGTCTGTAAACTGACAACTAGATACATACAGAGTGCTGGAAGTGGGGAAAAGGGTGGGGTCGGGGGGAGACCAGTTTTTGCAAGCTGTGCCACCACTTATTTTCTGCCAGTATATCTGGCCTTACAAAAGATAAGTGCTTGCAAATGTTAAAAGTGTTCGTTACTATTTGCAGAAGTTTTTTTTTTTTTTTTTTTTTTCAATTCTTCTTTCTCAAAAGGAATTAATTTCTCCCCTGCATATCAGCCCTTAGAGTCACGGATGACTCCAATTGCTGTTGATGAGTAAACCAATGACCAGCTACACTTTTACCGCAAAAACCTTTTAATAGACACTAAGCAAAACACTAGTGATGTCCAGAAAGTCTGAATTCCAAAAGATCAGGGTGACAGACCTGTAGTTTAAAAACAAAAACTCTGGAATTCTAGCTCTTGTGCATTCATCTTACCAAGACCCCTTTAAAGCTGAACTCCAGGCATTTTTTTTTTCTCCATGCAGTGGGGCTTTGGCCACACTGCATCTTTTACTGCTCGTTTTTTGTCTAGGGGTTCGGAGAACCAATATATACTTACCTAATTAAACGTTCCACCCATATCAAGACCGGTCTGTTTGGCTTCTGCCTCCACATACAACCCCCCCCCCCCCCCCCCCGGAACAGTCCACCGCTGAACATCGGGGAGTGCCAGGTTTGCCCGGAGTTAGTCTTTAACTATTTTACTACTTGGTGGCTAAATGGGAGGGATGAGCTGATGACATTACGCTTTCAGACTCGGCCAATCAGAGGAAGGTTTGTGATTCACAAAATGCAAAGCTGCCTATGAATGGCTGCGCGACTCTCGACCAGACTCTGTTTTGTCCTAGATGTGAGACAAGAAGTGTCTGTCTCACAGCTGAGTCCCAGCACTGAATACTGTATGTAGCTGAAGTTACATGCAGTGCTCAGAGACACTGCAGCACTTAGTGAAGCAAATAGTTTGTTCAGAGCAGCTTGGTCCAAACAAACTATTTAAAGTGACATGAAACCTGAACATCAGCTTTAAATCTCCCAGTGTTCGCCTTCCTCACATGTCCGGCTTTTCGTTTACAAGCAATCAGAAGTTGGAAGAATTCACAAACGGTAAAGCCGCAATGCCACCTAACTAACCACAATCTATTTTCAACAGCTGAAACACGAGGATGCACTCACTAGACTTGTAAATTTTGGAGTAATTGTATGTTTCCTTCTGGTAAAAATTGCTTGGCATAGGATCATTTTACCACTCAATTAAAAATGATAAACATTACCTGTATACTCCTATACTAGGATAGAGAGGTTCTATGCTGTGAGAAAGTCAGGCCCCATTGCACAGTGCTGTCAATTTATTTTGTGTTTTCAGGCGCTGGGAGCTGAAGCGTGAGGTTGTTAGGCACCCAATAGGAGAAAGAGAGGAGCCTAGGATTGGCCTCAGTAGAAGATGGAAGCCCCCCCCCCCCCCCCCCCCATAGTCCATTAGGGCTTGTGTATATATGCAGTTGAGGGGGCAGTAAAAATGTGTCAGAGCCACATTGTTACCACTCCCCTTTAAAGCAAAACTTTCCCCATAATAATTTGATTTAAAAAAAAAATTGTTCTTTAGCAAGGAACATACATTCCACATTATTAATCATGCTACCAAAATGAATGTGTGCTGTAAATTGCCTCCAGCATTGCTCCTGTTTCTTCTTGATGGAGGCAGCTATTTTCCCGAAGCCCAGAGCCCCTAAGCATCAAATCTTTAGGCTGTCAGCAAACCAGCCTCTAGTGGCTCTGATTATTGGCACAATGCTAAAAATGGAGCAGCTGAGCATGTGCAGAGCAGGGTGAGAAAGTGGATTTCTTGATTTTAAACAGTATAGGCACTTATATTAAATGTTTTACATTATACCTATAAAAGGGGCAAGCCTGAAGTGCTCTATCAGGACCTAATTTTCTGACTAATGTTTGACTTTAAGCTGCAAAGTCAGCAGACAGGGGAGTACACATGCCATGGCAAGAATTAAATCTTGTGTCACGTTCAGTGGCCCGTACCAACCTCCGAATACATCCAGTTCAACTGAATGGGACTATCAGAACATGCAAAGCAGGCGGTTGTAAGGCAGTGGTGCAAGTGTTTAGGGGTTGAAACAGGGAATGTGGAGGTGATCTATAATGCCTCCTCACCGCCTCTGAAATGCCTTCTTCAGAGGGCTAATGTTGGTGTAAACTAGTCCCAAATATATGATTATTCCAAAAAAAAAAGTCAGATTTTCAGCAGTGTCCAATGAAGTTTTAAGTAGTGACAGTGACGGTGTAAATTCTTATGCTTGTGTTTTAAAGCTTTGTTGAGAATTTTTTGTTTGAATTGAGAATTATGTGTTTATATTAGTTTTCTTTTTGTTTTTTGATAACCTGTGATCCCACCTTGTTTTTAATACAGATGGATGCTGTGGAAGAGAAATTGCACCCTACAGTTTCATTTGAAAAATTTAAAGATATTTATGAAAAACTTGGCCAGTCTGGACAGATCAGCACGGTAACGCTGGACGAAATGTTGCACGCCATTTCTGAAGAACAGAACTCTGCTGCAGATTTTCTAGAGAGGAAAAGCTACAGAAGTAGAGAAATGAAAAAAGAAGTGGCCTCCTTGAATACTCTATGAAGGACATTTTACCAATTTACTGTGCATTAATAAAACTCGAGGAGCAGCAAGGATGCTTGTTATGGCCAGGCCTCAAAAAATACACAACTGAATCTCTTATTTCTAACAAGTTATCTTCTCCATTTTTGGACAGTGTCTGATACAAATGTTCACACCCTCCAGAGGGCCTGCATCTTAACAGCATTTAGGCTTCTGGGTCAAGTTTGTACATTACATGTACTTATTTAGTGCTGCTGACAACCCTAGTACTGCTGGGCAGAAATGATAACCACTTAGCCACTGTGCTGCCCATCGCTGATATCATCTTTAGTTTAGAACAGTGGTACCCCAAAAAGGGCATGTTTTGGGAACAATTTTCTCTTGTAAAATAGCTGTCATAACTACAAAGCCATTGATATTCATTAAATCCTTTTACTGGCACTGATATGTCATGTTCTATTCAGTGATTGATAGCGGGTGTTTTAAACACAGCAGCTGAGAGCACATGTATTTCTGACAGATCGACTGTCGGCTTCCATGGACTTCTGGTACATTAATTCCCATTGCCCTCCTGTTATGTTTCCTGAACTTTACTATCCCACCTGTAGGTGTCGCTTGATAGAGGGGGGGGAGAGTCCAATAAATATTAATTTGCTGATCTCCCCTAGCTGGTAAGAATACCAAGGTGACAAGGGTTTCGGCACTTCAGTTTCTGCTGTCACTTTTCCCAGGCCGATGTAGCTAAGGCAGAAGCTATCGGAGGAATACATCCAAGTACTTAACCACTTATCGCTTAGCCTATCGTATTATGATGGCCGGGTGGGACATTCCTCATTCCCCACAGGCAGCGCTCTGGCACGATCTGTCACTGGCTGTGTCCACCAGATACAGCCAATGACTGATCAGTGTACCAGCCCACTGCTGGTGCCATGTGATTGCTGTGACAAATCACAGATCACATGACAATTGTACACAATGGATGCCTTCCTCTCGCGCCATTTATTGTGTATATTTGTGTTGTTAGCTGTGATTGATCAGTTATCACATGGTACAGACAGGAGCAATCATAGCTCATCTGTACTATGTGATAAGCTGCGGCCAATCACAGCTAACCACAATAGTAAACCATGAATGAATACATTTCATGCAGTAAAAGTGGTTGCTTATACCAGTGAATTTCAATAAGCCATCATAATGTGTAGAATTTATCTTTTTTTTAAATCACGATAACTTCCCCAGAGTAGTACAGTGTTACTGTGGTAATGCTGTATTGCTCTGATCAGTTTGTTAAAAAAAAAAAAAAAATCCTAAAAAACAAAAATGTAATACAAAAAATAAAAATGTGAAAAAAATAACAATTTTCTTCTTTTTCCAAAAATTGTGACAAATCTCAACTTCAAAAATCTTGCCATGTTTCTTAATAAATATCTTGCACTGTTGATTTTTTCAGAAAGGAGTTATTAGGGGGGTATATATACAGTCCTGGTGTTTTTGGACCTCAAAAAATGAGACAGGTCTTCAGCACATACGGATTGATCGATTTTCATATATATATATATATATATATATATATATATATATATATATATATATATTATACAATTATGCCATAGCTTGTGTACTCTAGTCTGCAGGAAAGTTCTAAACAGTGATTTGTGTTATTTTTACCAAAGAAATGTAGCAGAATACAGTTTGGCCTAATTTTATGAAGAGATAATTTTAGTTGCAAATTTTGTATTTTTTGTTTAATTAGCAAAAAATAAAGAAACCCAATGGTGATTAAATACCACCAAAAGAAAGCTCTATTTGTGAGGAAAAAAATCTATAAAGTTCATATAAGTATAGTGTTATATGACCAGGCAACTGTCATTCATAATGTGACAGTGCTGAAAGCTGAAAATTTAATTTTGCCTGGGCAGGTAGGGGGAAGTGCCCCCCCCCCCCCCCTAAAAAAAAAAAAAAAAAAAAAAAAAAAAAGTTTGAATCTCCTCCTCCCACAGGGGAATGCACATATGTATATAAATGCACACGTTGTTCATATGTAGATGTCAGTTATACTACACACGCTACATATCAATGCATGTGCCTGTGTGGGTACAAAAATTCTAGGACCATTAATCATGGTTAACTCTAAACTGCTTACCTGAAATGCCTTTTAAAGCGTCTCCAATATCTATTTACTTGGTGCAACCTGTTTTTTTATATTTTACCAAAAAATGGGTAATATATTGAGAGAGTGTACCCTAAAGTTACCATTGGTGTATTTCTACTGAAAATTTTCTCTTGATAAACTGTTGCCCTAATAACTTGTGACTTAAAAAGGTAGAACTATCATTATTTCTTTATTCCTTGGAGTCTCTGCTTTCAGAGAATAACTAATCGTTAGCCTAATCTGTGTCGCCCAAATCCCACCCCGCCCCCCCCCCCCCCCCCCCCCAAATAAGTGGGCAAATTTTTTTTTTTTTTAAATGGTTATGGCAGTAAAAAGGTTAAATCAACTCTGAATAATGAAGGAAATCCTGAAAACATGATCTGTTGGAGGTACTCAAGGATTGAGGTTGGGAACCACTGGACTAGTTGGCAGTGCCATGAACACATCTCACAGCCTGTATACAGTAACCTGGAAGAGTGCATCAAAAGTAATGCTAGTGGTTTGTAATGGTAAGTGTGGTCAGGGTAAAGCACAATGTCTGACTTTGGCTTCTGAACAAAGAGCTGTGTTCTCAAACAGTATATGTTGTCTGAGCCATTGCAACGTGTGAAGAAGATATTGACCTTAAAGTAAATGTTTGTATGTTTTATACTTTTCCCTGTGCTAGACAAAGCAGCAAGTTCCCTGCAGACCTGCCCTGCAGCAAATACTTGCCTTCTTTTCGATCCCTGACTGATCCATTTATTCATTGAGAATGGAAGAAAAGCCCTGTAAGATACAAGTTGCATCATCACATGCTCCTCGATATCTTTTTTTTTTTTTTTTTTTTTCCTTCAGCTCCCAGTCCTGAACAGAGCAAATATCTGCTAATGGGAATGGGGTCATATCAAGTACATGTTCATGGTCTAAATGCATGTCTTAGCAGCATATTTGCTTTAAAGGGACTTTCACACAGGAGGTGGAAAAAAAAAAGGCAGCTGTGCCACGGTTTTACTGTCACCAAATTCTGACATTACAGCCTGACAGGGCTGCACACATGCTGGGATGTTTTGCTTCATTGACACTGCATTTTTAACTCGAGCTGCAGAGTTTGACAGGTGGCACTGCCTGTCAAACTTACCCATTGAGATCAGTGAGACTGCACTGCAACTGTAAGCCAAACTCCAATGTAAAATTGCAAATGGCAATTAAAAAAAGTAGAATAATACAGGCTTCAGGATGCAGTAGTAATGCCTGCTTTGCCACCCTCTGAAAAGTGATCCATGGTGGTAAGCTTATCTGAGAGGTTAACTTACCATCTATCTGAAAGAAGCTCTATAGGCCACAACTATCCCATGTACATATGTCCCCTGGAATCCTTTATTTTGTATTTTAGTATTGATGCGATCCATACTGTGCAGTTCCTAACACAAGTAGGGTGACGGAACCTCAATTTGTTGCCGTTGTCCTCAGAAAGTGGACATCCTCTTCAAATATTTGTGTTTTAATAATAGAGTTATCAGAAAGCGGTATTAAACCAAAAATTTAATATATTATAATTTACCAATCATTATATGTGGTGACTGCATTAGTTTTCCTTTTTTTTTTTTCACCTGGTGATTTGGCCAGTAACATACCTCCTGTATTAGTACGCCCCCACTCTGGGTGAAGGAGCACATAAGTCAGCAGCATTGTCAGTCTAAGGGGGAGAGGGGAGGGTAGTGGTAAATTAACTAGCCAGACTTCAGCTAACACTTCATAGGCAATTACAGCAAACAGTTTTGTTTTCCTATTGGGATAAAGGTTTTACATGAATAAATAAAAGCTGATCTTCCTAAGCACCCCTGACAGTAATAAATAGTTTGTCTCATCCCTGTAACAGATGCATCTTGTGCTAGAGCTTGTTCTGTTGAAAAACAATCTCAATAGGGGAAGAAGATACCACATCCCACGAATATATATAACAGAATGTGTGTTGCTGCACAGGGACTGTAAATGGGCAAGGTAGTGGTCCGCCCAGGCCTCACCACAACGGTGCCCCAACGGATGGGGACGAGCCTGCGGAGAGATTGTCTATGCCGGGACGCCTCAACCCTGGAACGCCCTGTGTTGCAGCGTCCCCCCTTCGCTGATGGCACCCCACTTAGGGTGGGAGGTGATCCATATCGGAGCGGAGCCCGCGGTCCATGGTATGGTAAGTGATGCTACCCCCCGTGTCCCCTGGGACAGTCATCTGGGGGGGGTTATGTGGGCCCACTCCATGGGCATGTCAGAGCATGCGGTCTCTGTGGTGTCCCCCCTGACCTTTTTGGACGGTCCCTTCCTCCCTGCCCCTTCGGCAAACGATGCGTGGGGGGGGTGTGGGGCTTTTTACCTTGTCCTGAGGGGGCTTTCTGGTGGATTGCCGCAGTGGGCAGGGACCTGGGTTCCTGACAAATCGGCGCTGTTTTTTCAGCCGCCATTTTGGGTGAGGGCAGCCTGGCTGACTCCCTGTGAGGGCAGCAGACATTTTTTTTTTTTTACTGTATTTGGCGCCATCTTGGATGTGGGCAGCCGCCTAGTAAGGGCAGCGGCCATTTTGCTCGTGATTTTCCCCATTGACTTCAATGGCATCCATGTTCTGGTGGCTCAGGGCGCTGTATCGGCCTCTAGTGGATTAGGTCACTTCCTCCTGGCTCCTTCCTTTTCCTGCAGCAGAACGAGGAGAGCGGTCTGGTATCAGTTCCACTCTGACACTGTGGGGGCTTTTCTCTGTGTTTTTTTGGGCATTTTTCCTTAACCTCCTTAGCGGTATTCCCGAGTGTGGCTCGGGGTTAAATTTCAGTGCAATTAGCGGTAAATTCAAAAAGGTATACACACAAACACACTGATTACAATACAAAATAAAATAAATTGACATTAGTTTGCCTCCAAGTGCCCTTTCCTGCAATTTTACTGTAATATATATATATATATATATATATATATATATATATATATATATATAGGTCCTTCTCAAAAAATTAGCATACTGTGATAAAGTTCATTATTTTCTGTAATGTACTGATAAACATTAGACTTTCATATATTTTAGATTCATTACACACAACTAAAGTAGTGCAAGCCTTTTATTGTTTTAATATTGATGATTTTGGCATACAGCTCATGAAAAACCAAAATTCCTATCTCAAAAGATTAGCATATTTCATCCGACCAATAAAAAAAATGTGTTTTTAATACAAAAAAAGTCAACCTTCAAATAATTATGTTCAGTTATGCACTCAATACTTGGTCGGGAATCCTTTTGCAGAAATTACTGCTTCAATGCGGCGTGGCATGGAGGCAATCAGCCTGTGGCACTGCTGAGGTGTTATGGAGGCCCAGGATGCTTTGATAGCGGCCTTGAGCTCATCCAGAGTGTTGGGTCTTGCGTCTCTCAACTTTCTCTTCACAACATCCCACAGATTCTCTATGGGGTTCAGGTCAGGAGAGTTGGCAGGCCAATTGAGCACAGTAATACCATGGTCAGCAAACCATTTACCAGTGGTTTTGGCACTGTGAGCAGGGGCCAGGTCGTGCTGAAAAATGAAATCTTCATCTCCATAAAGCTTTTCAGCAGATGGAAGCATGAAGTGCTCCAAAATCTCCTGATAGCTAGCTGCATTGACCCTGCCCTTGATAAAACACAGTGGACCAACACCAGCAGCTGACATGGCACCCCAGACCATCACTGACTGTGGGTACTTGACACTGGACTTCAGGCATTTTGGCATTTCCCTCTCCCCAGTCTTCCTCCAGACTCTGGCACCTTGATTTCCGAATGACATGCAAAATTTGCTTTCATCCGAAAAAAGTACTTTGGACCACTGAGCAACAGTCCACTGCTGCTTCTCTGTAGCCCAGGTCAGACGCTTCTGCCGCTGTTTCTGGTTCAAAAGTGGCTTGACCTGGGGAATGCGGCACCTGTAGCCCATTTCCTGCACACGCCTGTACACGGTGGCTCAAGATGTTTCTACTCCAGACTCAGTCCACTGCTTCCGCAGGTCCCCCAAGGTCTGGAATCGGTCCTTCTCCACAATCTTCCTCAGGGTCCGGTCACCTCTTCTCGTTGTGCAGCGTTTTCTGCCACACTTTTTCCTTCCCACAGACTTCCCACTGAGGTGCCTTGATACAGCACTCTGGCAACAGCCTATTCATTCAGAAATTTCTTTCTGTGTCTTACCCTCTTGCTTGAGGGTGTCAATGATGGCCTTCTGGACAGCAGTCAGGTCGGCAGTCTTACCCATGATTGCGGTTTTGAGTAATGAACCAGGCTGGGAGTTTTTAAAAGCCTCAGGAATCATTTTTGCAGGTGTTTAGAGTTAATTAGTTGATTCAGATGATTAGGTTAATAGCTCGTTTAGAGAAACTTTTCGTGATATGCTAATTTTTTTAGATAGGAATTTTGGTTTTTCATGAGCTGTATGCCAAAATCATCAATATTAAAACAATAAAAGGCTTGCACTACTTCAGTTGTGTGTAATGAATCTAAAATATATGAAAGTCTAATGTTTATCAGTACATTACAGAAAATAATGAACTTTATCACAATATGCTAATTTTTTGAGAAGGACCTGTGTGTGTGTGTGTGTGTGTGTGTGTGTATATATATATATATATATATATATATATATATATAGTGCCTTGCGAAAGTATTCGGCCCCCTTGAACTTTGCGACCTTTTGCCACATTCCAGGCTTCAAACATAAAGATCTAAAACTAATTTTTTGTGAAAAATCAACAACAAGTGGGACACAATCATGAAGTGGAACGAAATGTATTGGATATTTCAAACTTTTTTAACAAATAAAAAACTGAAAAATTGGGTGTGCAAAATTACTCAGCCCCCTTAAGTTAATACTTTGTAGCGCCACCTTTTGCTGCGATTACAGCTGTAAGTCACTTGGGGTATGTCTCTATCAGTTTTGCACATCGAGAGACTGAAATTTTTGCCCATTCCTCCTTGCAAAACAGCTCGAGCTCAGTGAGGTTGGATGGAGAGCATTTGTGAACAGCAGTTTTCAATTCTTTCCACAGATTCTCGATTGGATTCAGGTCTGGACTTTGACTTGGCCATTCTAACACCTGGATATGTTTATTTGTGAACCATTCCATTGTAGATTTTGCTTTATGTTTTGGATCATTGTCTTGGAAGACAAATCTCCGTCCCAGTCTCAGGTCTTTTGCAGACTCCATCAGGTTTTCTTCCAGAATGGTCCTGTATATGGTTCCATCCATCTTCCCATCAATTTTAACCATCTTCCCTGTCCCTGCTGAAGAAAAGCAGGCCCAAATCATGATGCTGCCACCACCATGTTTGACAATGAGGATGGTGTGTTCAGGGAGATTAGCTGTGTTGCTTTTACGCCAAACATAACGTTTTGTATTGTTGCCAAAATGTTCGATTTTGGTTTCATCTGACCAGAGCACCTTCTTCCACATGTTTGGTATGTCTCCCAGGTGGCTTGTGGCAAACTTTAAACAACACTTTTTATGGATATCTTTAAGAAATGGTTTTCTTCTTGCCACTCTTCCATAAAGGCCAGATTTGTGCAGTATACGACTGATTGTTGTCCTATGGACAGAGTCTCCCACCTCAGCTGTAGATCTCTGCAGTTCATCCAGAGTGATCATGGGCCTCTTGGCTGCATCTCTGATCAGTCTTCCCCTTGTATAAGCTGAAAGTTTAGAGAGACGGCCAGATCTTCGTAGATTTGCAGTGGCCTGATACTCCTTTCATTTCAATATTATCGCTTGCACAGTGCTCCTTCGGATGTTTAAAGCTTGGGAAATCTTTTTGTATCCAAATTCGGCTTTAAACTTCTCCCCAACAGTATCTCGGACCTGCCTGGTGTGTTCCTTGTTCTTCATGATGCTCTCTGCGCTTTAAACGGACCTCTGAGACTATCACAGTGCAGGTGCATTTATACGGAGACTTGATTACACACAGGTGGATTCTATTTATCATCATTAATCATTTAGGTCAACATTGGATCATTCAGAGATCCTCACTGAACTTCTGGAGAGAGTTTGCTACACTGAAAGTAAAGGGGCTAAATAATTTTGCACGCCCAATTTTTCAGTTTTTTATTTGTTAACAAAGTTGGAAATATCCAATAAATTTTGTTCCACTTCATGATTGTGTCCCACTTGTTGTTGATTCTTCACAAAAAATTACAGTTTTATATCTTTATGTTTGAAGCCTGAAATGTGGCAAAAGGTTGCAAAGTTCAAGGGGGCCAAGTACTTTCGAATGGCACTGTGTGTGTGTGTGGGTGTGTGTGTGTGTGTGTGTGTGTGTGTGTGTATATATATATATATATATATATATATATATATATACATACTTTAACTTATTTATAGTTATTATATTATAATTTATGATTTTGTGTTTCAAACTTTATCATAACCGAGATGTTATAAAGAAGAACGCACAGTAAAAAAAAAATCATATGTAAATAGTTGGTTTGGGCTGCTCATGATTAAGAATTACATTACAAAATAATGGTACCGCTTTCAGCACCTAAAATCCAAAACAATCATACCGTCAGGGAGGTTAAAAACTGTGCTTTTCTGTTTCCTTAACCATCTGAAGGGGGACCCTGGCGGCGGCGCATTTTTGCGGTGCGGACCGCGAAAATCGCCAATTTAAAGGGCCAGTGTTCCGAATTTTGTGGTTTGTGCTTCGGGGACATCCGGAGCACCTGCTCTAGCTTCTCTAACAGCGGCCTTTGAAACTTTGGTGTCAAAGGTTGATCTTATGATGTCGCAAAATGCCCAGAAGTCGGGTCATGTTTTCCCCTGCCCCGAGAAGTTTCACGATATCGTGAATGAACAGTGGTGTCGCATTAAGCACATCCCTAAGCGGTTTCAACGTCGCTACCCCTTTGCGGACCCGGTTTATAATCGCTGGACGGTGTCACCTAAGGTGGTTTCCAGGTTAAATAAATCCACGGTGGTGCCCGTGGAGGATTCCCCAGTGTTCAAAGACCTGATGGATAGGTGCGTGGAGTCGCTTTCCCGCCACATGTATTTGGTGGCGGGCTCTCTGCTCAAGCCTGTGTTCACTTCCGTGCTGGTTTCACAGACGGTTACGGAATGGTTCAAGGTGCTTAACCACATCCCGCCCTCCCGCCCTATAGCAAATTGACGGCGGGATTGTGGTTGTATTATCCTGACCGGACGTCATATGACGGCGGCAGGATAATACAGCTCTGCGCACCCCCCGGAGGCGCGCAGAGCGGCGATCGGTGATGCGAGTTGTCAGTCTGACTCCCTGCATCTCCGATCTCGGTAAAGAGCCTACTGACGTAGGCTCTTTACCATGTGACCAGCCGTGTCCAATCACGGCTGGTCACATAGTAAATAGGAAAAGCCTTTGATCGGCTTTCCTTAGTTCGTGCCTGACAGGCACGAGTAAAGGAGCGCCGATCGGCGGCTCCCCTGACAGGGGGGGGTCGGCACTGGTAATCAGATCATTGATTACCAGTGCAGACCCTCGGGGGGGTGCCACTAGAACCACCAGGGATGCCCACCAATGACCCCAGGGATGCCCACCTATGACCCCCAGGGATGCCCACTATGGCCACCAGGGATGGCAATCAGGGCTCAGGGAGCCCCCCATTGCCCTCCCCATCAGTGCTGCCCACCAGTGCCCATCATTGCCATCTATCAGTGTCGCCCACCAGTGCCCATTATTGCCCACCATTGCCGCCTATCAGTGCCCATTAGTGCCCATCAGTGCCGCCCGTCAGTGCCCACCAGTGCTGCCTATCAGTGCCACCTATCAGTGCCGCCTATCAGTGCCCACCAATGCTGCATATCAGTGCTACCTATCAGTGCCTCCTCATAAGTGCCTGTCAGTGCAGTCTCATCAGTGCTCATCGGTGCAGGGAAAAACGTATTTATTTACAAAATTGTATAACATAAACAAAAAAACTTTTTTTTTTTCAAACTTCTCGGTCTTTTTTTATTTGTTTAGCAAAAGGGAAAAAACCCAGAGGTGATCAAATACCACCAAAAGAAAGCTCTATTTGTGGGGGAAAATGACATAAATTTGGTGTAGGTACAGTGTTGCATGACTGCGCAATTGTCATTCAAAATGCAACAGCGCTAAAAGGGGAAAATTGGCCTAGGCAGGAAGGGGGTGAAAGTGCCCTGTATTGAAGTGGTTAAGTGCAACTTGGTGGTGGAGTCGGTCCCTCCGACTATTATTGACCTGGTGGACCAAATGGCCCAGGCCTTGGTGTACCTGTGTGACGCGGCCCTGGACGAGGTTCCTCTGGTCGCAAGGTTATCTGTGGTTGGGGTCTCACTCCGCCGCATGGTTTGGTTAAAGAGCTTGTCGGCTGACCATGCCTCAAAAAAGACTGTGTCTGATATCCCTTATTAAGGGGATCGGCTTTTTGGGGATCCCTTGGATGAGATTGTTGAGGGTCTCACAGGGGGTAAGAGTACCCTCTTGACCCACGCCGCTAAGTGTAAAACACCCCACGCACGGCGGGGTCCTTCCTTCAAGGTTCATCGGGGGTCTTTTCGTGCCTCAGGGGCGCAGGAGAAAGGTAAGTCCTCCGGCGGTAACAAGAAGCCATGGTCCGATAAACCCAAGGCCGGTCAGTCCAGTGCGGCGGGCCAGTCTTCCTCCGCCTGAAGGGACGCCCTCACCCTTTTCAGGGGTGGGGGGACATCTGCGTTGCTTTCGGGAACCCTGGTTGTCCCAAATCCAGGACAAGTGGGTTCACAAATTGATTCGCTCAGGGTACAAGATCAAATTTCGATCTCGCCCCCGGAGACAGGTTCTTTCCATCAAATCTCTATCTGTCTCCCGATCGTTTACGAGATCTCAAGGAGGCTGTGCAAGATCTTCTTTCCCAAGGAGTTGTGGTGACGGTTCCTCAGCGGGACAGGTTTCGCGGGTTCTATTCAAACCTGTTCACAGTGCCTAGAAAAGAGGGCAAAAGTGCATCCGATTCTGGACCTCAAGTCTCTGAACCGCTTTGTGCGGGTGCAGAAGTTCCGGATGGAATCCATCCGGTCGGTGGTAGCGTCTTTGAGTCGGGAGGGGGGGGGGTTTTTATGGCCTCCATCGACTAAAAGGATGCGTATCTGCACATCCCTATCTACGAGGGTCATCAGCGGTTTCTCCGTTCCGCGGTGGTGGAGGACCACTTTCAATTTGTGGCATTATTCATTGTTATAGCTTCGGCTCCCAGGGTCTTTACCAAGGTTTTGGCCCCAGTGCTGACTCTGCTGCGCAAGAGGGGGATTGCGGTCCTCGGTTATCTGGACGACCTCCTGTTGAGGGCGAGCTTGTGTGCCACTCTGGCGAGCGATCTGACGGTCACGGTTCAGAAGCTCCAGGAGTTGGGGTGGACCATCAACTTCCAGAAGTCGGCACTGACCCCGTCAGTCCGCCTGAGTTACCTGGGCATGGTCCTGGACTCCGCGCAGGCGAAATTGTTTCTCCCGGAGGACAAACTTCGGACTTTACAGGGTGAGATCAGGTCCCTCAGGGACAACGAAATAGAAGAAAACAAAGAAAATAGAATTTTTGTAAGAACTTATCGTAAAATTATTTTCTCTGAGTCCTCTGAAATTCGCAGCCCCCGCCTCTCTATTTTGGGGTTGGTTATCTTCCTGTACTGCTTGTTACAAAACTAATAGCAGCACTGTGTGGCTAAGGGTAATGTCTAGAGGGACAGCCCCCTAAAGGTGTGTCTTTGTGTAAAGCTTTTTTTGATAAGTTTTCACTACCTAGCCTGCTCCTCCAGAGGTTGCCATTACCCAATGGTGAAGAACATCTGAACGGACTGTCAGAGGAAAAAAATTTACGGTAAGTTCTTACAAAAATTAATTATTTTTTTTTTCGTTTTAGAAAGTGGAGAGGGATTAGATAACCTGTCAGTGTATATTTCTGTCTGTGCACCATGCAGGAGATTCTCCCTCTCTGTGTCCTGTTTACCATTATCCTTAAGCCTAAAAATGCCTCGTTTCCACTGAGCGGAACGGTTCGGGTCGGTGCAGTTTGGAAGGGTTAGAATGGTCCGGTCTATTCAGATGAGCGTTTCCACTGCAAGTCGGGCCACCAGGGACCATGCGGGGTTTACACCAAATGAGGTGTTTGTTTTGCGCTTTCATTTGACGTGAGCATTGAAGTTTTCCGGTCCGCCAATCAGTGGAATGTATCGTGTGACGCCAGTAGCTCCGCCCTAACCGTACCGTACCATTTCCTATGGCCCTACATCTGAAGCAGGACCAGGAATGGTGCGGTTTGGTTCGGTTGTATGGGTCACTTTCATAATGGAAACACTGAAATTAGCGTGCCGTACCGAAAAGACTCTAACCGATCCGCTCAGTGGAAACGAGGCATAAGTTCACCCTGAATTCAGCTAAATTGGCACAATTTCAAACTGGTATTTTCAGTCCAACTTCGGGGGCGATTTCACAGACCTCTTTACAGGTTCCTCCACAGATGTCTATTGTAATCACACCCCAAAGTCGCCAAAAGTAGTGCTGAAACTACTTTTGGGAATCGCTACGGTGGCGCAAAATTGGCATGGCACTGATTTGGATGGTGCCATTACTGGCAGTTGGCTCCAATTTGACATGTCAAATACAAAAAAAAAATCTGACCAGGGTTATAAACCTCCCTTTCTCTATCAAAAATTACAAAAAAAAAAAAGTTCTACTTTAACCACTTCAATACAGTGCACTTCCTGCCCAGGCCAATTTTCAGCTTTCAGCGCTATCACATTTTGAATGACAATTGCGCGATCATGCTACACTGTACCCATATGAAATTTTTATCATTTTTTTCACACAACTAGAGCTTTCTTTTGGTGGTATTTAATCATGGCCAGGTTTTTTATTTCTTACAAAAGAAAAAAATACAGAAAATTTTGAAAAAAAAAAAAAAAGTTTTTCTTATTTTCTGTGCGTAAATTTTGAAAATAAATAATTTTTCTCCTTCACTGATGTGCGCTGATGGGCACTGATAGGCTGCACTGATGAGGTGGCACTAATGAGGAGGTACTAATATGGGCACTTACGGGCGGCACTGATGAGCACTTACGGGCGGCACTGATGGGCAGCATCATCAGTACCCACAATCAGTGCCCATAGTGCTGCCACAGCATATAACAGCACTTCCTCATTTACATGTAACCGGCTGTGAGTGGACACAGGCGATCACATGGGTAAAGAGTCCATGTCATTGACTCTTTACCGAGATCGGGTGTTGCTATGACACGGCGCAGCCACGATCGCTGCTCCGCGAGAGAGTCTGTTCTGGTGCGCCATCATTTGACGGCGTCCCAGAACAATAGGTGCACCTCTCCGCCGTCATTTAACGGCGGGCAGGTAGGATGTGGTTAAAAAAGGAAGTTAAGCTTCCTGTGTAACTTTTACCTATAGGTAAGCCTATGATAAGGCTTACCTATAGGTATTGTATATATCTCCTAAACTTGCACCGTTTAGGAGATATTTACTTTGTATGCAGTCAATGATATCACTGGCGCATGCGCTCTGAAGGAATGGCCACCCCTGTCATTCCTTCACAGCCCTGTGCTGTGAACGGTGGCTCCTGTGCGCATGCACGAAAGTGACGTCATCACAGCTCCGGCCAGTCAGATGGCTGGAGCACGCGAACCTGGAAGGAAGATCAGCTATAGATAGATGCCGTGTGAATGGTGAGCAGGTGGCGCTGCGAGGCTTCGTTTTAGGGTAAGTATTTCATAATGAACTAGTATGCAATGCATACTAGCTCATTATTTCTTTGTCTTTCAGGTTTTTATTGTTTACAACCTCTTTAACCACTTGCCGACCGCCGCACGACTATCTACAGCGGCGGTCAGCCCCTCACAGGCAAAGTGACGTAGGGCTACGTCACTAGCTTGTGAGGGTCTAGGGAGCGAGCGTGCACCGCCGGAGGCGCGCTCCCGCTCCCGCGTGGTCACGGACCCCCCCGCGCGTGTGACCGGCAGACCCGATGTCCGCCGGCCACTCTGCGATCGGCGGGGGAGAGGGAGAAAGTCAGGCAGCTTGTGTAAACAAGCTGCCTGTCATTCTCCCCTCTGTATGAGAGATGATCATATGGATCTACTATGTAGATCCGTTGATCACTCTGCATACAGCTGAAGCCACAGCCAATCACAGTTAGAATCACGCCCCTAGGGACACACACAGCCCCTCCCTCTCAAATAAAGTTAACCCCTTCACTACCAGTGTATTTTTACAGTAACAGTTCATATATATAGCACTGATTACTGTAGAAATGTCACTGGTAACCCCAAAAGTGTCAAAAATGTCAGTCAAGGGTCCGATCTGTCCACCGCAATGTCGCAGTACCGCAAAAAAAATCGCAGATCGCCGCCATTACGCGTTAAAAAAAAACAACAAAAATGACAAAAATCTTTCCCTTAGTTAGTAAACGCAATAACTTTTGCGCAAACCAATCAAAATACGCTTTTTGCGATTTTTTTTTACCAAACATAGGTAGCATAAAACAAATTGGCCGAAAATGTTAAAAAATTTAGATTTTTACATTTTTTTTGGGGGGAATTTCATATAAAAAAAAGGGAAAAATATTGCTATTTTTGCAAAATTTACGCTCTTTTTTTGTTTATAGCGTGTGATCAAAAAATCGCACAGGTGATCAAATACCGCCAAAAGAAAGCTCTGTTTGTGGGAAAAAAAGGACGCCAAATTCCTTTAGGTACAGCGTCGCACGACCGCGCAATTGTCCGTTAAAGTCACGCAGTGCCGAATCGCAAAATACCCCCTGGTCAGGAAGGGGGTAAAATCTTCCGGGGCTTAAGTGGTTAAGGTAACATGCTTCAGAGTTGTGGTTAATCCTTCTTTCCTGATCTCTGCTTGAAATGCTCAATAGTGATACCTTTCAGGGGTCAGATGAGCGGTATTCTCTACAACAGGACCAGGATTTGGGGATCTGTCCCTTTTAAAAAAAACCCTGTTTGCTAAATATTGGGTGACATTTAGCACTTTCATCAGATGGAAGTAAACAAATGATGTTCTATCCTTACCTGTTAAAGGTAGATATGTTCACCCATCTAGAATTAAACTGCAACCAGGACAAACCTATCGGAGTGGCTCTTGTGCTGTCACAAGCTGTTGGTCTTATGTTTTCCTGTCTCCTAGACTTCTAGAGAACTTCACTAAACTGGTTTGTAATCTTCCCGCAGATTCATAGGCAGGATAGGGGGACAAAATAAAGGGGGATAACGGTAATATAAAGAAGGATTAAATTTTTTTTTTTTTAATACAGTTTATTCTTTTTTAGTTTGTATCTATATAAGGTAAAATTTGCGAGCTTTGCGGATCTTTTCATTGCTATTCAACTGTGAACAATGTTCACCTGTACTTTCTTTCTCTGTTCCTGTTTTTTTTTTTCTTTTTTGTCAGTAAACAATTATTATAATTTCCATTCTGAAGTTCTACTTTCCTCATTTCACTTCCCTTTCAAGCTGTTCTCTTCTGCTCCTGCCTGCTCAGTTTCTTCTTTCTTTTTGTTGTGTGGTCTGTGGCATACTGTGGAGAGATTATGAACATAGTTAAACTGATATCCTATTACAGGTGAAGACCCTGGCAATGATCATACAGTTACTGACGCAGGTGTAGGCCTCAGTCTGTACTAAGACAAGGTAATACAAAGTGTGCAATGATTAAAGTATAGATGAATACGGTAAAAACCCTCAGTTCTCCAGAAAGAAAATCTTTTTTGAGACATTACATTTTGGTCTTTTTTTTTTTTTTTATGTACTTGTCCTCAATACTTCACTGAGTGTAATGGTCCACACAGTTGTAAAAGAAGATTTGCATATTCCAGCTGTTTCATTGGATCACCTAACATATTTTGCAGCCAATCATTATTTTCCATGTAGACTGGCACCTGAAAGCTTTTCTCTTTGCTCTATACAGACATGGACATGCACATATGCTTTTAAAATTGAATAATGGACAGCAAGATCATGTTTGGGTGGTACAACACAATTTATGAGCTGTGGGCACTATAGACTTGAGACAAGGAAAATGAGGGCGCGAACTCCTAGTGCATTACCTTAGACGCCTTCAAATTTTTCCAGCTTTCCAACCTTAGAGATGTGTCATTCCCAATACTGGAGTTGTATATGACATGCGTTGTATCCTTTATTGTATGTAAGTATGCTTTTGGCGTTTTTTATAAACATTATACAGTAAGGTGTCTAAGGTAACGCACTAGGTAAAATTTGCGCCCTCCTTTTTTCTGTTTCTAGTGTTTTGGAGTTTCCCTGCTCAAGGACAGCAGCATCCCTGAGGTTTGACATTCTTTTGGAACTATAGACTTAAGGGCCAGGCGATTTTATTTGAGAGTTGTGAAAGCCTTTTACATTTTAAACTTCAGGTGCTTTTATTTTAGCCAATGGAAAGCACAAAGTTGAAGGGATTAGGGATGGAGGGCTGCTGTTTTGCCAGAATACATTTAACAAAACGCTTGTAAAACGCTTGTGTTGAGCGTTTTTCAGTCATTCCCATTGAAGTCTATGGGGACAATCTGCCCTATGCCTCGTACACACGTACCGATCGTCGGCCGACCGATCGGCCGTCTTTTGTCCCCGGGCTGTCGTGTCCGCTGAAAAGTGCAAAAGACTGCACACAAATTTTGTCCGCCGACTACAGCCGACTGCAGAAGTGATGTCATGTGATGGTTAACTTTCCGTGTGTTTTTTCTTTTCTGAGCATGCCCAGTCTTGCAAATCTGCTGTCTGTCGGCCGAATTCTGTATTGACTGGCGAACAATCGGCCGCTCTGGTGTCGGCATACAAAAATTTTAATGCTTGCACGACAGATTCTTTTCGGCCGAAAGTGCGCTGTCGGCTGTCGGAAGCATCATACTAACAAGCCGAAAATCGGCCGATCGTTCGGCGGCCGAATCTTTTCGGCCGACAATCTGCACCTGTGTACGGGGCATAAGGCCCTGTTCACACCTAAGCAATTTTCTGCTTGAAGCTTGTAGCTCTCAAATGCTCAACAAGCCAAATCCCATTAATTTCAATGAGAAAAGATAAATTCGAACTCTGTGTTTTAAACCTGGGATCTTGCCAACATCCCTAATGAATATGGAACAAAGATAACCCCTGGGGATTGGGACTTTCAACGGCAAGAATCAGGACTTGAGTATGAAAATATAAATTTTATTACACATATAATAAAGATAAATTATACATAATCACATATAAAGTATATGATAAAAACAAGGTCATAGATACGTCTTGGAACCAGGAGGGTCTGAGGTGTCTGGATCGGACTAGACGCGTTTCGGTCCAAATGCCTTTCTCAATGGTCCACAAAACACCAGAGCTCAGACTAGGAGCATAAAAGGTAACAATGAGTATAATACAAAAAGTAAGTATGAAGTTCAATTTAACATATATTGAGCAATGTTAACAACAATATAGCACATAATTCATTATACATAGTGTTTGTCATATTTAGATGTAACAAATAGGAAAAGGGGCAGAAAATGCCTCTATAACTACGTATCAGATATGTAAGACCTCTGTGGAATCCAGAACGTAAGACCAAAAGGATGGGCCTTGGTGAATGAAAAAAAGGCCTTCAATTGACTATGGCCGCAAAAAGTATATACTGATCAAGTCAGATCAATACAGGATAGACTTAAAACAATATGTTGATATTTATATTTGTTTCCAAAGGGAATATCAATACTTGTAAGCCAAATACACAATGGTATGGCAAATGACAGTGAGAAAGGAGCTCCACGGACAGAAAATCCCACGAGGATCTCCAGAGTCAGGTCAAAAACACACAGGTCATCTAGAAGGTTGAGAAAAAATATAGAGGAAAGATTCAATGGAATATGTCAATCATGGAAAATAAAAGGGAAAATGAGACAGGATATTATGGGTGCAGAATACCTGTAAAATAGTAGTGGAATGAGTCTGTCGCCCGATGGATTTATGATGCTGGGACGTATCCAGCCATGCATCCCTATTGACATAAAATATGTCAAGCCTGAAATCATGAGGGATATCCAAGGGTAAATAGATGGGGAGTAAATATAAAGGTGGGAAGATGTCCTCATTGTCTGGACAGGCAATGAGGAATCACTCTTAGACTGTGTTCATTCCATGAACAGAAACAATTTCAACCTCTCATTTACCCTCAGTTACAATAGTGAGTCCATTGACTTCCTAGATATCACAATCAATAAAAATCAATTAGGAAACATTACTACCACACTATTTAGAAAACCCACCGCTGCCAATACAGTACTTTACGCAACCAGTGCTCATCCAGCTCCCCTAATAAAGTCTATCCCTTACGGGCAGTATCTACGACTCAGACGCAATTGCTCTGAAGACCCTATTTTCAAGTTGGAAGCAGATAAACTTAGAACAAGATTGACCTCCAGAGGCTATACACAAACTTGCCTCAAAAAGGCCTATCGTAGGGCCAAATCGCAACAACGACAAGATCTCATATTCAAAAAATCGACCAAAAATTCATGCGACAATAATCAGATGCTACTGTTAAGTATCCAATATCAATCTACATCCGCCTCCTTACATTTGCATTTCTGTGTAAACATAGAGTTTGCCCTGTTTATATGTCTATAGTCTTGGTTTTGTCCCCTTAGCCGCAACTACATGCCAGTGACAGTGTATGCTTCCCGTACAGACTCTCCCCCCGGCGCACATGGGGGCGTTCCTTCGCCCTGTCACCGGTCATCTGATCCCGCCGTTGGCGGAGATCTAGACCCGGACTTTGTGCGTCGGCGTGCCCGGAACGCACGCCGCGGCTCACCATGTGTGGGCGGCGTCTGTGCGCTCCGGACACGGGGGACCTCTATTGGTCCACACTCGCTCTGGGAGGAGACTGGACGCAGGCTCCGGCGCACGCGCCGGCGTACTTAATGGCGGATCGCGCTCTACTCAGAGCGCGCCGCCATTACTCACACGCACAGACCTATACAGGTAAGTTACTTTCCTCCTGGTTTTTCTAAACCGCTCTCAGGACTCGCTCTTGTCACAATACTCTGGTCAATATCTACTTCTGGTATTTGGGCACCCCTTGAGATTTTTACTGGGACTGTTTTCTCTTCACTTGGCTACCTCTCTGATTCCTGGGATATCTGTTCTCTGCCATGAACTCTGGCCAACATTCACTCTGATACCTGGGCACCCTTTGAGATTTCTATTAGTACTATCTTTATTCTATTCAGTAACTTTTATCCCAGACTACACACTGCTTCCACATTCCTCCTCACTACTCAGCTCTCCCTTTACTCAGTTTTTTCCTACCAACTGTAGTATTCATGTTAGGAAATGAGACCTCTTCCCACCTTTATATTTACTCCCCATCTATTTACCCTTGGATATCCCTCATGATTTCAGGCTTGACATATTTTATGTCAATAGGGATGCATGGCTGGATACGTCCCAGCATCATAAATCCATCGGGCGACAGACTCATTCCACTACTATTTTACAGGTATTCTGCACCCATAATATCCTGTCTCATTTTCCCTTTTATTTTCCATGATTGACATATTCCATTGAATCTTTCCTCTATATTTTTTCTCAACCTTCTAGATGACCTGTGTGTTTTTGACCTGACTCTGGAGATCCTCGTGGGATTTTCTGTCCGTGGAGCTCCTTTCTCACTGTCATTTGCCATACCATTGTGTATTTGGCTTACAAGTATTGATATTCCCTTTGGAAACAAATATAAATATCAACATATTGTTTTAAGTCTATCCTGTATTGATCTGACTTGATCAGTATATACTTTTTGCGGCCATAGTCAATTGAAGGCCTTTTTTTCATTCACCAAGGCCCATCCTTTTGGTCTTACGTTCTGGATTCCACAGAGGTCTTACATATCTGGTACGTAGTTATAGAGGCATTTTCTGCCCCTTTTCCTATTTGTTACATCTAAATATGACAAACACTATGTATAATGAATTATGTGCTATATTGTTGTTAACATTGCTCAATATATGTTAAATTGAACTTCATACTTACTTTTTGTATTATACTCATTGTTACCTTTTATGCTCCTAGTCTGAGCTCTGGTGTTTTGTGGACCATTGAGAAAGGCATTTGGACCGAAACGCGTCTAGTCCGATCCAGACACCTCAGACCCTCCTGGTTCCAAGACGTATCTATGACCTTGTTTTTATCATATACTTTATATGTGATTATGTATAATTTATCTTTATTATATGTGTAATAAAATTTATATTTTCATACTCAAGTCCTGATTCTTGCCGTTGAAAGTCCCAATCCCCAGGGGTTATCTTTGTTCCATATTCATTAGGGATGTTGGCAAGATCCCAGGTTTAAAACACAGAGTTCGAATTTATCTTTTCTGATTATCCAGGGTGGCAAACACCCATTTCCCCGTCTCATTCGTATTCTGTGTTTTCTATACTTGACTATTATCTTTATGTGCACAAAAAGACAAAATCTTTAGTGCTACCATTTGAGTTACTATTGTAATGCAATATTATTTACTACTTGAATAAGGTTACCTTATTGTGTGCTCGTTTACCCGAAGCACCCAGGGCCCTGGTTGGCCCCCCTAGTTCTGTTTCAGATCCGGGGGACCCCCAGGACCTAGGGTCTATTAGGGTGACGTGAGAAAAAATAGCTTTCACTTCCCTTCCCCTTACTGTCTTATCATTCTCGAGATCTGTTTGAGATCAATACATAACCTTTCTTTTCACTCCTTACATATATTGCCCCGCCTTTGGGGATGACAATAGACAGACAGTGTAAACAGAGCAACTTTTTCACTTATTCTATGCTATCTAGTCCACCATAACCAACAGTTGTCCTAGATTCCAATAATCTAAACTTATAGGTGACAGTATCTAAATACACTGTTCACAATACTTTTATCCTTCCATCCTTACGATCCATATAAATAAATCCCTTGATAGACATTATGTTTAGGGGTACAGGTTTTGATAATCTTCTCTTGTCCTATAGAGAACACAGCAAAAAAGAAGCTCAGGACACCAAAATTGAATCCTTAATTTTTGAATTAAAAAAAGCGGTAGAAAAGAAAACCAATCTATACCTCCACATTGACAATTTCGAAACATATAACAGAGAAAATCTTAACCCCCTAGGCCTACGAGTCCAAATCTTTCCAACTATTGAGGATCTTGATGAAATCTTCAAATCCAAATGGGAGGCAAATCTACAATTATGTTCAAAGAACATGATGTGCCTCCTCATTGAAGAATACCATAAGAGAATAAAGGGATTAGACCTGACCATCGAGAAACTTTATGAACAATTAGAGACACATTTGGACACTCCAAAATTCACTAATTTGGAAAATAATATAAAAAATCAATTAGATAAAAATATCAAACTGAACATTAACAAAAAGGAGCAAAAACTCTGTAGGGACAGAATAGCCTTCCGTGACAAAAAGGCCTACAAATGGCATCAACGACAAACACAACCTCGCCCTAAAAGACGCGATTTAACCAGAGCCGATCATAATTTAGGCTCGAATTCATCTATAAACTCCTCATTGTCTTCATCTTCACTGCCCACTCTCAATAGGGGCAAACAAGTGAAAACAAAAAGATCCTTTGTCCAAGATGATAACACAAATGCGAGTAAACGCCCCCCTACTCCTTCAGGGCCTCTACTCCCATCAGATACACGACGTTTAGCTCATATGAACTTACCGGTTAAAAACACACTAGAAACCAAACACATAGCAATTACAGATACCACGCATGCCATGGCTGCAGATAACACAGATTTTGAGGATCACTCATGAAACTCAACATCCTCCAGTGATGACAGTGATATCATCAACCTCTCAGATTACACTTTGTCACCAGCTCAAATATCTTTATTACGTAAAGGCCTCACTTTTTGCCCTACCACCGATATAGACAAATTCACTTTCAAAAAAGATCTAAACTTATTTGCTCGAAAAATCCTCTTACAAAGTCAACACGCTCAGAAACATAACCCTAAATTATTGCAACCTAAAACCAAAAAATTAGAAGCGGAAGCTTTAGATACACTAATTGCCTTACTTGAGGAACAAGATGGTTTAGACCTAATAGACAGGATCGACTTGGATTCTTTACTAAACGAACATCCCCAATCTGGCGCAACTAACCGCTTTCAAAAAAAATCGGATAAATTTCCTGCTCTAAATAGTAATACCAATCTGGCAGCTTTTGTCATGTTGGTATCCCAAGACATTGAGAAAATCAAACTTTCTCCTCAGACTCGAGCTTCCAATCTCAGTCTAGAAGAAAACCAGGCACTTACCGCTCTCACTAAACAATTACAATTGACTATTAAGCCCTCCGACAAGGGGGGCAATATAGTCATCATGCATAACCAACAATACGCCAATATGTGCTGGAAAATCCTTAATAACTCTACTTGGTATCACAAAATTTCCAGAACAACCATTGATAAATATTTTGCAGAATTTTATGCCTTGGTGGACAATGGTTACTTAACAGGCTGTATAGATAAAACCACTTGGGACTATTTGAGAATTAAATTCCCTACCATTCCTACTTTTTATAGTTTGCCTAAAGTCCACAAAAATAAAAACGACCCGCCTGGACGACCTATCGTCTCGGGTAGGGGCAGTATATCAGAAAACTTAAGTAGATATGTGGACAGCAAATTGTATCCATTTGTGCAAACTCTCCCTTCCTATGTAAAGGATACCATACATCTCCTTCAATTGTTGGAGGGCATGTCGATCCCTGCGGATGCCCTGCTGGTGGCTATAGATGTTGAAGCACTATACAGCTCCATCCCCCACCAGCAGGGTATCCGCACGGTCGCACATGCCCTCACACAATCTAACTCAGATTCTTCAGCCACACAAAAATTTATTCTACAATCACTTGAATACATTCTCACTCGTAACGTATTCTCCTTCGATGGTTCCCATTTCCTCCAGGTACAGGGCGTTGCGATGGGGACATGTTGTGCCCCATCGTACGCCAACCTGTACCTGGGGGAATGGGAACGTTCTTTCCTCTCCGAGGAACAACACTTGAAATACACTCAGCACATATTGGCTTGGCATAGGTACATTGACGATGTCCTCATTGTCTGGACAGGCAATGAGGAATCACTCTTAGACTGTGTTCATTCCATGAACAGAAACAATTTCAACCTCTCATTTACCCTCAGTTACAATAGTGAGTCCATTGACTTCCTAGATATCACAATCAATAAAAATCAATTAGGAAACATTACTACCACACTATTTAGAAAACCCACCGCTGCCAATACAGTACTTTACGCAACCAGTGCTCATCCAGCTCCCCTAATAAAGTCTATCCCTTACGGGCAGTATCTACGACTCAGACGCAATTGCTCTGAAGACCCTATTTTCAAGTTGGAAGCAGATAAACTTAGAACAAGATTGACCTCCAGAGGCTATACACAAACTTGCCTCAAAAAGGCCTATCGTAGGGCCAAATCGCAACAACGACAAGATCTCATATTCAAAAAATCGACCAAAAATTCATGCGACAATAATCAGATGCTACTGTTAAGTATCCAATATCAATCTACATCCGCCTCCTTACATTTGCATTTCTGTGTAAACATAGAGTTTGCCCTGTTTATATGTCTATAGTCTTGGTTTTGTCCCCTTAGCCGCAACTACATGCCAGTGACAGTGTATGCTTCCCGTACAGACTCTCCCCCCGGCGCACATGGGGGCGTTCCTTCGCCCCGTCACCGGTCATCTGATCCCGCCGTTGGCGGAGATCTAGACCCGGACTTTGTGCGTCGGCGTGCCCGGAACGCACGCCGCGGCTCACCATGTGTGGGCGGCGTCTGTGCGCTCCGGACACGGGGGACCTCTATTGGTCCACACTCGCTCTGGGAGGAGACTGGACGCAGGCTCCGGCGCACGCGCCGGCGTACTTAATGGCGGATCGCGCTCTACTCAGAGCGCGCCGCCATTACTCACACGCACAGACCTATACAGGTAAGTTACTTTCCTCCTGGTTTTTCTAAACCGCTCTCAGGACTCGCTCTTGTCACAATACTCTGGTCAATATCTACTTCTGGTATTTGGGCACCCCTTGAGATTTTTACTGGGACTGTTTTCTCTTCACTTGGCTACCTCTCTGATTCCTGGGATATCTGTTCTCTGCCATGAACTCTGGCCAACATTCACTCTGATACCTGGGCACCCTTTGAGATTTCTATTAGTACTATCTTTATTCTATTCAGTAACTTTTATCCCAGACTACACACTGCTTCCACATTCCTCCTCACTACTCAGCTCTCCCTTTACTCAGTTTTTTCCTACCAACTGTAGTATTCATGTTAGGAAATGAGACCTCTTCCCACCTTTATATTTACTCCCCATCTATTTACCCTTGGATATCCCTCATGATTTCAGGCTTGACATATTTTATGTCAATAGGGATGCATGGCTGGATACGTCCCAGCATCATAAATCCATCGGGCGACAGACTCATTCCACTACTATTTTACAGGTATTCTGCACCCATAATATCCTGTCTCATTTTCCCTTTTATTTTCCATGATTGACATATTCCATTGAATCTTTCCTCTATATTTTTTCTCAACCTTCTAGATGACCTGTGTGTTTTTGACCTGACTCTGGAGATCCTCGTGGGATTTTCTGTCCGTGGAGCTCCTTTCTCACTGTCATTTGCCATACCATTGTGTATTTGGCTTACAAGTATTGATATTCCCTTTGGAAACAAATATAAATATCAACATATTGTTTTAAGTCTATCCTGTATTGATCTGACTTGATCAGTATATACTTTTTGCGGCCATAGTCAATTGAAGGCCTTTTTTTCATTCACCAAGGCCCATCCTTTTGGTCTTACGTTCTGGATTCCACAGAGGTCTTACATATCTGGTACGTAGTTATAGAGGCATTTTCTGCCCCTTTTCCTATTTGTTACATCTAAATATGACAAACACTATGTATAATGAATTATGTGCTATATTGTTGTTAACATTGCTCAATATATGTTAAATTGAACTTCATACTTACTTTTTGTATTATACTCATTGTTACCTTTTATGCTCCTAGTCTGAGCTCTGGTGTTTTGTGGACCATTGAGAAAGGCATTTGGACCGAAACGCGTCTAGTCCGATCCAGACACCTCAGACCCTCCTGGTTCCAAGACGTATCTATGACCTTGTTTTTATCATATACTTTATATGTGATTATGTATAATTTATCTTTATTATATGTGTAATAAAATTTATATTTTCATACTCAAGTCCTGATTCTTGCCGTTGAAAGTCCCAATCCCCAGGGGTTATCTTTGTTCCATATTCATTAGGGATGTTGGCAAGATCCCAGGTTTAAAACACAGAGTTCGAATTTATCTTTTCTGATTATCCAGGGTGGCAAACACCCATTTCCCCGTCTCATTCGTATTCTGTGTTTTCTATACTTGACTATTATCTTTATGTGCACAAAAAGACAAAATCTTTAGTGCTACCATTTGAGTTACTATTGTAATGCAATATTATTTACTACTTGAATAAGGTTACCTTATTGTGTGCTCGTTTACCCGAAGCACCCAGGGCCCTGGTTGGCCCCCCTAGTTCTGTTTCAGATCCGGGGGACCCCCAGGACCTAGGGTCTATTAGGGTGACGTGAGAAAAAATAGCTTTCACTTCCCTTCCCCTTACTGTCTTATCATTCTCGAGATCTGTTTGAGATCAATACATAACCTTTCTTTTCACTCCTTACATATATTGCCCCGCCTTTGGGGATGACAATAGACAGACAGTGTAAACAGAGCAACTTTTTCACTTATTCTATGCTATCTAGTCCACCATAACCAACAGTTGTCCTAGATTCCAATAATCTAAACTTATAGGTGACAGTATCTAAATACACTGTTCACAATACTTTTATCCTTCCATCCTTACGATCCATATAAATAAATCCCTTGATAGACATTATGTTTAGGGGTACAGGTTTTGATAATCTTCTCTTGTCCTATAGAGAACACAGCAAAAAAGAAGCTCAGGACACCAAAATTGAATCCTTAATTTTTGAATTAAAAAAAGCGGTAGAAAAGAAAACCAATCTATACCTCCACATTGACAATTTCGAAACATATAACAGAGAAAATCTTAACCCCCTAGGCCTACGAGTCCAAATCTTTCCAACTATTGAGGATCTTGATGAAATCTTCAAATCCAAATGGGAGGCAAATCTACAATTATGTTCAAAGAACATGATGTGCCTCCTCATTGAAGAATACCATAAGAGAATAAAGGGATTAGACCTGACCATCGAGAAACTTTATGAACAATTAGAGACACATTTGGACACTCCAAAATTCACTAATTTGGAAAATAATATAAAAAATCAATTAGATAAAAATATCAAACTGAACATTAACAAAAAGGAGCAAAAACTCTGTAGGGACAGAATAGCCTTCCGTGACAAAAAGGCCTACAAATGGCATCAACGACAAACACAACCTCGCCCTAAAAGACGCGATTTAACCAGAGCCGATCATAATTTAGGCTCGAATTCATCTATAAACTCCTCATTGTCTTCATCTTCACTGCCCACTCTCAATAGGGGCAAACAAGTGAAAACAAAAAGATCCTTTGTCCAAGATGATAACACAAATGCGAGTAAACGCCCCCCTACTCCTTCAGGGCCTCTACTCCCATCAGATACACGACGTTTAGCTCATATGAACTTACCGGTTAAAAACACACTAGAAACCAAACACATAGCAATTACAGATACCACGCATGCCATGGCTGCAGATAACACAGATTTTGAGGATCACTCATGAAACTCAACATCCTCCAGTGATGACAGTGATATCATCAACCTCTCAGATTACACTTTGTCACCAGCTCAAATATCTTTATTACGTAAAGGCCTCACTTTTTGCCCTACCACCGATATAGACAAATTCACTTTCAAAAAAGATCTAAACTTATTTGCTCGAAAAATCCTCTTACAAAGTCAACACGCTCAGAAACATAACCCTAAATTATTGCAACCTAAAACCAAAAAATTAGAAGCGGAAGCTTTAGATACACTAATTGCCTTACTTGAGGAACAAGATGGTTTAGACCTAATAGACAGGATCGACTTGGATTCTTTACTAAACGAACATCCCCAATCTGGCGCAACTAACCGCTTTCAAAAAAAATCGGATAAATTTCCTGCTCTAAATAGTAATACCAATCTGGCAGCTTTTGTCATGTTGGTATCCCAAGACATTGAGAAAATCAAACTTTCTCCTCAGACTCGAGCTTCCAATCTCAGTCTAGAAGAAAACCAGGCACTTACCGCTCTCACTAAACAATTACAATTGACTATTAAGCCCTCCGACAAGGGGGGCAATATAGTCATCATGCATAACCAACAATACGCCAATATGTGCTGGAAAATCCTTAATAACTCTACTTGGTATCACAAAATTTCCAGAACAACCATTGATAAATATTTTGCAGAATTTTATGCCTTGGTGGACAATGGTTACTTAACAGGCTGTATAGATAAAACCACTTGGGACTATTTGAGAATTAAATTCCCTACCATTCCTACTTTTTATAGTTTGCCTAAAGTCCACAAAAATAAAAACGACCCGCCTGGACGACCTATCGTCTCGGGTAGGGGCAGTATATCAGAAAACTTAAGTAGATATGTGGACAGCAAATTGTATCCATTTGTGCAAACTCTCCCTTCCTATGTAAAGGATACCATACATCTCCTTCAATTGTTGGAGGGCATGTCGATCCCTGCGGATGCCCTGCTGGTGGCTATAGATGTTGAAGCACTATACAGCTCCATCCCCCACCAGCAGGGTATCCGCACGGTCGCACATGCCCTCACACAATCTAACTCAGATTCTTCAGCCACACAAAAATTTATTCTACAATCACTTGAATACATTCTCACTCGTAACGTATTCTCCTTCGATGGTTCCCATTTCCTCCAGGTACAGGGCGTTGCGATGGGGACATGTTGTGCCCCATCGTACGCCAACCTGTACCTGGGGGAATGGGAACGTTCTTTCCTCTCCGAGGAACAACACTTGAAATACACTCAGCACATATTGGCTTGGCATAGGTACATTGACGATGTCCTCATTGTCTGGACAGGCAATGAGGAATCACTCTTAGACTGTGTTCATTCCATGAACAGAAACAATTTCAACCTCTCATTTACCCTCAGTTACAATAGTGAGTCCATTGACTTCCTAGATATCACAATCAATAAAAATCAATTAGGAAACATTACTACCACACTATTTAGAAAACCCACCGCTGCCAATACAGTACTTTACGCAACCAGTGCTCATCCAGCTCCCCTAATAAAGTCTATCCCTTACGGGCAGTATCTACGACTCAGACGCAATTGCTCTGAAGACCCTATTTTCAAGTTGGAAGCAGATAAACTTAGAACAAGATTGACCTCCAGAGGCTATACACAAACTTGCCTCAAAAAGGCCTATCGTAGGGCCAAATCGCAACAACGACAAGATCTCATATTCAAAAAATCGACCAAAAATTCATGCGACAATAATCAGATGCTACTGTTAAGTATCCAATATCAATCTACATCCGCCTCCTTACATTTGCATTTCTGTGTAAACATAGAGTTTGCCCTGTTTATATGTCTATAGTCTTGGTTTTGTCCCCTTAGCCGCAACTACATGCCAGTGACAGTGTATGCTTCCCGTACAGACTCTCCCCCCGGCGCACATGGGGGCGTTCCTTCGCCCCGTCACCGGTCATCTGATCCCGCCGTTGGCGGAGATCTAGACCCGGACTTTGTGCGTCGGCGTGCCCGGAACGCACGCCGCGGCTCACCATGTGTGGGCGGCGTCTGTGCGCTCCGGACACGGGGGACCTCTATTGGTCCACACTCGCTCTGGGAGGAGACTGGACGCAGGCTCCGGCGCACGCGCCGGCGTACTTAATGGCGGATCGCGCTCTACTCAGAGCGCGCCGCCATTACTCACACGCACAGACCTATACAGGTAAGTTACTTTCCTCCTGGTTTTTCTAAACCGCTCTCAGGACTCGCTCTTGTCACAATACTCTGGTCAATATCTACTTCTGGTATTTGGGCACCCCTTGAGATTTTTACTGGGACTGTTTTCTCTTCACTTGGCTACCTCTCTGATTCCTGGGATATCTGTTCTCTGCCATGAACTCTGGCCAACATTCACTCTGATACCTGGGCACCCTTTGAGATTTCTATTAGTACTATCTTTATTCTATTCAGTAACTTTTATCCCAGACTACACACTGCTTCCACATTCCTCCTCACTACTCAGCTCTCCCTTTACTCAGTTTTTTCCTACCAACTGTAGTATTCATGTTAGGAAATGAGACCTCTTCCCACCTTTATATTTACTCCCCATCTATTTACCCTTGGATATCCCTCATGATTTCAGGCTTGACATATTTTATGTCAATAGGGATGCATGGCTGGATACGTCCCAGCATCATAAATCCATCGGGCGACAGACTCATTCCACTACTATTTTACAGGTATTCTGCACCCATAATATCCTGTCTCATTTTCCCTTTTATTTTCCATGATTGACATATTCCATTGAATCTTTCCTCTATATTTTTTCTCAACCTTCTAGATGACCTGTGTGTTTTTGACCTGACTCTGGAGATCCTCGTGGGATTTTCTGTCCGTGGAGCTCCTTTCTCACTGTCATTTGCCATACCATTGTGTATTTGGCTTACAAGTATTGATATTCCCTTTGGAAACAAATATAAATATCAACATATTGTTTTAAGTCTATCCTGTATTGATCTGACTTGATCAGTATATACTTTTTGCGGCCATAGTCAATTGAAGGCCTTTTTTTCATTCACCAAGGCCCATCCTTTTGGTCTTACGTTCTGGATTCCACAGAGGTCTTACATATCTGGTACGTAGTTATAGAGGCATTTTCTGCCCCTTTTCCTATTTGTTACATCTAAATATGACAAACACTATGTATAATGAATTATGTGCTATATTGTTGTTAACATTGCTCAATATATGTTAAATTGAACTTCATACTTACTTTTTGTATTATACTCATTGTTACCTTTTATGCTCCTAGTCTGAGCTCTGGTGTTTTGTGGACCATTGAGAAAGGCATTTGGACCGAAACGCGTCTAGTCCGATCCAGACACCTCAGACCCTCCTGGTTCCAAGACGTATCTATGACCTTGTTTTTATCATATACTTTATATGTGATTATGTATAATTTATCTTTATTATATGTGTAATAAAATTTATATTTTCATACTCAAGTCCTGATTCTTGCCGTTGAAAGTCCCAATCCCCAGGGGTTATCTTTGTTCCATATTCATTAGGGATGTTGGCAAGATCCCAGGTTTAAAACACAGAGTTCGAATTTATCTTTTCTGATTATCCAGGGTGGCAAACACCCATTTCCCCGTCTCATTCGTATTCTGTGTTTTCTATACTTGACTATTATCTTTATGTGCACAAAAAGACAAAATCTTTAGTGCTACCATTTGAGTTACTATTGTAATGCAATATTATTTACTACTTGAATAAGGTTACCTTATTGTGTGCTCGTTTACCCGAAGCACCCAGGGCCCTGGTTGGCCCCCCTAGTTCTGTTTCAGATCCGGGGGACCCCCAGGACCTAGGGTCTATTAGGGTGACGTGAGAAAAAATAGCTTTCACTTCCCTTCCCCTTACTGTCTTATCATTCTCGAGATCTGTTTGAGATCAATACATAACCTTTCTTTTCACTCCTTACATATATTGCCCCGCCTTTGGGGATGACAATAGACAGACAGTGTAAACAGAGCAACTTTTTCACTTATTCTATGCTATCTAGTCCACCATAACCAACAGTTGTCCTAGATTCCAATAATCTAAACTTATAGGTGACAGTATCTAAATACACTGTTCACAATACTTTTATCCTTCCATCCTTACGATCCATATAAATAAATCCCTTGATAGACATTATGTTTAGGGGTACAGGTTTTGATAATCTTCTCTTGTCCTATAGAGAACACAGCAAAAAAGAAGCTCAGGACACCAAAATTGAATCCTTAATTTTTGAATTAAAAAAAGCGGTAGAAAAGAAAACCAATCTATACCTCCACATTGACAATTTCGAAACATATAACAGAGAAAATCTTAACCCCCTAGGCCTACGAGTCCAAATCTTTCCAACTATTGAGGATCTTGATGAAATCTTCAAATCCAAATGGGAGGCAAATCTACAATTATGTTCAAAGAACATGATGTGCCTCCTCATTGAAGAATACCATAAGAGAATAAAGGGATTAGACCTGACCATCGAGAAACTTTATGAACAATTAGAGACACATTTGGACACTCCAAAATTCACTAATTTGGAAAATAATATAAAAAATCAATTAGATAAAAATATCAAACTGAACATTAACAAAAAGGAGCAAAAACTCTGTAGGGACAGAATAGCCTTCCGTGACAAAAAGGCCTACAAATGGCATCAACGACAAACACAACCTCGCCCTAAAAGACGCGATTTAACCAGAGCCGATCATAATTTAGGCTCGAATTCATCTATAAACTCCTCATTGTCTTCATCTTCACTGCCCACTCTCAATAGGGGCAAACAAGTGAAAACAAAAAGATCCTTTGTCCAAGATGATAACACAAATGCGAGTAAACGCCCCCCTACTCCTTCAGGGCCTCTACTCCCATCAGATACACGACGTTTAGCTCATATGAACTTACCGGTTAAAAACACACTAGAAACCAAACACATAGCAATTACAGATACCACGCATGCCATGGCTGCAGATAACACAGATTTTGAGGATCACTCATGAAACTCAACATCCTCCAGTGATGACAGTGATATCATCAACCTCTCAGATTACACTTTGTCACCAGCTCAAATATCTTTATTACGTAAAGGCCTCACTTTTTGCCCTACCACCGATATAGACAAATTCACTTTCAAAAAAGATCTAAACTTATTTGCTCGAAAAATCCTCTTACAAAGTCAACACGCTCAGAAACATAACCCTAAATTATTGCAACCTAAAACCAAAAAATTAGAAGCGGAAGCTTTAGATACACTAATTGCCTTACTTGAGGAACAAGATGGTTTAGACCTAATAGACAGGATCGACTTGGATTCTTTACTAAACGAACATCCCCAATCTGGCGCAACTAACCGCTTTCAAAAAAAATCGGATAAATTTCCTGCTCTAAATAGTAATACCAATCTGGCAGCTTTTGTCATGTTGGTATCCCAAGACATTGAGAAAATCAAACTTTCTCCTCAGACTCGAGCTTCCAATCTCAGTCTAGAAGAAAACCAGGCACTTACCGCTCTCACTAAACAATTACAATTGACTATTAAGCCCTCCGACAAGGGGGGCAATATAGTCATCATGCATAACCAACAATACGCCAATATGTGCTGGAAAATCCTTAATAACTCTACTTGGTATCACAAAATTTCCAGAACAACCATTGATAAATATTTTGCAGAATTTTATGCCTTGGTGGACAATGGTTACTTAACAGGCTGTATAGATAAAACCACTTGGGACTATTTGAGAATTAAATTCCCTACCATTCCTACTTTTTATAGTTTGCCTAAAGTCCACAAAAATAAAAACGACCCGCCTGGACGACCTATCGTCTCGGGTAGGGGCAGTATATCAGAAAACTTAAGTAGATATGTGGACAGCAAATTGTATCCATTTGTGCAAACTCTCCCTTCCTATGTAAAGGATACCATACATCTCCTTCAATTGTTGGAGGGCATGTCGATCCCTGCGGATGCCCTGCTGGTGGCTATAGATGTTGAAGCACTATACAGCTCCATCCCCCACCAGCAGGGTATCCGCACGGTCGCACATGCCCTCACACAATCTAACTCAGATTCTTCAGCCACACAAAAATTTATTCTACAATCACTTGAATACATTCTCACTCGTAACGTATTCTCCTTCGATGGTTCCCATTTCCTCCAGGTACAGGGCGTTGCGATGGGGACATGTTGTGCCCCATCGTACGCCAACCTGTACCTGGGGGAATGGGAACGTTCTTTCCTCTCCGAGGAACAACACTTGAAATACACTCAGCACATATTGGCTTGGCATAGGTACATTGACGATGTCCTCATTGTCTGGACAGGCAATGAGGAATCACTCTTAGACTGTGTTCATTCCATGAACAGAAACAATTTCAACCTCTCATTTACCCTCAGTTACAATAGTGAGTCCATTGACTTCCTAGATATCACAATCAATAAAAATCAATTAGGAAACATTACTACCACACTATTTAGAAAACCCACCGCTGCCAATACAGTACTTTACGCAACCAGTGCTCATCCAGCTCCCCTAATAAAGTCTATCCCTTACGGGCAGTATCTACGACTCAGACGCAATTGCTCTGAAGACCCTATTTTCAAGTTGGAAGCAGATAAACTTAGAACAAGATTGACCTCCAGAGGCTATACACAAACTTGCCTCAAAAAGGCCTATCGTAGGGCCAAATCGCAACAACGACAAGATCTCATATTCAAAAAATCGACCAAAAATTCATGCGACAATAATCAGATGCTACTGTTAAGTATCCAATATCAATCTACATCCGCCTCCTTACATTTGCATTTCTGTGTAAACATAGAGTTTGCCCTGTTTATATGTCTATAGTCTTGGTTTTGTCCCCTTAGCCGCAACTACATGCCAGTGACAGTGTATGCTTCCCGTACAGACTCTCCCCCCGGCGCACATGGGGGCGTTCCTTCGCCCCGTCACCGGTCATCTGATCCCGCCGTTGGCGGAGATCTAGACCCGGACTTTGTGCGTCGGCGTGCCCGGAACGCACGCCGCGGCTCACCATGTGTGGGCGGCGTCTGTGCGCTCCGGACACGGGGGACCTCTATTGGTCCACACTCGCTCTGGGAGGAGACTGGACGCAGGCTCCGGCGCACGCGCCGGCGTACTTAATGGCGGATCGCGCTCTACTCAGAGCGCGCCGCCATTACTCACACGCACAGACCTATACAGGTAAGTTACTTTCCTCCTGGTTTTTCTAAACCGCTCTCAGGACTCGCTCTTGTCACAATACTCTGGTCAATATCTACTTCTGGTATTTGGGCACCCCTTGAGATTTTTACTGGGACTGTTTTCTCTTCACTTGGCTACCTCTCTGATTCCTGGGATATCTGTTCTCTGCCATGAACTCTGGCCAACATTCACTCTGATACCTGGGCACCCTTTGAGATTTCTATTAGTACTATCTTTATTCTATTCAGTAACTTTTATCCCAGACTACACACTGCTTCCACATTCCTCCTCACTACTCAGCTCTCCCTTTACTCAGTTTTTTCCTACCAACTGTAGTATTCATGTTAGGAAATGAGACCTCTTCCCACCTTTATATTTACTCCCCATCTATTTACCCTTGGATATCCCTCATGATTTCAGGCTTGACATATTTTATGTCAATAGGGATGCATGGCTGGATACGTCCCAGCATCATAAATCCATCGGGCGACAGACTCATTCCACTACTATTTTACAGGTATTCTGCACCCATAATATCCTGTCTCATTTTCCCTTTTATTTTCCATGATTGACATATTCCATTGAATCTTTCCTCTATATTTTTTCTCAACCTTCTAGATGACCTGTGTGTTTTTGACCTGACTCTGGAGATCCTCGTGGGATTTTCTGTCCGTGGAGCTCCTTTCTCACTGTCATTTGCCATACCATTGTGTATTTGGCTTACAAGTATTGATATTCCCTTTGGAAACAAATATAAATATCAACATATTGTTTTAAGTCTATCCTGTATTGATCTGACTTGATCAGTATATACTTTTTGCGGCCATAGTCAATTGAAGGCCTTTTTTTCATTCACCAAGGCCCATCCTTTTGGTCTTACGTTCTGGATTCCACAGAGGTCTTACATATCTGGTACGTAGTTATAGAGGCATTTTCTGCCCCTTTTCCTATTTGTTACATCTAAATATGACAAACACTATGTATAATGAATTATGTGCTATATTGTTGTTAACATTGCTCAATATATGTTAAATTGAACTTCATACTTACTTTTTGTATTATACTCATTGTTACCTTTTATGCTCCTAGTCTGAGCTCTGGTGTTTTGTGGACCATTGAGAAAGGCATTTGGACCGAAACGCGTCTAGTCCGATCCAGACACCTCAGACCCTCCTGGTTCCAAGACGTATCTATGACCTTGTTTTTATCATATACTTTATATGTGATTATGTATAACTTATCTTTATTATATGTGTAATAAAATTTATATTTTCATACTCAAGTCCTGATTCTTGCCGTTGAAAGTCCCAATCCCCAGGGGTTATCTTTGTTCCATTAATTTCAATGGCCCCTGTTCACATTTGATCGTTCTGTCACCTGAAACAAAACTCCTGTCGCTCATAAAAAGCACATGAGCTTCTTTTTTGCAGATTACAGGCACTTTTTGGCCACCTAGAATTCAATAGAAACAAATAAAAAGAAAAAAAAAGCACGACGAGTATTTTGTTGCACATTTTCTACTCAAACAGCAGCTCTCCAACCCTAATTTCCTCCCTCTAGTACTTTCTATTAGCTTAAAAAAAAACGCAGAAAGCTGTAAAACACTATTAATACGCTTCTGAAATACTTGTATTACACTTCAAAATACCTACATAAAAACACCTGAAAGTCGCTCTGCTCAGGTGTGAACGAAGCCTAAAGCTCATGTTCTTTTTTGAGCGACAAGCGTTTTTCTACAGGCGCCAAAACACGGCCATTGGAATGAATTGGATTTTGTTTGTTGAGCGTATGAGAGAAAATGAGAGCAGGAAATCATGGGGCCTGAGGCTTGATTCAGATGTCGTGATCATATGTCTATGGATACACCACAATCTTTGGCTTGGGAAAATTGGAAATATTTATTTAATACCATCAATTAATTCCTATTACTTTCTTTAGACTGCAAAGAATGGAGAGGCTTCTGGTATGTTTTGAAAGTGCTAAAGTACTATGTAATACAAAGATTGCTTTTATACAATTGGAAGCTGTTTGTAATTTGACTTACAGATAAACTTTTAACATTTGAAATAAGAACAGGCACACTTTTTTAAAATATATTGTAGATCTGTGTCTTGAGCATCACTGTACCTGGACACCAAGGGAGAGATTTCCTAAAACTGGTGCACACAAAATCTGCTGCTGCTGTGCAAAGTAACCTATTAGCTTCTAACTTCAGCTTGTTTTATTAAACGTTGACATTTTGGCATTGAATTTTAATTTAGTTTTAGTTTGTCTTTGCCATTTTAGTTTCAGGCTGGGTTCACACTACCTGCAGCCACGGCTCACGGCAGGGAATCCGGTGCGTCCCTGATCTTCGTTTCAGGTGCCAATCAAGTCCAAATTTTGCCTGAATTTTCCCATGCACACCGTGGCTGCCCCGGAGGTGTGTGCACTGGCTCCATTTAGAGCTAGTTAAACTCTCCTGTCAAGTGATTCAGGGAATTTGCATAAGTGTGAATCTAGCCTTTGTCCCATTTTAGTCATCTGCAATTGTTTTAGTTTTAATCGACTAAAATCTTCAGAACATTTTAGTCGAAATAAAAGCATTTTAGTCAACTAAAATCTAATGTCTTTAGTTAAATTGTAATGCATTATTTAGGAAATTCTATAGAATTTACAAACTTATTTTATACTCCTGGAGTAAAAAATCGAATATGTTATTGTTTATGGTATTAAGGTTTAAAAAAACTCAGATAAAGATTTAGCCACTCTGGACGGTCTGAGTAGGCCTGTAATGCTGCACAGTGCTCTGGACGGTGGTCTGAAGAGGCATGTAATGCTGATCAGTGCTCTGTACGGTGGCCTGAAGAGGCATATAATGCTGCATGGTGCTCTGGACGGGGGTCTGAGAAGCCTGTAATGCTACACAGTGCTGTGGAGGGTGGGCTGAGGAGGCCTGTAATGCTGCATTATGCACTGAATGGTGGTATGAGACTATGAGAGGTCTGTAATGCTGTACAGTGCCCTGGATGGTGGTATGAGAGAGACCTGTAATGCTGCACAGTGCTGAAGGATGGCCTGTAATGTACAGTGCTCTGAATGCCGGTGGTCAGAGAAGGCCTGTAAATTGAAAAAACTCAGATAAAGATTTCGCCATTATGGAGACCTCTGAGGAGGCCTGTAATGCTGCACAGTGCTCTTGATGGTGGTCTGAAGAGGCCTGTAATGGATTGCACACAGTGCTCTGGACAGTGGTCTGAGAAGGCCTGTAATGCACACAGTGCTCTGGACAGTGGTCTGAAGATGCCTGTAATGCACACAGTGCTCTGGACGGTGGTTTGAGGAGACCTGTAATGCTGCACAGTGCTCTGGACAGTGGCCTGTAATGCTACACAGTGCTCTGGACAGTGGTCTGAGAAGGCCTGTAATGCACACAGTGCTCTGGACAGTGGTCTGAGGATGCCTGTCATGCACACAGTGCTCTGGACAGTGGTCTGAAGATGCCTGTAATGCACACAGTGCTCTGGACGGTCGTTTGAGGAGACCTGTAATGCTGCACAGTGCTCTGGACAGTGGCCTGTAGTGCTACACAGTGCTCTGGACGGTGGTCTGAGGAGGCCTGTAATGCTGCATAGTGCACTGAATGGTGGTATGAGACTATGAGAGGTATGTAATGCTGCACAGTGCTCTGGATGGTGGTATGAGAGAGGCCTGTAATGCTGCATAGTGCTCTGAATGGTGGTCTGAGGGGAGCCCCGTAACACATAGTGCTCTGGGATGGTGGCCTGACTTTGAGAGGCCTGTAATGTACAGTGCTCTGGATAGCGGTGGTCAGAGGAGGCCTGTAATTGTAATGTACACACTCACAGTGCCCTTTTCTCTGGACGGTCGTCATCGGGAGCGAGACTCTCATCGGAGGCCTGCAATGCACAGTTCTGGCTTTTAAAAGTATAAACACTACAAGGAATGCAATAAGAAGTGTAAGAACGCAATCAGGGCATTTAAAAAAAGACTACGAGAGACACACCACGGAGAGTAAAAAAAATCACAAGAAATTTTTTAAATATATTAAAAGTAAAAAGGCGAGGTCGGAACACATAGGCCCCATAAAGGACGATGAAGGGAGGATGGTTAGAGATGACAAGGAGAAGGCAACTGTAATAAGTGATTAGGTGAATTTCATATTCTTAAAATATAATTGTGCTCCAATACATAAATGTCATTATAAAGTCTTTTAAAAAACGTGATGAAATTTATATCTAAAGTGCTCCGTGCTTCCAGTGCTGTATCTCTTTAAAATAAACAAAAATTCAACAAAATGTGTGATTATTAAAATCCACATAAATAAATATCCAAAAAATGTCCAATAAACAAAGGTGTATCTTCAATCCAAATAAAGACGATTCAAAGGTGCATTTGTGAAAGTAAAATGGTGTGACTTATTTCCTCCACCTGGTGCCACTTCTAGGTGCTCTAAATTCTCACCTCAAATAAAGGGATAAAACGCCTGTGTTTATATGCCTTTTCTCTAGCGTGGTATCTTATGGCTCCTGGGACCTTCCTAGGGGATCCTGTGTGTGTTCCCGATCGCTGGTTTATCTCTGGGGCTTCTTACATAGGATTCCTTGTAATGCGGGCTCTTTGTTTGATACCTCCACCTCAGGGGCTCATTAAATAGAAAGGGCCATCATGGTGCAGTATTACAAACACTTTTTATTCAAAATACAGAAGTGCACTTACAATTTTCTTGCTTGTTTCCAGCATAAAACCTGCATGAACAGCGCTATGGGGACACCGTCCTGCCCGACACGTCACTTCCGTTTTTTTGGGTTCCCTCCTACGCGTTGCGTCACGGAATCACGTGGCTGTTAGGCCCACTATACTTTTACCTAGCACCTACCTTGTAGGGTACTACACAATTAAAAAATGTACCTGTTCCAACTTACATACAAATTCAACTTAAAGCGGAGTCCCAGCCTGTATTAAAAAAAAAATAAATAAATAAAAGTCAAGGGCTACAAATACTGTAGCTGCTGACTTTTAATATAAGGAAATTTACCTGTCCAGGGAGCCCGTGATGTCAGCACCTGATGCTGGATCCGTTCATCAGCTCCGGGTGCTGACGCCGGCATCTTTACTAAGGGACGTGAAGCCTTGCGGCTTTACAGCCTGTTTCCTACTGCGCATGTGCAAGTCACGATGCGCTTTCTAAATGGTCCCACTGTCTTCTGGGACCTGTGTGTGTCTCCAAGAAGGCAGCAGGGGAAGGAGGAGGGGCCGCAAATTATGTAGGTTGCCGCGTCACCCTTACATGGAAGGAGGAGCGGGTACCTGTTTTTGATAGGTATCCGCTCCCCCCTTCCCCCCAAAAGTTGCTAAATGTGGCACCGGGGGGAGGGGGGGCAGATAAGCGGAGCTTCCACTTTTGGATGGCACTCTGCTTTAAGAATAAAACTACAGAACCTTGTTTGTAACCTGTGGGACTGCCTGTATCTTCAAAACCAAACCAAACGCAGCAGAAGTGAATGGTGTATTTGTTATAGTATCTAATAATGTGGTGCCGAGTGGGTGGGGTTGATCAAATAAACACAAACTGTTACACTTAAAAAATCAAAGCAGCACAAATAATAATTTTAACAGCACATACCATACCGCCACAAACGCAGCACGAAAATATAATAAAAGATAGAATGGAGGTTTAAACGGCACAAACTGGACACTAACCAGCCCTGTTTTGTGTCTTTGGCTGTTGTAGGGGGGCTGAGTGACTTTGGGTGAACTTTAATAAATCTGTAACAATACAAAAACAATAAAAGATAGAACAGAGATTTAAAAACGGCACAAACCAGCACAAACGTAGCACTAGCCAACAAGCCCAGTTTTGTGTCTTGTAGGTGTTGTAGGGGGGCTAATTGACCTTTAATAAATGATCAATAATAATGATTATTAATGATAGAACAGAGATTTAAATGGCACAAACCAGCACAGGATCACCGCATGTATCCGTTTGCCACAGTATTTCAGACGCTCCTGATTTGTACTAATGATCGACCGATATCGGTTTTTCGTTGCCGATACCGATATTTTGGCCAATGCATATCAGTATTGGCCGATATTGGCTGATATTTTTGAACATTTAAAAGTTTTTTTTTTTTTTTTTTTTGACAGGTACTTTTGTGGAGGGATCTGGGGGTCTAAAAGACCCCAAACCCCTCCACTGCACTTAAAAGCATTCGAAACTCCAAGTTTGGCTGTTTCGAATGCTGTCTTTTTTTTAAAACTGGCGCCAGACCCGGCGCCAGTACCCGGAAGTGATGTCACTCATTACATCACTTCCGAGTTTTTGCATGGAGACCCGATCAGAGCCAAATGCAGCTTTGATCGGGTCTTTGGCGGCCATGCAGGCTGGTTGCCCGGGTCTCCCGGTGGGACGGGAGACCCGGGCGAGCCGCAGAAGGCAGCAGGAGGGGGGAACGTCCCCTCCCGCTCCTTGTAATGACAGCCGAGTGGCTGCTTTTTTCTCTTGGTCTCTCGGATAACATTAAAAATGAGATAGAAGCCCGAGACATACTTACGGATCTGGAGAAGTTAATCACATTTGCCATTCTCATTGACTCCAGACTCCGAGAGAGACCTACCTTTTTGGGAACGTTTGCGTAAGTCTACTGTACATTTGGCTGCAAGCTTTGCATTCCCACCCATGCCTCCATCATCTCCCATGCCTCTTGGGACCGAGCCCATACAGTTGGAATTCACACGTCTCTCTGCTGAAGAGAGGGCTTTTAGGACGAGGGAGAGATTGTGCCTTTACTGTGGCCAGGCAGGTCCCTTTTTGAAATCTTGTCCTATCCGTCTGGGGGGACACCCGCACCTGAGGTCCTGTAGGGGACTGACCTTGGACAGTGTTTTTGCATCCCTTAACAAGGCTCTAGAGAGCGAAACACGTTGTCATTGTGCCTGGATAATAGGCATACTTGAGGTTCCGTCCCTTCACCCAGCACAGCCCCAGGCTGAAGTGTGGCCCATGACCTTTTTTTCCTGGTGCCAGGTCTAATTGGTCTTCCAGCTCTTGGTCTCCTCTGCGTCCAGCAGGTCCCAGTGTGAGGTATAGCCGTCACCTCAGCTGACACTACACCAGCCACCACCCTTGATCAGTACACATTGGTGCCACGGGCTGCCTCGCAGGATCCCCCTTGCCCCCAGAGAGCAGATAATTTGACGGGCAGCCTTAACACACTGCCCTACTGGCTACAAAATTGCCTTTACATCTTCACCTGGAGGCAGGTAGGTTCCCCCAGCCAGGGGATGTTTTTGCATGAGAGGAAGTGAAGCTCTCATTTATGGTCACAAACATTCCTTTATTTCCTGAAGGTGCATGTTTGTTTTTCCTGTTTCACTGTATCCTATGAATTTTTTAAACAAGAGACTTTGTGTTTTAATATATAAATTTTATTTCTTATACAAGCTGGTGGATTTTAGATTTTTACCTTTTGAGCCTCTATGAGCAGCACCATGTCTTAAGCGCTTGAGTGAGAACCTTTCTATGTTGTATACTGTTCATAGATCGTGCCTTTGCGTCTAAGCCCTTGATTCTGCTGCAGCTTCATGCCACTTCACTTGCCATTGAGGCTATTGATGGAAGACCTTTACAGCCTGCCCATGTGACTCATGAGACTGCTCCGTTAACCATGGCTATAGGGGGCTCTGCACCATGCAATAATCCAATTTAAAGTTATTTCCTCACCTCATTACCCGGTGGTCATCTTTGGTTACAGAGGCACAACCCCTCTTTTGATTGGCATCTTGCTGAGGTTCTTTCCTTTTTGCCACAATGCAGTAAGACATGTTTTCAAAAAGTGATTAATGTCTTGTGAACCTCTTCACTCTCCTTGCCAGAGGAGTACCGCAAATTTAACAATGTCTTTGACAACGGTCAAGCCGGTAGTTTGCCTTCACATCAGTCGTGTGATTGCGCAATTGACCTCCAACCTGGTGCCATACCTTGTGGCCAGGTTTACCCTTTTCCTGTTTCAGAGGATAAAGCTGTGGAGGACTATGTTGCCGATTCACTTTCTTGAGGGTTCTCTGAGGTTTTCACTAAGCTCAATTTGAGAGGGGCATGCAATCTCGTGAGGATCAAAGAAGGCGACAAATGGAAAACTGCATTTAATACCAGGACCAAATATTACAAATCCCTCATGATGCTGTTTGGTCTCTGCAACACTCCTGTTGTGTTTCAGAAATTCATCAATGATGTCCTCCGAGATATGTTGCAGTTTATCTGGATGATATTCTCATATATATAAAATCCCTAGAGAGCCACCACACAGATGTCTCCCATGTTCTACAGAGGTTGAGAGATAATAACCTGTATTGTAAGCTGGAGAAGTGCGAGTTCCATCATGAACAGGTTAAATTTCTGGGTTATGTAATTTCCAATGCCAGTTTTTTGATTGACCCAGAGAAACTGCGCCTACGTCCGCTACAACATTTTCTTGGCTTTGCCAATTATTATCGGAAATGTATTCGTAACTACTCTTCTCTGACTAATATACCCCTGACTAATATGACCAGGAAGGACGGCAACCCACAGACATGCTCTCTGGATTCCATTAAAGCCTTTGAGTCTCTCAAGGCTGCCTTAGTTTCAGCTCCTGTGCTGGCACATCCATCCTGATCTTACGTTACCCGTTATTGTTGAGGTTGATGCATCTGAGACTGGAGTAGGCGTCCTTCTGTCTCAAGGTTCTACCTCTAAGACAAATATGCCTCCTTGTGGGTACGTTTCTAAGAAATTGTCTCCTGCAGAATGCAATTATGAGATTGGGGACAGAGAATTGCTAGCTATCAATTTAGCTCTTAAAGAATAGAGGTATCTACTTGAGGGTACCACTGTGCCAGTCCTCATTTTGACTGACCATAAGAATTAAACATTCTTGTCGGAGGCTAAACGCTTATCTCCCAGAAGGGCACGATGGGCTCTTTTTCTGTCAATCTTCAATTACATAGTCCCATTCTTACCCGTTACTAAGAATGTAAGGGCTGATGCATTTTCACTACAGTTTTCCAAGATGGAGTCGGTTCCTACTCCTGTGAAACCTCCAGATCGCATACTAGCCACTATATACACTAGTCTCACTTCACTTTTGGGTGACAGAATTCTTGCTGCTCGGATCCATTCTCCTCCTGAAAAACATTGTGCTTGCTGCTTTGTCCATGAGAATCTCTGCACTGCTTTGCTCCAGACATGCCAATCTCTCAAGGGAGCTGTTCACCCTGGGAAGAATCAGCTCATCTGGTCTATTTCTCAACAATTTTGGTGGCCTAGTCTCTGTTATGATGTAACCACCTTTGTAGTCGCTTGTAAGGTTTGCGCTTAATGTAAGACACCACAACACCTTCCAGTGGGCCCCCTACAACCCATACCCAATGGAAAGAGGCCTTGGACCCACTATGGATTTTATTGGGGAGTTTTCCAACTCATAGGGCAACTCAGTTATTCTTATGGTGGTTGACCAGTTCTCGAAGATTTGTCATTGTATTTCACCTAAGAAGTAGCCTACAGCCGAAGAACTGGCATCCATTTTCGCTCGGGAGATCTTTCGGTTACATGGGCTACCCAAGATTATCATCTCGGACAGGGGTAGCCAGTTTGTGTCCAGGTTTTAGAGAGCCTTTTGTGCACATTTGGGAATTCAGCTTTCCTTCTCCTCTGCGTATCACCCACAGGCCAATAGGGCCACAGAACGAGCCAATCAAGCCTTGGAGAAGTTCCTACAATGCTATATTTCTGATCACCATAACAACTGGTCAGACCTCTTACCTTGCGCGGAGTTTGCTCTCAATAGTGCCGTCAATGTTATTCTTGATCTTCACGGATAGTCTACAGATGGGAATGGTGCCAGCTGATTGGAAAAAAGCCAACATGGTACCAATATTTAAAAAGGGCCGAGATATCTCCCGGGTAATTATAGACCTGTCAGCCTAACATCAGTAGTCTGCAAGATTTTGGAGGGGATGTTAAGGGACTATATACAAGACTTTAGTAATGAAAACGGTATTATTAGTATATACGAACGAGGATCAGCGCGCTACCCAAAGGGACTGATAGTGTAATAAATAAATCAAATCAAATAAGTGAAAAAATAAACATGAAAAAGCTGCCAATCTGAATCGGTGTCCCCACCGTGAAATAACAACGTGCAATGGTAAAACAGGATCGGCGCTAATTCAACAGAATTTCGTGATCTAATTAGTGTGTATTCTTCAGTGCTTCACAGAGATGGTGCAAACAATCACAAGTAAAATATCCAACAAATGGTGATATATAAAAAAATCCACTAATTCTCAGGTGATATTAAAAGTGAAATGATGATATTCAGTCCTGTGCAACAAAGAAAGTTATGTCCAAATAATTCCCAGCGATATCCAAAAAACTCATAAATATGTGGAAATAATGTATTCTTCAAATTAACGAAAGTGTCCTTCTATATCATCCAAAAGAATATAGTGTGTAGTGGCCGCTTACCTCAATACACACAAAACGTGCATGTGTGAAGATAAAGCTTCCCTTTGATGTCCCTCGGATAGGGCAATTATGGCTGAATGATGTAATCCCACAATGAAAGACAGCAGATTCCTCTTCACTGATGACCACGATAGTGCCCAGATGTCTCATAAAGAAAGTAATAACAGAGGGGCCATCATCGTGCAGTAAGTTCACAAAGGATTTATTAAATAAAAGTAGTACACTTACACAAAGGATAAGCAAAAAAACGCTGACCGCAAATGTGGTAAAATCACAACTTCCGGTCACGGCCGTAGACACGGAAGTGACGTTACCCGGCTCCTCCCGACGTGTTGCGTCACTACGCACGTGACTTTATCAAGGGATCTGTCTTGGGACCAATCCGGTTTAATTTATTTATAAATGATCTAGAGGAGGGGATATCTAGCACAATCTCAGATGATACTAAACTAAGCAGGCCAATAACTTCTATGCAGGATGTGGAAACATTACAAGCAGACCTGAACAAAATAACGGGGTGAGCAACTACATGGCAGATGAGGTTTAATGTTGAAAAATGTAAGGTATTGCACTTGGGCGTCAGAAACGCGAATGAAAGCTACTCACGGGGGGGGGGGGGGGAACCTGTGGGTGAATCTAAGATGGAAAAAACCTGGGGGTCCTAGTGGACAACAGGCTTGGCAGTGGCACGCAATGCCAAACCGCTGCAAGCAAAGCCAACAGAATACTGGCATGTATTAAAAAGGGGATTCACTCCAGAAATAAAGAGATTATTCTCCCACTTTACAAGACTCTGGTCTGGCCACATCTGGAGTATGCCGTCCAGTTCTGGGCACCAGTCCTCAGAAAGGATGTGCTGGAACTAGAGAGAAGGGCAACAAAATAATTAGGGGAATGGAGGATCTCAGCTATGAGGAAAGACTTCAAGCATTGAATTTATTCTCTCTGGAGAAGAGACGCTTGAGAGGGGATATGATATCAATGTACAAATACTGTATTGGTGACCCTAGCATAAGGAACAAACTTTTCAGAGAAAGGAAATACAATAAGACACGTGGCCACTCACTAAAACTAGAGGAAAAACGGTTTAACCTTAAAATACGTAGGGGGTTCTTTACTGTCAGAGCAGTGGGGATGTGGAATTCTCTTCCACAAGCAGTGGTATCAGCGGGGAGCATCGATAGTTTAAAAAAACTATTAGACGGGCACCTTAAAGACCACACTGTAAAGGGGTATACAATGTACGGTTAACATCAAACACACACACACACACACTTTATAGGTTGAACTGGATAGACTGATGTCTTTTTTCGACCTCACTAACTAGGTAACTATGTAATGTTGCTTCCTAATTTGTCTCAGTTTATGGCAAATTATGGTTTCCAGCCATCCATGTTGCCTGACACATTTGTTCTTCAAAGAATTCCTGCATTGGTGGAGCATCTCCGTGATCTCCATTCCACTTTGGCGCAGGTCCAAGAGTCCTTGCGACGTGCCACTGATAGGTACAGAATCCATGCTGACCGCCAACACCTACCTGCACCTTCCTACCAGGTTGGAGAGAGGGTCTGGCTGTCATTTTGTAACCTCCGACTCCGTGTTCCCTGACTGAAACTGGTACTGCAGTATATTGGGCCGTTCCGTATTCTCCGTAGGATCAACCCTGTGACCTTCCTTCTAACATATTTCCAATGTATTTCATGTTTCCTTTAAATTCAAAAAAACAAGTTTATTTGTGGTATACAAAACAAGGTACAAAAAAAACTTTGGTATGAGCATGAAACATACAAAAGAAGTGCACAAGGGGCACATCAGTATGCGTTACATATGTGCATATCCATAACATAAGGAGATTAAACAACTCAACATAACTGTCGAAAGCGTGTGGTTATACATGCTTAGGAAGAAAGTACTGTATTCTCAGGGAAATCACTACAGTAAAAAAAAAAGGGGGGGGGGCATGTTCACTACGGTTGACCCAATCAAGCATCCAGGTGTGGCAGTCTGCATATCAGTAAGGTTCCTAAACACTACAGGTTTGTGCGAGCTCCAGCCATCTATTCCAGACCTTATCAAATTTGGCAGGATATAAATCAGCCTTTTATAGCGAAGGGTAGTGTTCACCTCCACTATCCATTCCTGTAGGGTAGGGACATGGCCTTGTAACCATGATTTAGCTATAAGTTTACGTGCACTAAAATGAGTCTCGTGGAGGAAAGTGGCAAAAGATTTGTCTAAGTCAGAGTCAGGTAAGAGTCCCAGAATGCATGGTTTAGGGTCCAGTTGTAACGGGGAGCCCATGTGGTCATGTAGGAATTTTATAACCTGCGCCCAGTAGGACTTAATGTCTGGGCAGGTCCAGATGAGATGTACAAAAGTGCCCGATTGCAGGGGGCATCGAGGGCAGCATGAGCCATAGTTCGTCGATATTTGGATATCCTGAGCGGAGTTAAATAGGCCTTGTGCAAAACATATAGCTGAGTCATGCGATCGGAGAGTTTAGCTGAAGACAGCTTGGGACTGTCCAGAATGTCGTCCCAGTCCGCCTCATCCAAAAGGCCCGTGTCAGGCAGCCAACGAGTCTGCATCTTTTCCACTGTCAGATCAACATCAGCACTGTGTAGCTCAGTGTACATCGCAGATATCAGGCCGACATGGGTGTCACCCAACACTATATGCAGCAGAGGTATATCACTCAGAGGGGGAACCTGGGCAGTAAACTGAGTAAGCAGAGCATGTCTCAGCTGCATGTACCTAAAAAAACATATGCGATGGGAGGTTGAACTCATATCTCAAAGACCGAAATGGCCAGACACCCGGTGCACACAACACCTGTCCCAAGTAGAGCACACCCCTGTCCACCCATAGGTTGCAGTCTGGAATAGAAAGCAACTCACCCAAACTAGGATTGTACCACAGTGAAGTCCGATTATGGACGTGGGTGCACTTCAGTTTTTTAAAGGCAATGTCCCAGATCTGTCTATGGTGTAGCAGCAGTTTATCCCATATAGGAGATGAAGGCGCATGACCCCGTCCCCGTAATAACACCTGCATAGGCCGTTTGATATGGTCTCCTGCAGACAAGTGTTTGGTAGCGGAGTTCCTCCAATTTGTGGAAATAGTAGAAGTGGGAGAGTTGGAACGCTAGATAGTAAGACCACCACGTGTAGTTGGATTTTTAAGGGTAGCCCAGGGCAATTTGTGTCGCTCACGTCCCCACACAAAGGAATTCAGAATATTCTCAATAATTTTAAACAGTTTCAAAATGAGTGGGATCGGGGAATGCCAGAATACATAAAGAAGCTTGGGTAAAAGAATAATTTTAATGAGGTTCACCCTGCCCATGATCCCAAGGGGGAGTCGCGCCCAAGTCTGAGTCCACTGCTTTATCAGGGCAATCACAGGTTCTATATTGTCCCCAATGTAATCCGAGGGTGATCTTGTGACCGTGACTCCTAAGTACCGTATCGCCACGACCCTCTGCAACGGGAGGGAGTCCAAGGCACGAGTAGGGGGAGACGGGTAGAGGGGAAGTATTTGAGATTTGGACCAGTTTATTTTCAAACCGGAATGAGACCCAAATTCCTCTATAGCTTGTAAAGCAGTTTGAAGTAAAACATCAGTGTCCTCCAAGTACAAGAGCATATCGTCTGCATAAAGTCCTACAGCTTCCGTTAGGGATGATTGACACAGACCGTGTATAAGGGGGTGAGTTCAAAGCGCGATTTCCAGTGGCTCAACTGCGAGGGCATAAAATAAAGGGGACAGGGGGCATCCCCGTCGGGTCCCGCGGCCAAAGGGGAAAGGGGTCCGACGTCCAACCGTTTACTGGGACCCTAGCTACGGTAGATAATAGAGTGCCTGCACCCACCTAATGAAAGCCGGGCCGAACCCAAAGGCATGCAAGCACTCCCATAAATACCTCCACTCCACAGAGTCAAAAGCTTTAGCAGCATCCAACGCCACCACCACCCTAGTGCCCACCCGATCATGGTCAGCCTGAAGATTCATATACAATCATCGGACATTCATGGCAGTGTTTTTTCCCGGCATGAAGCCAGTTTGGTCAGGATGAATAAGGGTGAGTATAACCTTATTAAGGCGGAGTGCAAGGAGTTTCGCCAGGATTTTGATATCCGCCTGAAGCAAAGATATAGGACGGTATGATTCAGGGTATTGGGGATCCTTACCGGGCTTAGGGAGCACTATGATGATGCCAGCCTCACGCATGGAGTCTGGTAGGCGACCCGAGTCATATATGTGGTTATATAAAGACAGTAACTCGGGGGATAAAGCGTCAGAGAAGGTCGCATAAAAGTCAAGGGGTAAACCATCGGAACCTGGGGCTTTGGCCAGGGCTAGGGATGTGATAGCGCTAGCAACCTCATCAGCCGTCAGGGGAGAATCAAGCTCCGCACACTGAGAGCGAGACAGCTGAGGTACGGAGATACTCTGAAGAAGCATACGAGTCTCCTGAGCTGTAATAGTTGTCTGAGAAGTATACAACGTGGCATAGAAGGAGCGAAATTCTGCAGCCACCAGTGACGGGTCAGAGACGCTGGACCCATCAGAACCCCGCAGCTGCACCACTACCGGAGGGCTAGAATCCCGGTGAGCCAAATAGGCCAGCAGTCTGCCTGTCTGTTCGTCCTGTTCAAACACCCGCTGTTTGCAAAAAAATTGCTTTTGTTTGGCTTTCTCATATAGCAATCGGTCGACCAGTCGGGTGTAGGATTTAAGCGCAGAGATAGTTTCAGGCGACGGGGCGTTGGAGCAAGTGTCTGTCAACGAGATCAAGTGGGCTTGTGCATTTGTAAGGAGAGAGTGAGACATTTTTTACAGGCGGTTAATGCGCCTGGCTAGGGTGGCCCGAGCATGGAGCTTGAAAAGCCTCCCACACCAGGTCTGCAGCTGTGGAACCCGTGTTAGTAGTAAAATAGTATGACCATTCACGGGCTAGTCCCTCCTGATCCTCTAGGGCAGTGAGCCAAAAGGGGTTAGGACGCCACAGGCGGGGAACCTTCTGGGGGGCTATACGGAGTGAGGCCCAGCATGGAGCATCGTCTGTCAAGAACCAGGGCTCAAACCCAGAGTCCTGCAGCAGAGGGAGCAGGGGATTGGAAACTACAATAAGATCTATGCATGACATCGTGGAATGGGTAGCTGAAAAACAAGAGTAAGAGCGTGTGTTGGGGTGTTGGTACCTCCAGGTGTCAATCAGTGCAAAGTCTCTGAAAAGGCGGCTAAGGCGGGTAGGAGGAGGGGGCCTGTGGATGAGAGCAGTGTAATCAGTCCAAAGTCGGGTCTAACACCATGTTGAAATCACCCATCCACACAGCCGGGACATTAGGATATTGGGCCATAAAGGACACTCCTTTCTTTATCACCGCTGAGCTGTATGGAGGAGGGATGTAACAAGCCAGAAGCAAATATTGTTGATTATACAGTGATACATGTATAAAAATAAACATGCCCTGGGGGTCCGTACGAATGGATATAACTGACAAATGCGTATTTTTAGAAAAAAGAATAGAGACACCCCTGGAATTAGCAGTGTAGGTGGCATGGTAAGTGCAGCCTAACCAGGGGTGCTTGAGTGCCAGCTGGAGTTGGCTCATGATATGGGTTTCCACCAGGACCACAACGTCTGCTCTGTAGGACTTAAGGCAACCAAAAACAGCATAACGTTTCAACTTGTCCCTAAGGCCACGGACATTCCATGTGAAAAATTTCATGGTGGCCGTAACGGTGAAGCAAAATTAGAAAAAAGGATATCCGCGGTGTCCCCAGAGCAGGCACATATAGATCATGACATACCCCTAAAGTGTCATAGCGTCATAGCGTATCTTACAAATAACCACAGCAAGAATAAGGCATAAAAAATAAACAAAACAAACCAACAGAAAACAATAACACTTCCCTCTCCCCACCCCGCTCTCCGCGACCCCAACTTTGCGGGATCTTAAACCCACAACCCATGGAAGAGTAGGCACAGAAGGACATAGTTGTAGAGGGCCACGGGTGCACCGCCAGCCCTAAGAACAGACAAAAGAAAAGCCATCTCTCCGAAGCATCCAGTAACTGGTGGGGACGAACATACACTGACGGTTATAGGAACAGTAGTAGGACACATGGTGCAAATTAGGTTCAAACTTATGCAGAGCAGGGACAGCTACGCTCCAGTTCATGGGGGAGAAAAGAAAAGGGGGTCGGGAGCTTAAAAAACGCCTGCCTCGTTTGCGAACAGGGAACATATGAAAGTCCAGGAGTGTGGTGCCCACAGGAACCCAGAGGTCAAAACCAAGTAGAGGTCAGTAATAGCCAGCGGACAAAGGCCAGGCAGAAGGATATGCAAGTTAGGAGACATGTAAGAGTGCTTTGCCTGCCTGGGCCATGAACAGTACAGGTGCAAGTTGCACTAAGCAGATGAAGGTACAGAGTGCCGTGGTGCCGAGCAGTAAATAAAGGAAACAGCAAAAATATAAGTGAACCTAGTGACGGCAAGAAACAAGCTTCTCAGGCAGGACGGTTTCTATCCGCATCCCTTTGGTCCAGCCACTTCGAGGCGATGTTCGGATCCTCAAAAAAAGTGTGCTCTGTCATCGCACGCCACTCTCAGGTGGGCGGGAAAGAGCATGGCATACTTTAAGTGGTGCATGCGGAGGCGCCTTTTGACGTCAGTGAAGCGGGAACGTTGTTTCTGAACTTCCGCCGATAAGTCTGGAAAAGCTTCTATTTTGAAAGGAAATGTTGCCGCGTTCACGGGTTAATCGAAGTATAATGTCCTGGTCACAAAAGTTTAGGAATTTTGCAATAAATGTGCGATGAGGTGCACCCTCAGCGGCGAATGTCGCCGAGAAGGCACCCCTGCCAAAGTGGATAATCAGCAGAGTTTCCAGAAAGGTAGCGTTACCAGGACCCTCAGACTTCTCAGGCAGCCCGAAAAATGCAAATTGCAGTGGCGCACCCTATTCTCCAAATCATCCTGTTTCTGGGCTAATTGCTGTATCTGGCGCTGCATCGCTTCAGCTGTATGTTGGAGGGGGTTAATAACATCTGAAGCCCTGCTAATCCGGACCTCAGTCTCCGCCACCCTGTCCCTTAACTTAGTCATGTCCTGTCTAATGAGGGAAATGTCCACCTTTACCTCCTCTATCTTTGTAGACAGTGTGGCTTGGCATGTGGAGATTGCCTCTAGGACCCTGCTGGTATCAGCCACGGGAGTCTCTAAGGGAGTGGCGCCATCTTCGGCCTCTGTGTCACACTCCTGGCGGCAGAATTTGACCAACTGCAGGGTGGCAGAGGAAGCCTTACGCGGCGGTGACATGGTCTCAGGGTCGGCGGTGATTTCCCCACGGGCAGCAGGTAAAAATCAGGCAGTGAGAGGCACACAGAATACGAGTACAGGATAAGACAGGAGTAGAGCTCAGCTCATGTGCATCCTACTCCATTGCCATCTAGGCCACACCCCCATATTTCATGTTTCCTTATTAAAACCTTTGGTGTGCATCCGCTTCACCACCTCTGTACCACATCCTCGCCCGGTTCAGGTTAAGAACCATGAGGAGCATGAGATACAGTCAATTATTGAATCCCGTAGCGTCTGTGGGCGCATACAGTACCTTGTTCATTGGAGATGGTATGGTCTGGAGAAACGCTCTTGAGTCTCATTCTCGGATGTACATGCTCCTGTCCACCTCTGTGCTTTCCATAGACGTTTTCCCCTCTGAGGGGGAGAGGTCATTGAGGAGGGGATACTGTCAGGGCTGGGCTTGCAGCAGCTATCTTTTCTGTGCTCAGGCTGCTCAGCTGTTGGATAATTGTCAGCACTCATTGTTTCCTCAGTGGCTCACATGGTTATCATTATCTGCTCGTCAGTCTCGCCTACAGCCAGCCCCTTCTGGCTATTTAAGCTGCCTTGTTCAATCCTTTTCCACCTTTGCCTTGTCAAGATATCCTGAGTTTCTCTGCTGTGTTCCTGATAAAGTTTTTGCCCGGCTGATGTCCCTTCCGGTTCCGGATTCCGACCTTCTGCTTCCGACTACGCTGATTTCTGGCTCCCTGATCACTGGCTTGTCTGATTTCCCGTTTTGGCTTCCGAATCCCTGGCTTATGTTTTGACTACGTTCCTGATCTGTACTATTTTTACTATTACATTGAAGGTGTGATTTTTTTACTGCATTTTCTGTCTCCGTCTGATTCATGGTTCCTGACAAGAGGGATATAGGGGTCTTATTAGAAGACAGACCGAGCAATAGCATGCAATGCCAAGCTGCAGCTAGCAAAACCAGCAAAATATTAGCATGCATAAAAAGGGGATTTACTCCAGAGACAAAATGACATTACTGCCACTTTGTAAAACTCTGGTCCAGCCGCTACTTGAGTATTTCATCAAATTCTGGTCACTAATACTCAAAAAAGATGTGTTGAAGCTAGAGAGAGTCCAGAGAAGGGCAACAAAATAAATATGGGGACTGGAGGACCTCAATTACAATGACTGCAAGCACTAAATGTATTCTCCCTGGAGAAGAGAGGAGATATAATAGTGATATACAAATATATTAATGGTGATCCCAGCGTAAATATGAAACTTTTCAGTCTTAGGGAGTGTAAGAAGACACAGGACTACACGATGAGACTGAAAGAGAAACGATTTAACCTTAAGCTGCGTAGGGGGTTTTTCACTGTCAGGGCAGTAAGGATGTGGAACTCTCTTCCACAATCTGTGGTGTCAGCAGGAAGTATTGATAGAACACAATAGACAGGGATATGGGAAATGATTATCTACTCAAACACACACACACAAACACAGGTTGAACTAGATGGACTGTTGTCTTTATTCAATCTTACCTATGTAAGGTACAAAATCTCCCACTAGTTGTATCGCCCCCTCACCTCCCTTTATAATATCCTGAGTCACATCTCAATCCAACATTGTGCCTCTCTGCAGTGGCCCTGGTCTCTCTCTTCTTACAGGCTCAGAGTCAGCAGTGGGCGCTATCGGCGCGGGATCTTGTGAGGAAGGTGTGGGAGATGGGACCGAGCCATGCTGTGTGTGTCAATGGACACACACAGCTTGGCTTAGGAGTGAACTTGCAGTTGTGCCACCATAGGAAAGTGCTTACTACTGTGGCATACAGACAAGAGGATGAACCAAGAAGGGCGGCAGGGGACCACAGAAGAGGAGATTCTGGGCTGCTCTGTGCAATACCATTGCACAGAGCAGGTAAGTATACCATGTTCATTACTTTTTAAAAAAAAAAAACCTTTACAACCGCTTTAAACAATTTAATCTTTTTAAAGAAAATGATACATTTTTATTTCTGAAAGGGCTAAAAAATCTCAGCAATTGGTCACAATGAATCCTATTTAAGTAGAAAAAAAGTATAAAAACTTAATATGTGATTAAAGAGCAAGACCATGATATAGTCTACCCCCTTTTTTTATTTGTATAATGTTTTCATTACAATATAATAATGTTTTCTCCTAAAATTAGTATTGGAAATGTTTACTTCTGACTTTTCCTTTATTCCACATGATTGGTGAATCGGATATGTTATTTAGATACCTAACACACGTCACTTTGTTCTCTCATTTTAAAAAAAAGTGTAATACTTAAAAAATAAGCACTGCCCCAATTGATATTCTTTTCCTCTTATGATAAATAGCTGTCTACCTCTCCTTTCTCTCCATTGATATAATTATCTGTGGACTCTATATTTCCTTTCCTTTTTTTTTAAACCTAATAAAGATTTTTATTGAAAATTTAGCAGCATACATTGCCAACATTACATGTCAGTGTAAATCACAGTGGAAACACACTGGCCACTGATTTGAATTCCTTAAAAAAAATTAAACACAATAATACATTACTGGATGCAACTTGCATAAAAAAGAAAAAGAAAAAAAAAACATGTATTTTTTGCACCATTCACAGGGACAAAGCTGTCACCTCTCGAGTATTCTGTCATTATACCCTGCATAGATGAAAAAAGTTAGCCAGCATTGAGTCTAAGCAGCCTATCCATAATTAAATCTACCGATGCGAGCCCCAGGAACATCCAACCACGGTGCCCATAACCGCTCAAATTTATGTGCATTACCCCTATGTTGGCAGATAAGCCTTTCCATTATATTTCCTTTCCTTTAGTGTCTGCCAGGTATTGAAATGCATGGTTGCTGAGTTGCTGTCATATCGACTTGTATAGAAAATCAGAAGAGTGCTTGCTCTGTTTACCGAAATTCATAACATAGCGAAAGCTGCAGTGCCCGGAAGTGAAAACTGCTGCATAAAATCCAAGCTAAAACCTACAAACGGTTCTAGGGGCATAGGTCAGAGGTAAACACCCATGTACACAAGATATAATGATAGCTAAAAGAGGGGAAAATCTATTTATCAAAAATGAAGTAACAAGCATGTCCAATCTAAACATTTATTTGAATATTACTTTATAACATGTTCACGGAAAATACACTAACACTTACATTTAGCACTTTCCTATATATAACTATTATTTTTTTTTTTTTTACTACAATGTTTTAGATTACTCCCTAACTCGTTCCCTTGTTAGGTGTGGTTCACAATCTATAAGAGGATGATGGGAAGCTGCAGGAAGATGAATACACCGCAATAGTCCCTGAGACCGAGATAATGTGGATGATTGGTTTGCCTTTCTGGAACATGTAAATAAATGGTCACTACACCTGGGTAGAGGAGAAACTTGTCCATGTCCAGGTGCCTCACCACGGCTGTGTAGGGGACTGGTAGGCTGCCTTGGTGGGTTGCTGAGTGGGCAGAGACCAGCGGTACTCTGTCCTGGTGCCAGCACTACCACCGGAGTAGTCTGGTTGGGGCCTGGTTGCTGGAGACGGGCTGTCTCCCCCTTAGGTGCATAGCTCTGCTGCGGAATGGGGAGACCGGTTGTCTCCCCCTTGGATACACAGCTCTGTCGTGGGGGGGTAGGACCGCCCATCCCTACCCCCTGTGTGGTAAGTGCAGAGACCACGGTCCCATCTGCACCGGTGGGGGGCTTACAGTCTCCCCCTGCTACATTAAGCTGCCGCTGGGGAGAGGGGGTAACAAGCTCCTCTCCCGATAGAACACTCTGCCCATCATTGATCCGCCGCTGGGGAGAGGTGGTAACAATCTCCTCTCCCATACATACTTCCAGTCTTTGCGGAGGGAGACCGACAGAGTCCTGCTGCTGGGGAAAGGAGACTGGGCTCTCTATTCCCTGTAGGATACTCTGCCGCTGGGGCATGGAGACTGGGCTCCCAATTCCCTGCCTTATCTCCCACTGGGGAATGGAGACTGGGCTCCCAATTCCCAAAAAATCACGCTGCCGCTGGGGAGGGATTACACTGCTCTCCTCTCCCTGTACTTCACACTGCCTTCCCGGCATATAACTCTGCTGCTGGGGGGCAGGAACAACTACCTCTGCCCCCTGTAACTCAGCCAGCCGCTGGGGAGGGAGGACGCTGCTCTCCTCTCCCTGTACTTCACACTGCCTTCCTGGCATATCACTTTGCTGCTGGGGGGCAGGAACAACTACCTCTGCCCCCTGTAACTCAGCCTGCCGCTGGGGAGGGAGGACGCTGCTCTCCTCTCCCTGCACTTTACACTGCCGCTGGGGAATGGAGACTGGGCTCCCAATTCCCTGCAGGACCGGTGGAGAGATCTCGGTCCCATCTCTACCGGCCACCTGGGGTTCTTCCCAGTAAAACTTTACCATCTCGTCCCCTCTGAATGGGTCTGGCTCTGGGTCTGTCCTGCTGCTCTCCTGCTGAGCCTTCTCATAGTATTGGAACAGCTGCTGGTAGCCCTGTTCTAGCTCCATCTCCCGGGTCACCAGGTGGACCAGGTCTTGCTCAATTTCGTGAGTGTCGTCCCAGTCATACCTGCTCTCCCTCCACTCCAAGCGATCACTGAACCGGGCTTGTGTAGGGCTCCCAAATTCTAGCTCTGAAAAAGACTCCCATAACAAGCCAGGGCCATCAAACTCCTCTCCCTCTGGCTTGTCATGCTCGGCTGTCCAGGGCAGGTACTGTGCCCCATACCACCAGAGCGCCTGGTAGGCATCCTCCAGCCACATCTCCTGCCATACCCGGAGCTCCAATTCCTTTACCCATTCCTCCAGGGGCTGCTCTCCCAGGAAGGGCATCCGCAGGGCTAGTCGCTTCTGCAGTCGCTGGTCTTCCTTGGGGAGTCTCTCGCCCCGCTGGTATTCCACCATACCCAGTGCCTGGTACCAGATGCCTTTGTGGACTGCATCTCGGTCATCCATGGCACCCTCATCGAACTCCACTGCTGGTTCCATGCTGGTGCTGTCAAGGTCGCTGTACTGGGACATGCGTTGCCCTCAATTGTAAAATCCAGAGCAATGGTGTCTCCTGTAGCCGTCCTTCTGGCTGTAGGAACGATCCCGCCGCTTGCCACCAATTGTAACGGACCGTTTCAGCAGACAAGGGGTTAAAATCCGTTTAGGCGATATGCCTCTTTCTGAGAGACAGGCACAGCTACTGCAGAACATCAAACTCCCGAACTGGATACAAAATAGCACTCCAACCTGGAACCTCACGAATAGCTGCTAGCAGACGAACAGGAAAACAAGCATACAGTGAATCCTCCCAAGAACGAGACAAAGCTCCGAGTTGAGGGTAAAACAGGAACAACAACAACATTTATTGGAAGAACACAGCACACTTTTATACAGAAATTGGAACATCCTTCCCCCAACAACCGCTTTCCCATTGGTCAATTGCACAGTACCTGCAGTTCCCAATAAGGTCCTCTCCAGCCATGCAAATGAGGGTTTGAAAATGAGTCAGCAGTGATTGGTCAGATAACTTGACCAGAAGGACTGCCATGCAAATGAGGACTTGAAAATGAGTCAACAGGGATTGGTCAGATACAGAACAATGGTTCCCTAACGAGCCCTCAATACACATTACTCTGAGTGTCAATACATCCCTTAGCAGACAACAGGTGAGGTCATTAGCACACCTGACAATAGGTGAATGGAGAGCAACCTCAGACAGCCCATCTCCTCAGAACTTCCTGTAATGACCATATTAGGAGTTGACTTCCTGTTCAGAGACCTCATGGCAAATGGGAACAAAAATCTTCATATTACAAGGGAGACATTTTTCCTGAATATGACTGTCTCATTTGTAGTAGTCCAAACCATATTTTCAGTGTTCAACACCCTCCTGGTCACCCTGCATTCACCAAATCCATACGAATTAGAACCAGGGGCTGTTTGTTCGGTAGATAGAATCTACCAAACGGCTGTACAGAAAGGGAGAAATAAATCCTTCTGCACCGTAAAATTAACCCTTTAGCTGCCGGTCCATAATCCAAAGGCAGCAGGCGGGCAACCAGGCTCCTCCAATGCAATGTGGCGAGGTTGGTCACGTCACAGAACACTTTCCCTGTTTCCTTAACAATGGTCTTGTGGAATTGTGCAGAAATAATCCATCCAAGCTTGGCAATTGTCAGTAAGGGAAAATAAAGAATAATTCCCCTTTGACCTTAAACGAGTGTACCACACCAGTGATTTTAAGATAGTGAATGCTGAAACATATTTTCTGCCCATCCCATATTTTTTATCTTCATTTTGATATGAATAAAATGTATACTTTTTATATACTGTATATTTTGTATTATTTAAAGCACCGTGAAAGTCCCATGATACATTCTTGTTCCCAGTTTATTATAATAGGGGAGTAGAGTACTTCCAATTTATAAAACCACCTGGGTTCTGCTACACAAAATGCTTTGTGAACCGTAGTATTCAACTGATGTCTGACAAATGCAGCACGCTGATGGCAATGAGTTGCCAGTCAGAAGAAGATCACAAAAATATATTATTCTCATACTATCCAAAATTATACCAACATATGGATCTAAGGCTGGTCATAGATGGATCTTTTTTTTTATTCAGCCAGTGGGCTGAGCATTAATATGTAACAGCAAAGCTTACAGAATAAAGTAGTCTGAAAGATGTAATTAAGAGCACAATTTACAGATGACAGCAGTCAATGGAATATAATGTACAGCTCAGCTTACAAACTGGAGCATTGTGGAGTATATAATGTACAGCATTTCTTACAGAGTGGAACATACCACGGCTTGCAAAGTAAAGCAGTCAGAATTGTGTAATACACTATATTACCAAAAGTATTGGGACTACTGCCTTTATACACACATGAACTTTAATGGCATCCCAGTCTTAGTCTGTAGGGTTCAATACTGAGTTGGCCAACCATTTGCAGCAGAAACAACTTTAACTCTTCTGGGAACGCTGTCCACAAGGTTTAGGAGTGTATCTATGGGAATGTTTGACCATTCTTCCAAAAGTGCATTTGTGAGGTCAGGGACTGATGTGGATGAGAATGCCTGGCTCGCAGTCTCCGCTCTAATTCATCCCAAAGATGTTATATTGGGTTGAGGTTAGGACTCTGTGCAGGTCAGTCAAGTTCCTCCACCCCAAACTTGCCCATAACTTGCCATTTGTGCCCATTAACTGACTTAAAAACGTACAAACTGTCATTCCATATCAGTAATATCTAAATCTCTGGGTTTGCTTGCAAATAGGACTTTTTTTTTTTTTTTTTTTAGACCTACAAAAACCACTTCTTCTAAAATTCTTTCATGTTCTCTTTTTGTCTAATATGTGACAATATCCACTTCTCTTTGTGAGTACCAAATACCTACTGGTCTATACTTTTCTTCTAAAATGATTCCGGCCGCAAGGTTTTTTTAACATAAAAAAATGGTTGATTTTTTAATGCTCCCTTGAAGTCAATCTGAACTCAAAATGTAAAGATTTGCTGCCAGATAGGGAACATCACCCACCACTGTCAGAATGGGTATTATTGCCACCACTGACACCAATGCTGGGTGTTATTCAGGGCCGGACTGGGAATAAAAACCAGCCCTGGAAATTTCATACCAGCCCCAGTGGCGTAGCGTGGGTTGTCAGCACCCAAGGCAAGTAGTTTGCGCCCCTAACCAACAGACATTTAGCGCTCTCTGGCTCCCTACCACTCATACAGAATTAAGGACAGCCCAGCTGGGAGGCCACAGGCTCTAGGAACAGCCCAGCTGCCCCCCCCCTTCCTGCTATCTAATACACTGCAGAGACCCCTGTCCCCGCTATCTAATACACTGCAGAGACCCCTGTCCCCGCTATCTAATACACTGCAGAGACCCCTGTCCCCGCTATCTAATACACTGCAGAGACCCCTGTCCCGCTATCTAATACACTGCAGACCCCCCCCTCTCCGCTATCTAATACACTGCTGATCAACCTCCCACCCCCCAAATACAGTGCTGATCCCCTTCGGCCCCCTCCCCCAATACAATGCTGATCCCCCCCTCCAACCCCTCTAAAATACTGCTGGCCTCCCTAATACAATGTTTCCCCCCTCCCCCTAAATTTTGGGGGATCAGCATTGTTTTAGGGGGAAGGGGGGTCAGCATTGTATTAGGGGCCCTAATGCAATACAGGAGAACGAGGTGGTCGTCACCGCACCCACACACCCCCACCCAGCCACTCTTACCTGACTGTTTACATGTGGCAGCTCAGGACCTGCTCTGCTCGGCTCGCTCACTCAGTGTGTGACCTGTCCTGACTCCTGCTTGCTGCGATGCTGCTGGCGGTGCCTGGCATGTGTGGAAGGGATCGGTGCCATTGTCATGCAGGAGATGATCCGCAGCCGCCACCCGCCCACCGGATGTGATGTCATATGCTCACATCGGCTGGCGTAGAAAACAAGCTATCAATCGCTGGAGCACAGCGGGGGCTGGGGCTGCAGCCGCAATCAGCGGCCACATCTTAAAGTGGCCCCAGGGCCGGCGGCCCACCGGGAAATTTCCCGGTATCTTGGTAGGCCAGTCCGGCCCTGGTGTTATTACTGTGGCCAATGACACCAATGCTGAAGTTATCATTGCATCTACTAAGACCATCGCTGATGGCTATTATTGCACCCACTGACACCAATGCTGAGGGTTAATATTACATTCACTGACACCAATGCTGGGGCTTATTATTGTGGCCACTGACACCAATGCTGGGAGTTACTATTACTGCCACTGACAGCAATGCTTGGGGTTATTAATACTGACACTAAGTAGTATTCTGTGTGTGTTTAATACATTTCTAATACATATTTTGCATTCCTGTTCTTGTATGAATACAAACTTTAAACTATACATATAAATGTATACTTCAAGCAAATCTTCTCTGTATAAAGCATTCAAACATTGGTGGTCAATGTATCGCATGCTTCTCTACCGCTTTCTCCTCCCCCACCCCACCCCCCTATTTGCCTGCCAATACTTTACAGAATTTACAATACCATGACCCTTATGTCTGCTAGTTTGAACTCAATACACGTGTAGCGCTACCCCTGCAGGAGCCGCTTAAGTATGATTGGTTCCGTACTCTGCCTCTCAACCCCAAGAACAAGCTCCGCCCCTCTGGCACACCTGGCAATAGTGTAAGTGCAAGACCAATGAAAACACACTTGTTATGATAAAACACAGAAATGTCTTTACTATAAGGTTTCTGTGTAAAAATAACAGACAGTAATAGTGTGTTCTTGAGTGAATTAGCAATCACAGAGATTAAGAGCAATATAACTCAATGTATTATATCAGACTGCTTCTAGGGGATTCCACAACCGTGAACTACCCCAGAAACAGAGACAAGCACTTAAACAACAATGAATCACAATTTAACAGTTTAACACAAGCTGGGTAACCTCTATTTAAATTGGTGCTATAAGTCCAGGCAGGAGGAGAGCAGAAGAATGACTTTCTCCTATGTCAGACTTCTCTCTTCTCTCCCCTGACACCACAGGCCCAACTACAAACACTGTACCTAATTCAGTGCTTATGACTTGACTCCCAAGTCAGACTACACTGCACATACACCACATATACAGGGCCCTGCGTAGGTGTGTGCGTGCCCGTTTGGCACCAATAACTTCACTCCCTTAGAAGAAGGATGAGGTCTTGTATCTTCGGCTAGCCACTTTAGTTGGTGCACTTTGAACTCCTGCTTGGCAAAAATTTAACTGTGGTATACTGACATTATCCGGATAGCAAGGCAGACACTGTGACTGCTTAACAAGGCTTCAACAAGACCCAGGTTCTAGCAAGTTAAGGCAAAGTAAAGTAACTCTGTCTGTGTGCAGTGTCCTTGTTTCCTGCAGATGGCAAGTGCCATCTCACCAATCCTGCGGTCAGGGCCCATAACAAATGTCCTGTAACAGGCAGGCTCTTCTGGTAATCCGACTGGTCACCTCACCCTGGAGCAATTCACTCGATGCAGGTGCATCTGGACAGGCACCTGTGATTGCCCTTTAATCTGGCTGGATGTCTGGTGCACAGCAATGGACTGATCTGGGAGGCAACATCTCTCCCCTGGCTCCAGTCTCTTCCCCTGCCTCGTGCAGACTGAATTCTCCCCAGGAGACAAGAGGGTGCCCTTCATTCCTTCCTTGCCAGAGAATGCTGGGGTTTGTAGTTCTGTCTCCAGTGATTAGAATGGATTCACCTATTTTGGGAACTACATATCCCAGAGTTCTTTGCAATTCTTCAATCCTCCCTGGATTGGCTAGCTCCTTCTGCAAATGAAAAACAGGGGAGGATTCTAAGTGTCTGTGAATTCCTCCCACTCATTGCACAGTGAGAGGAGCAGTGGCGGTCCGTGCATAGGGGGTGCCAGGGCGCCGCCCCCCTACCCCTAAAAAAAAAAGAAAAAAAATTACAAAAAGAACAAATAAAGTTGTGAAAAAAAAATTGTGTTTGCAGGCCTATGCGGTGGCACTGGTGGCTATGGGGGTGGGGTTTACATCCCAGAAGAGGCGCCGATTGGCTGCCTTCTGGGGGCGTAACCTGGGCGCAAGTCATTGCGCTAGGACACCCCCACTTTCCTGATATCCTGGCTTTGATTGGTCCAGTCTCCAGCCTGGACCAATCATCATCCAGGACATCCGATTGTGACGCCGCTGATGTCACAATGGGGGCGGTGCCGGTGCGTGCATCAGTCACTAACCGTCACCGCCTGGTCAGCTTCCCGCCGCCGAAGAGGAGTCCAGTCTGGAGAAGAAGCCGCAGAAGAGGCCGAGAGGGAGAATCGCCGCTCACCTTCCCGCCGCCGAACGAAAGAAGAGGAGAGGGAGAAGCCGCCGTGACTCTCAGTCGGGCATGCACGCATAGCTCTGCATTGGGGGACATGTATACTGGCTGCACTGGAGGCATGCACGCCTAGTTCTGCATTGGGGGACATGTATACTGGCTGCACTGGAGGCACGCACGCATAGCTCTGAATTGGGGGACATGTATACCGGTGGTCACTGGAGGCACGCACGCATAGCTCTGCATTGGGGACATGTATACTGGTGGTCACTGGAGGCACGCACGCATAGCTCTGCATTGGGGACATGTATACTGGTGGTCACTGGAGGCACGCACGCATAGCTCTGCATTGGGGGACATGTATACTGGTGGTCACTGGAGGCACGTACGCATAGCTCTGCATTGGGGGACATGTATACTGGTGGTCACTGGAGGCACGCATGCATAGCTCTGCATTGGGGGACATGTATACTGGTAGTCACTGGAGGCACGCACGCATAGCTCTGCATTGGGGGACATGTATACTGGTGGTCACTGGAGGCACGCACGCATAGCTCTGCATTGGGGGACATGTATACTGGTGGTCACTGGCTGCACTGGAGGCACGCACGCATAGCTCTGCATTGGGGGACATGTATACTGGTGGTCACTGGCTGCACTGGATGCACGCATAGCTCTGCATTGGGGGACATGTATACTGGTGGTCACTGGCTGCACTGGAGGCACGCACGCATAGCTGTGCATTGGGGACATGTATACTGGTGGTCACTGGCTGCACTGGAGGCACGCACGCATAGCTCTGCATTGGGGGACATGTATACTGGTGGTCACTGGCTGCACTGGAGGCACGCACGCATAGCTGTGCATTGGGGGACATGTATACTGGTGGTCACTGGCTGCACTGGAGGCATGCACGCATAGCTCTGCATTGGGGGACATGTATACTGGTGGTCACTGGAGGCACGCACGCATAGCTCTGCATTGGGGACATGTATACTGGTGGTCACTGGCTGCACTGGCGGCACGCATGCATAGCTCTGCATTGGGGGACATGTATACTGGTGGTCACTGGAGGCACGCACGCATAGCTCTGCATTGGGGACATGTATACTGGTGGTCACTGGCTGCACTGGAGGCACGCACGCATAGCTCTGCATTGGGGACATGTATACTGGTGGTCACTGGCTGCACTGGAGGCACGCATGCATAGCTCTGCATTGGGGACATGTACACTGGTGGTCACTGCATTGGAGGCACGCGCGCATAGCTCTGCATTGGGGACATGTATACTGGTCACTGCATTGGGGACATGTATGCTGGTCACTACATTGAAAGGGGGCATTTATACTGGTCACTATATTGAAGGGGGCATGTACTGTGGGGTTTGTGCTAGGGGCCTGTACTGTGGGGTTTATGCTAGAGGGCCTGTACTGTGGGGTTTGTGCTTGAGTTGTTTGTGCGGGGTTTGTGCTTGAGGGGTTTGTACTGTGGGGTTTGTGCCACTCTCAGTCCATGTATCCCGTAATAGGATGTCTCTCACAGTATATCCCATAATAGGGACCCTGTTCCCTATTATGGGATATACTAGTACTGATGGACCCCTTAATATGTGATATATTGGGAGAATTGGTTCATGCAAGCAAAATACAGGGGACAAAATGGGTGGAGTCTATAAGGGGTGGGGCTTCTGAGAAATGGGAGGGGTCAAATAGAAGGGCGGGGTCTTGCGCCTCCCCATCTTAAAACTTCACCAGCCGCCACTGGAAAAGAGGAGAGGGAGGGGTGAAATTCAGTGAGAGCCTCAGTCAGCTTGGCATGGAAGCGGGAAAAATGTGAGGCACCCACTACACATAGTTCTGACAAAGCCCTTGCAGTTATAATATTCTGATACCTCCAGATCAAAAACATTGTCACTTACTCTGTGCAAAGCTTGACAGTCTTCAAGCATATACGTCTGCATGTCCCCTATCTACAGTAATCAGGGCTTTTTTTCAGCGGGAACGCGGGGGAACGCAGTTCCGGCACCTCTAGCACTGAATGCATGAAATGGCAAGGGGTGCTGAGGTGTGCTGGAGGATCTATTGTTGCTGGGGTTCATTTGTTGCTGGGAGGAATCTACTATTGAGGGAGGGGGTCTACTGTTAGCTGCTGGAGGGTCTATTGATGCTGGCTGCTAGGAGATCTATTATTGTTGATGGGGTCTATTGCTGTGATGGATCCATTGTTGCTTGGGGGGTACTTTGTTGTGGGGGTTTTTTTGTTGCTGGGGGAAACTATTGTTGAAAGGGGGGTGTATTATTGCTGGATGCACAGGATATTTTTTTCTAGCTTATCATTAACAAATTCCATAAAATTACTACAAAATGATACTTGGTTCCAGGGCCGGACTGGCCATAGGGCAGACCGGGCATATGCCCGGTGGGCCGCCGCCGAACTGCGCATGTCACTTCTTCTCTCTCCCTCCGAGTCCCGACCGAGGCAGCTGCTCGCTTGCCGATGGCCTCTCTGCGGCCGATTCCGCGGAGAGGGCCGTGGCCGCATATTCTTCTGGCCGGCCGCGGCCGGGTATGTATGTCCCCACTGAGCAGCCGGGCTGATGCTGAGCCCAGCGCCGCTCACTGCGGCCGGCTCCGCAGCCACCCAGCCTTCTTTAGGCAGCTCAGAAGGGGTGGACCGTGCAATTGGATACGAGGGGTCATGTGACTCATGACTGAAGGGGGTGGAGCTAGAGGGGACCCCTTCTGAGTTCTGCTTGATGTCGGCTCGGGAAGCGGGAAGGAACACTGACTGCAGCACCGGCGCCGCACAACCCAAGGCCTGCCCTGCAAGGTAAGTGAAGTGACCCCCCCCCTCAGCACTGCTACTGACCCCCCTCAGCACTGCTACTAACCCCCACCCCACAGCACTGCCACTGACCACCCCCCCTCAGCACTGCTACTGACCCCTCCCCCCTCAGCAGCACTGCCATTAACCCCCACCCTCAGCACTGCCACTAACCCCCCCTCAGCACTGCCACTAACCCCCACCCCACAGCAATGCCACTGACCCCTCCCCCCTCAGCACTGACACTGATCCGATCCCCCTACCCCAGCCCTGTCACTGATCTGAACCCCCCCCCCCCCCCAGGCTTGTCACTGATCCGAACCCCCCCAGCCCTGTCACTGATCCGAACCCCCCCCCCAGCCCTGTCACTGATCCGAACCCCCCCCCCAGGCTTGTCACTGATCCGATCCCCCTAACCCAGCCCTGTCACTGATCCGAACCCCCCCCCAGCCCTGTCACTGATCCGATCACTCCCTCCCAGCCCTGTCACTGATCCGATCCCTCCCAGCCCTGTCACTGATCCGATCCCTCCCAGACCTGTTACTGATTCGATTCCCCCTCCCAGCCCTGTCACTGATCCGATCCCTCCCTCCCAGCCCTGTCACTGATCCGATCCCCAGCCCTGTCACTGATCCGATCCCTCCCTCCCAGCCCTGTCACTGATTCGATCCCCAGCCCTGTCACTGATCCGATCCCCAGCCCTGTCACTGATCCGATCCCTCCCTCCCAGCCCTGTCACTGATTCGATCCCCAGCCCTGTCACTGATCCGATCCCCAGCCCTGTCATTGATCCGATCCCTCCCTCCCAGCCCTGTCACTGATCTGATCCCCAGCCCTGTCACTGATCTGATCCCCAGCCCTGTCATTGATCCGATCCCTCCCTCCCAGCCCTGTCACTGATCTGATCCCTCCCAGACCTGTCACTGATTCGATTCCCCCTCCCAGCCCTGTCACTGATCCGATCCCTCCCTCCCAGCCCTGTCACTGATCCGATCCCTCCCTCCCAGCCCTGTCACTGATCCGATCCCTCCCTTCTAGCCCTGTCACTGATCCGATCCCCAGACCTGTCACTGATCCGATCCCCAGCCCTGTCACTGATCCGATCCCTCCCTCCCAGCCATGTCACTGATCCGATCCCCAGACCTGTCACTGATCCGATCCCCAACCCTGTCACTGATCCGATCCCCCCAGCACTGCCACTGATCCCCCCAGTATTGTCATTGACCCCCCCAGTACTGTCATTGACCCCCCCCAGCACTGCCACTGATCCCCCCCAGCACTGCCACTGATCCCCCCCAGTACTGTCATTGATCCCCCCCAGCAATGATCCAATCCCTCCCCAGCCCTATCACTAATCCAATCCCCCCCAGCCCAGTCACTGATCCGATCCCCCTACCCCAGCCCTGTCACTGATCCGAACCCCCCCCCCCCCAGCCCTGTCACTGATCCGAACCCCCCCCAGCCCTGTCTCTGATCCGATCCCCTCCTAGCCCTGTCACTGATCCGATCCTCTCCTAGCCCTGTCACTGATCCGATCCCTCCCTCCCAGACCTGTCACTGATCCGATTTCCCCCCCCAGCCCTGTCACTGATCCGATCCCCTCCCAGCCTTGTCACTGATCCCCCCCCAGCACTGTCACTGATCCCCCCAGCACTGTTACTGTTCCCCCCAACACTGTCACTGATCCCCCCAACACTGTCACTGATCCCATCCCTCCACCCAGCATGGCCACTGATGCCCCCCACCACCAGCACTGCCACTCCTCCCCTCCCTCCATGCTGCCATGCCTCCCCTCCCTCCCTCCACACTGACACTACTCCCCTTTCCTCCCTCCCTCCATGCTGCCTCCCTCCACGCTGCCACTCCTCCCCTCCGTCCACACTGACACTACTCCCTTTTCCTCCCTCCACACTGCCTCCCCTCCCCTCCCTTCATGCTGCCACTCTTCCTATTCCCTCCCTCCATGCTGCCACTCTTCCCATTCCCTCCCTCCATGCTGCCACTCTTCCCATCCCCCTCCCTCTATGCTTCCACTCTTCCCATCCCCTCCCTCCACGCTTCCACTCTTCCCATCCCCTCCCTCCACGCTGCCACTCTTCCCATCCCCTCCTTCCAAGCTGCCACTCTTCCAGTCCCCTCCCTCCATGCTGCCACTCTTCCCATCCCCTCCCTCCATGCTGCCACTCTTCCCATCCCCTCCCTCCATGCTGCCACTCTTCCCATCCCCTCCCTCCATGCTGCCACTCTTCCCATCCCCTCCCTCCATGCTGCCACTCTTCCCATCCCCTCCCTCCATGCTGCCACTCTTCCCATCCCCTCCCTCCATGCTGCCACTCTTCCCATCCCCTCCCTCCATACTGCCACTCTTCCCATCCCCTCCTTCCATGCTGCCACTCTTCCCATCCCCTCCTTCCAAGCTGCCACTCCTCCCATCCCCTCCCTCCACGCTGCCACTCCTCCCATCCCCTCCCTCCACGCTGCCACTCGTCCCATCCTCTCCCTCCACGCTGCCACTCATCCCATTCCCTCCCTCCACGCTGCCACTCATCCCACTCCCCAAGCACTGCCACTCATCTGTTCCCCCCGCACAGCCACTGATTCCACCTTCCACATATTGTCACTCATCCTATCCTCCCCTGCACTGCCACTGATCCCACCATCCCTCCACACTGCCACTGATCCCATCCAATCCCCCCCAGCACTGCCATTAATTCCACCCCCCCCCAACACTGCCACTAATTCCATCCCCCCAGTACTGCCACTGATCTAATCCCCCTCAGCACTGCCACTCATCCCAACAACCCACCAGCACTACCAGTCATCTCACCCTCCTCTCGTACTGTCACTCATCCTATCCCCCCACACTGCCATTTATTCCATCCTCCCTCCACACTGATCACATCCAATCCCCCCCGACATTCGTTACACCCCCCCCAGTACTGCCACTGACTCCATCCCCCCAGTACTGCCACTGACTCCATCCCCCCAGTACTGCCACTGACTCCATCCCCCCAGCACTGCCACTGACTCCCTCCCCCCAGCACTGCCACTGACTCCATCTCCCCCAGCACTGCCACTGACTCCATCCCCCCAGCACTGCCACTGACTCCATCCCCCCCAGCACTGCCACTGACTCCATCCCCCCCAACACTGCCACTGACTCCATCCCCCCCAGCACTGCCTCTGATTACATCCACCCCAGCACTGCCACTCAATTCACACCCCCTCCCCAGCACTGCCACTTAATTCATACCCCCTCCCTCAGAACTGCCACTCATTCCTTCCCCTCAGCACTGCCACTCAATTCACCCCCCCCCCAGTACTGCCACTGACTCCATCCCCCCAGTACTGCCACTGACTCCATCCCCCCAGCACTGCCACTGACTCCATCCCCCCAGCACTGCCACTGACTCCATCCCCCCAGCACTGCCACTGACTCCATCCCCCCCAGCACTGCCACTGACTCCATCCCCCCCAGCACTGCCACTGATTACATCCCCCCCAGCACTGCCACTCAATTCACACCCCCTCCCCAGCACTGCCACTCAATTCACACCCCCTCCCCAGCACTGCCACTCATTCCTTCCCCCCAGCACTGCCACTCAATTCACCCCCCCCCCCAGTACTGCCACTGATTACACCTCCCCCCTCCCCAGCCACTATTTGGTTAGTGCTAAAAATGTGCAGTAACCTCTAGCAATCAGAGAGCAGTGACTGTAGCAGGCTAAATAGAGCTAAAAAACATTGAGAAACTGGTAGCTGTCATTATTTGTTATTTGGTTTAAATAATAAAAAAAAAAAAAAGGCTGCTCAGTCTAAAATGCCCGGGCCTATTTTTTGTCCCAGTCCAGGCCTGCTTGGTTCTGTACTCTCTAAAAGGGGTGGAACTGGGAGGTGGATAGAGGGAGGAATCAAGGAATGGTGCTCGGAGGTGGGTAGGGGTGGAGACAAGGGGTGACTTAAAAGGGGAATTCCTGAACGTTTTCTCCGAGAAAAAAAGCCCTGACAGTAATTATAATCCTTATTTATAATTCACGCCTAAAAAGGACAAGCTCCTAAGCTTATTCTTCCAGGAGTGACTGATAAAGTTTATATCCACTTCCTCTTACAAGTGCTTCAGGCGCTGCCAAGGAGACACTGTTGAACTTGAAACCAGCAGAATGTAGAGACTCAAAGATTTTCCCTTTGAAATTCTTGCGTACTGCAGCAGAACAAGTGCTAGCTAAAGCATCGTGGTCATCTAACCCTATGATCACACAAATTAATTAGTTTATTTACTAAAACTTGAGCGTGCAAAATAAGGCTCATTTCTTCTCTTCTTCCAGGTTTTATTGCCAAAGTTTAAAGCGTAACTTCACTTTTGTTCAAAAAAAAAAAAAACATTCCCCTCTGGGTGATCTCTGTACATTGCAAGGATTATGACAAATGTTGTTGCAGATTCCTACCTTTTGTGATTCTGAAGAAATACTTGTTTGTTCCTCTGTGCTGAGTGGGTCAAATGGGAGTGGTTTCCTAAATATCTGTCAGCTGTGGCAACTGCAGGGCACTAATGAGGAAATCTGCTGGGCCTGCATCCCTTTAGACGTGTTGCTATTGGGAGTATCTCACCAAAAATGAAATTTTTGTAGCAGGGGATGCCAGAAATCTGACTTGTATCTTAGGCAGACTTCTGGGAAAATCGGTGAGCCAATCACACAAGCAGGAAATGATGTTTCTGGGGTGTGGTCAGTACACATTCTGTGTACAGAACAGCTTCAGGTAGCCATATTGCATTGCATTTTCAGAAAATGACAACAGCTGCAGATTGAAAAGGAAAGGTCATAATAACATTCAATTACAATATGATTGGTGTTGCAATTGTATATGCTATATTGTTTTTTCTTTTTTTGCTGATTTTTTTCCCCACGAAAGTGGAGTTACCCTTTGATTGAACAAGCTAAGATTAGAGGCTGACTGGTTACCATGCACAGCTGTACCAGATTCTGAGTGCACCAGTTTATTATATGTACCACTATGTAAATATCCTAAATGCCACCTTTAAGTGTTTACGCAGATTAGTGCAGATCTGCCCCCCTCAACCGCCACTCACTTCCATGCCCTTTTCCTGAATGACACACCCCATTTATCTCCTATCTTTTAACTTCTTATTTTTACATTTTCTTTTCATTTCTTTGTCCACCGGTGACTACACTAAATATGACTAAGCCCATGGCATATAGCTCCTGATGCTAACTACTAATTGAAATAGAGAGGGCCAGGAGCTTTTCTTTCTACTGGTGCAAATGTTCTATAAACTTATGTGACTTGGTTTGTTGTCGAATCTTTGTAATTTTGGAAAACATTCAGTGAAAATGAATTGAAATGGGGGAAAATCAGCTGCAGAGAGATTACAGACAATACTAGTCCTTTACTCTCTACTAGTTGTTTTTGGGCACAGTTTTCATAATTCAGATTCTCTTTAAAGCCAACAGCAACATGGAACCACTGTGTGCACATTCACGCCTACTGTATATTTGCCTATGCACACAAAGTTCATTTGGATGTACTGAGATCAATTGATATATGTAAATGCATTTTTGCATGCACTCACCCATTTCCTGTGGGTTTAAAAATACGCATATCCACACATTAAAGAAGACACTGGACTCTTTTTCTTTTAGCACACCCCAACATAATGCATGTGTTTACAGGTGTACATGTCTTGATATCTTAGAGTACATTTTTTTTTTCAGGGAGAGTTTAACCACTTCTGGACCGGAAGATTTCCCCCCTAATGACCAGGCAATATTTTGCGATTCGACACTGCGTTACTTTAATGGACAATTGCACGGTCGTGCGATGCTATACTCAAATAAAATTGATGTCCTTTTTTTGCACAAAAGTTATTGCATCTACTAACGGGAAAGAATTATGTAATTTTTATTGATTTTTTTTTTTTACTAGTAATGGCGGCGATCTGCGATTTTTTGCGGGACTGCCACATTGCGGCTCACAGATCGGACCCCTGACTGACATTTTTGACACTTTTGGGGGGGACCAGTGACATTACTACAGTAATCAGTGCTAAAAATATGCACTGTTACTGTAATAATGACACTGGCAGGGAAGGGGTTAACACAGTAAGCAATCAAGGGGTAAAATGTGTACCTAGGGGCATGTTTCTAACTGTGGAGGGCGTGGCTTGTGAAATGATCACAGAGACTTGTGTTCTTATATAGAAGGATCACAGGCGCTTTGTAATCATTGCAGAGAGAAGAATGGTCAGCTGTGTTTACAACAGCTGACCGTTCTTTTCTCTCAGCGGGGAACGATCGTGGGTGTCAGGCGGCAATCAGAGCCGCCTGCTCCGTGCATTGGCATCCCCGCCCCCTAGCTGCAGGCTAGACGATGGTTCACCAGGAGAACCGCACTGCCGCAGTTAAAAGGCGGCTAGGGGTCGGGAACTGGTTAAACATGGTTGTGCATTGAAGACCCCCATATACGTATATATATGAATGCATTCATCCCTAAAACACACACAAAGATGCAAATTATAATAATACACATAGTCCAAATCTCTGGCTTACCATAACTAAAATAGCCTATGTAATAGAGGATTTTTTAAAATTTTTGTTAACTAATAAAACACATGACAATAGTTCAAAATAATATATTTATTTGTATTGCAAATATTACATACTGGTAAGGCATTCCGAATATATTACTACATTCAGGATTGCTTCAATAAGAACACTAAAATCCCAGGGCTATTATTAAGGTATTTATAAAAAAAAAGTTGCATATTTGTGCAGAGTGTGGTTTAAAGTGCAATAGTTTAATAGTGATTCTGTCACTTACAATGTAGACAGACATTTTGTGCAATAGACAATCACTGAGTTAGGAAAATGCTAGAACACCTACAATAAATGGGAACTGCACAGAAATACCTTCAGTAGTTTTATGATAGTTTGCTTGTAAATTACTGCAGGTTTTTGGAGCTAATACATATGCAGCACTAACACCCCAAAGTAAGTATCCTTATTTTCAAAAAAAGTGAGTTACTTTCAGTTGAGCCCAAATTAAATATAAAAATTGCAATTATTGTGCCCTGGTTGGTGATAAATCTTTTTCACGTGAGCCAGAATACAATGTCCCAGCAGGGGGGACACAAACCGGTGGATGGAGAGATCTGTTAGTTTTTTATTTTATTGTTTAGACTGAACAAAAAGGAAACTAGCAGTGTACGACCAGCTTAAGAATTAGTCCCGGTTCACACTACCGCGACTTGTCGTGGTGCACGCGACTTCACAGGTCACCCCCGAAGTCTGATCACCATAGTGTGAACCGACACTTAGGCTAAAGTGAATCTGTATATTTCCATGAGGGAAAAGCACAAATTCCCTTAAATGTCTTTCAATCTTGCCTACCAACTGCATATATTCACCTTCCTATTGCTCCTCTACCTCTCTGTTTGGCCTTCTGGAATAAAGATAAATACCTGGAGCATCAGGCTATGGGGGGCAAGGGACTCTCTCCATTTTCAGCCATGATGCTAGGGGCCTACGCAGGAAGTCCTTAGACCTTTACACAGTTTTCTTCACTCCCACTAGTAAAAAGAATAAATGGGGTAATGTGGAAAGATTAGTATAAACACCATAAGCACCAGACATTTAAGTGAACCTATTGCTTTGCTTTATTTCTGCAAAGCACAGGTTCACTTTAAAGTGATTGTAAAGTTTGTTTTTTGTTTTTTTGAAAAATATACTTACCTGCTCTGATGCAGTGGATTTGAACAGAGCAGCCTGGATCCTCCTCTTCTCGGATCCCTCTATGCAGATCCTGGCCCCTCCCTTCAGTCGAGTGTCCCCACAGCAAGAAGCTTGCTATGGGGGCACCCGAGCCGAGCTGCAGCTCCATCTGTCTATTAAGACACAGAGCTGCCCTTCGGCCCTGCCCCCTCTCTCTACCGATTGGCTGAATGACTTTAAATTTACAGCCGCGGGAGCCAATGGCGCTGCTGCTGTGTCTCTGCCAATCACGAGGGAGAGTCCCAGATGGCCGAGGGACTCGTGGACATCGCTGGACGGAGATCGGGTTCAGGTAAGTATTAGGGTGTGTGCTGGGGGGGGGGGGGCTGCTACACACTGAAGGTTTTTTATCTGAATGCATAGAATGCATTCAGATAAAAAAAACCTTCTGACTTTACAATTCCTTTAAGAATAGGTTTAGGGTGGGTAAGACTGTGCTTTTTATGTCATTTTTTAGCATTAAAAACTCTGAACTAAACACTACCATCGCCAGGTTCTTACAGGGGAGGGCTGGCAGCCTTAGGCCTGGGGGGCAAGTCTAGTCAAGTGGCCGGTTGAACCACCGAATCAGCTCACCATCCATGCCCATCTGGTTTTATAATGGGTATTGATGTTGTTCTGAAACAAGATCAACATGACCCCGATCTCGATAAAGAGCCGATGCCGCAGCTCATTACACATGTGATTGGCTGTGTCCAATCACAGTGGATCATGTGAAAATGTGGAGAGCCAGATCAGCTGCATCTCCTTGCAGGGGAGACCTGTACAGATAATCAGAGCTGGGCATTACAGTGCAGCCTCAGCAATGCCCAGCAAGTGACACCAATCATTGCTACCTTTCAGTGCCTGCTCATCAGTGCAGCCCATCATTGCATTAGTGCCCAACAGTACTGCTTATCAGTGCCACCTATTAGTGTCTCCACATCAGTGCCACCTAGAAAAATGTTTTAACCACTTCTGGAGCGGAAGATTTTCCCCCTTAATAACCAGGCCCTATTTTGCGATTCGGCACTGCGTTATTTTAATGGACAATTGCGTGGTCGTGTGACGCTGTACCCAAATAAAATTGATGTCTTTTTTTCCCCACAAACAGAGCTTTCTTTTGGTGGTATTTTATCACCTCTGCAATTTTTATTTTTTGTGCTATAAACAAAAAAATTGACAATTCTGAAAAAAAAAAAAAAAAAAACAACAATATTTTCACATTCTGCTATATAACATTCCCAAATAAAAAAATGCAAAAAGCTAATTTTTTCATCATTTTAGTTCAATTTGTATTCTGCTACATATTTTTGGTAAAAAAAAAAACCCAACAGGTGTATTTTGATTGGTTTACGCAAAAGTTATCACGTCTACAAACTAGGCGAAATATTTAATTGTCATTTTTATTTAATTTATTTTACTAGTAATGGCGGTGATCAGCGATTTTTAGTGGGGTTGCGACATTGCGGCGGACAGGGGCAATCAGAGGGTTAAATGTGAGCCTAAGGGTGATTTCTAACTGTGGGGGGGAGGGGCTTGTGAAATCAACACAGAGAACTGTCTTCCTAAATAGGAGGATCACAAGAGCTTTGCATTGATTCCAGAGAACAATGGTCTGCTGTGTTTACAACAGTAGACTGCCATCCTCTCTTCACAGGGAGCAGGTGCCTAGCGGCAATTGTGGACACCGGCCCCTTGGATCGGCTTCCCTGCTAGTGAGTGGGTGCGCGCCGGGCACCCGCGATCGCTTCCCGTGAAGAGAGAATGGTGACCTGCTGTTGTAAACACAGCAGACCATTGTTCTCTGGAATCAATGCAGAGCTCTTGTGATCCTCCTATTTAGGAACACAGGTCTCTGTGTTGATTTCACAAGCCCCTCCCCCTCAGTTAGAAAACATCCTCTAGGCTCACATTTAACCCTTTGATCGCTCCTGGGTTAACCCCATCCCTGCCAGTGTCATTATTACAGTAACAGTGCATTTGTATAGCACTGATTACTGTAGTAATGTCACTGGTCCCCCCAAAAGTGTCAAAAATGTCAGTTAGGGGTCCGATCTGTTCCTCCGCAATGTCACAGTCCTGCAAAAAAAAAAAAAAAAAAAAAAAAAAAAAAAAAATCGCTGATTGCTACTATTACTAGTAAAAAAGAAATAAATATGACATATAAATCTTTTCCCTAGTTTGTAGACATAACTTTTGCGCAAACCAATCAAAATATTTTTATTGGGATTTATTTTTTACCAAAAATTTGTAGCAGAATACATATTGGCCTAAAATTATGAAAAAGTTTGATTTTTAATTTTTTTTTTTTTTTTATTATTGTGAATGTTCTATAGCAAAAAGTGAAAAATGTTTGTTTTCAGAATTGTCGCTCTTTTGTTTATAGTGCAAAAAAGTAAAAAAATCGCACAGGTGATCAAATACCACCAAAAGAAAGCTCTATTTGTGGGGAAAAAGAACATCAATTTTATTTGGGTACAGCATCGCATAACTGTGCAATTGTCAGTTAAAGTAACGCAGTGCCGAATCGCAAAAAATGGCCTGGTCATTAAGGGGGTAAAACCTTCTGGTCCAGAAGTGGTTTTAAAGGACATACAAGTGACAACCGTACATCCAGTGGAGATCTACACACTGGGCTCCATACATAAAAGTGAAAAGAAAAAACAGCGCATGTCCCATAGTAAGCAGAGTGTCCATTGTATAAGTCCAGGAGGGTGAAGGCCATGTCAGACCAGCAATCCTCTAAAACTCACCAGTAACAAACCACTTACCTTTTCCTATGGAGTGGCTCCCTCACTGGATCAGTGAAATGTCGCTCTTTGCTTCCAAGTGAGTGAACTTCTACAGCAGCATTGGGACCCAGCAAAGGAGCACTTCTATCAGTGGTTTCTCTTGGGATTTGTCATCAGTAGCAGAAACACTCATTTGACATGGGGTTTAAGAGGAGCAGGAAAGTCTGACTGGTTCCTATGGCCAACAGAACAGTTCTGTGACCTGGGTACTAGACTGAAACACCACTCAAGTCAGGAAAACACCACTCATAGCTATCAGGTAAAGAAAGTGCAGACTACCTAACAAACTCACCCAAAAGCATGCATATGCAGGATTAGGAAAGCACTGCACTTCTCACTAGACAACTTTAAATTTACCCGCCCACACTCGAGACTGCCCGTGTGATGTGAAGAGGATGTGTGCACAGGAAGAGAGGGGCGGGACGAGGCAGAGCAGATCGGTTCTCCCATTTGTGCAGAGGAGGGGGGAGGGCTGTGCTTCGTAAGAATGGAACACAAACACTCTCAGCCCTGTGTGACAGGTACAGCTAACATCCCTGTCACAGGACACATCGCTGGCTCGTAGCTGCAGTGAAGAATAGAGGCATTCTTTCACTGCTCCTCCACTCTCTGTAAACCCCGCTGGAGCCGCCCGAGCAGTAGCACTCGGTCAGCTCCGGTACTGCACATGCGCAGTCCTGAGCTGCCTGCACAGCGGCCCATTTTACAGGGAATCAGAGCGGCCTGGAGGGAAATTGCCACTCTGCCCCCTGGCCCAGCCCGCCCCTGGGTTCTTAGCTCCAAACAAGGCCTAATAACTATATCCTGCACCCAAAAGAGAGATGTCTTCTGACATGCTTATTCTGTGTTCTAGTCACTTAGCTAGTCATAGTATCCCACTGAGGAGATAAGACATCATAGCCACATAAGGCATGCCAACACTGGAAAGACTGAAAGAAACTGTTTGTCTACTCCACATCAGTACAAGTGGAACTAATTATTAGAAGATCTTTTAGGACCAACTGACCCATGTTCAACTTCCGTCTACATGGAACTCTTCTTAATTTTGAACTTGAATATTCTCATTTAAATATTAGCTACAACCAAGACATGCAGCTACAGTGGCAAAAAATAAATATTTAATATCCTGCAAATTTTGTTTTTTTTCCCACTTTCAAAATAATTAAGGGTCAATAATTGTTATCATAGGTGTATAATGATAGAGACAGAATATCAACCAAAACTCCAGAAAAAAACTTTATACAAATGTTATAAATTGAGTTACAGTTCATTGAGTAAAATAAGTATTTGATCCCCTACCAACCAACAATATCTCTTGCTCCCACAGACTGGCTACAGTATGTGCTCATGTGGTACACAGATTAATCCTGTCAATTTAAGAAGGTGCTCCTAACAACAACCGGTTATGTGTATAAAAGTCACCTGTCCACAGAACCTCTTTCTTTGATTCAAACCTCATCATCATGGGCAAGACCAAAGAGCTGTCATTGATGTCAGGTACAAGATTGTAGACCAGCACAAGGCTAGAATGGGCTACAAGTCCATCCGCACCAAGCTTGGTGTGAAGGAGCGACTATTCCCAAACTTAAGAAATACAAAATAACTATCAATTGTCCTCGGTCTGGAGCTCCATGCACAATTTTGCCTCATGAGGTAAGGATGATTATGAGAAAAGTGGGGGATCGGCCCAGAAGTACACGGGAGGAGCTTGCAAATGATCTCAAGGCACTTGGGACCACAGTCACCAAACAAACCATTAGTAGCTCAGTATGCTGCCAAGGATTGAAGTCCTGCAGTGCCTGCAAGGTCCCCCTCCTCAACAAGGCACATGTACATTCCCATCTGAAGTTTGCCAATGAACATCTAAATGATTCAGAGAAGGATTAGTAGAAAGTGCTGTGGGCAGATGAGACCAAAATTTAGCTCTTTGGCAATAACTTGACTATGACCCTAATAACACCATCCATACAGTCAAGCATAGAGGTGAAAACATTATGCTTTAGGGCTGTTTCTCTGCTAAAGGTACATAGAAACATAGAAACATAGAATGTGTCGGCAGATAAGAACCATTTGGCCCATCTAGTCTGCCCAATATATCTGAATCCTATGAATAGTCCCTGGCCCTATCTTATATGAAGGATAGCCTTATGCCTATCCCATGCATACTTAAACTCCTTCACTGTATTTGCAGCTACCACTTCTGCAGGAAGGTTATTCCATGCATCCACTACTCTCTCAGTAAAGTAATACTTCCTCATATTACTTTTAAACCTTTGCCCCTCTAATTTAAAACTGTGTCCTCTTGTGGTAGTTTTTCTTCTTTTAAATATGCTCTCCTCCTTTACCGAGTTGATTCCCTTTATGTATTTAAAAGTTTCTATCATATCCCCTCTGTCTCTTCTTTCTTCCAAGCTATACATGTTAAGGTCCTTTAACCTTTCCTGGTGAGTTTTTTCCTGCAATCCATGTACTAGTTTAGTAGCTCTTCTTTGAACTCTCTCTAGAGTATCTATATCCTTCTGGAGATATGGCCTCCAGTACTGCGCACAATACTCCAAGTGAGGTCTCACCAGTGTTCTGTACAGCGGCATAAGCACTTCTCTCTTTCTACTGCTTATACCTCTCCCTATACATCCAAGCATTCTGCTGGCATTTCGTGCTGCTCTATTACATTGTCTTCCCACCTTTAAGTCTTCTGAAATAATTACTCCTAAATCCCTTTCCTCAGATACTGAGGTCAGGACTGTGTCAAATATTCTATATTCTGCCCTTGGGTTTTTACGCCCCAGGTGCATTATCTTGCACTTATCCACATTAGATTTCAGTTGCCAGAGTTCTGACCATTCTTCTAGTTTTCCTAAATCCTTTTCCATTTGGCGTTTCCCTCCAGGAACATCAACCCTGTTACATATCTTTGTGTCATCAGCAAAAAGACAAACCTTACCATCGAGGCCTTTTGCAATATCACTTATGAAGATATTAAACAAAATTGGTCCCAGTACAGATCCCTGAGGTACCCCACTGGTAACATGACCTTGTTCTGAATGTTCTCCATTGACTACAACCCTCTGTTGTCTGTCACTCAGCCACTGCCTAATCCACTCAACAATATGGGAGTCCATGCTCAATGACTGCAGTTTATTGATAAGTCTTCTATGTGGGACAGGCCAACTTTGCCACATTGAGGAGCCAATAAACAGGGCCATGTATTGTAAAATCTTGGATGAGAACCTTCTTCCCTCAGCCAGAACATTGAAAATGGGTCGTGGATTGGTCTTCCAGCATGACCTTGACCCAAAAACATACCGCCAAAGCAAAAAAGGAGTGGCTCAAGAAGAAGCTCATTAAGGTCATGGAGTGGCTTAGCCAGTCTCCTAACCCTAATCCTAAAGAAAATTTATGAAGGGAAATTAAACTTCTAGTTGCCAATTGACAGCCAAGAAACCTTAAGGATTTAGAGAACATCTGTAAAGAAGCGTGGACCAAAATTACTTTCTTAGATGTGTGCAAACCTGGTAACCAACTACAATAAATGTGTTACCTTAGTGGAGAAACCTGCTTGCCAACAAGGGTTTCTCCATCAAGTATTAAGTCATGTTTTGCTTGGGGATCAAACACTTATTTTAATCGCTGAACTGCAACTCAATTTATAACATTTGTATTATGTGTTTTTTTCTAGATTTTTGGTTGATATTCTGTCTCTATCATTTAAAATATACCTATGATAAAACATTATAGACCCTTAATTTTTTTGTAAGTAGGCAAACTAACAAAATATGCAGGGGATCAAATAATACATTTTCCCACTGTCACTGTTCTGCTTAAAGTTCAGTTCTGGTCTATAAAAAAATTAAGTTTTGCCTCCAAAGTTAACATATTCTGTCCGGTGAGCTCCTACCCTGTCCACCTTTAGGCGATCCTTAAAAAACCCACTAATCTAGGGAAGCCTACCCCCACCTCCACGTCCACCTCCACCTAAGAACTGTACTTGAGTCCGCTCCTTTAGATCATCCCCTGAAGCCATTACCTTTTGTACCACCTACCCCTCCTTTTAGATTGTAAGCTCCATGAGCAAGGGCCTCTTATTCCTCCTGTATTGGACTGTATTGTAATTGTACTGTCCCCTTTTTTTTGTAAAGCCCTGCGTAAACTGTTGGTGCTGTATAAATCCTGTATATCAATAATAATATTCTTCTAAGGGTACCAAACATTGGCTAGAGTGTTTCCTCTGCACTGAATACTCTATGCCTCTCCAGTCTAGAAGACAAAATAGGAATTAAATACACAAGCAGGGACTGAGATTATTAACTACTTTTCTTGCAAAAGGACAACTACTAGTTTATTGTCTGGGACCTGACCCATTGGAAACCGTTGTGCCTGTGACAATTTTTCTAGTATATCATGGTAACATCATTGATAGCAAAGCTTAAAGCAGGATTAGGAGAATCTCTTATTGCATCATAGGGGTTGAACTTTTTTTTTTTTTATGTTATGTGGCCAGTTCAGATATAAATAGTACTTAGCCCAGTTATTATTTTATTATGTAATAACTTTAAAATAATACATAAGGAGCCTAAAAATCAACTATAAAGCAATACTGAACAGAGTCAAAATAACCACAAAGTGGCCTAGACAGTTGGGCTCTCATGGGTGTGTGTGTGGGTGTAGAAGGAAATTACTGTATATTTTTAAAGGGGTTACAAAGTCTCCGGATTGTTCTACATGCCCATCCTTAATAGAATAGTACAGTATCTCACCTTTCCTTCACTGTCGGGATGTTCATCTGGCAGGAGCGGAGAATCTACTTAGTACTTCCAGAATGGTGGCACATCTGACTTATTCCATGCAGTGGTGCTGCGTCAATTACTAAACAGCAGCACTGCCACATGGAAAGAGTCCATAGCCCTGTGTAAACTAAATCTTATGCAGGTTTTGGATGGACAACCTATGATTTGCCATGTGAAGGTGAACATAATCCACCCGTTAGCACTTCTGTGTTAAAAGCTGCAAATTTTCAAAGCTGCAAATGTCTTACCCTCAGTGTCCTCAACTGCCTGTTTTAGAGACTACTTTTTGTTGGTTCCAATGGTGACCACAAGGGGGATATGATATTCATGTAAGTACTGATCAAGTAACAATACATGGCTAGTTGTGTCTGTGTTTCAGATCAAATAATCCAAACTAAAAAATTTACTTAAAGAGGAGCTCCACCCAAAAGGGGAAGTTTTGCTTTAAGGCCTCCTCTCTTTTTTTTTTTGGGGGGGGGGGGAGCGGGTAACCGATTTTGACAGGTACCCACTCCCGCTTCTCCTCAGATCACCTAGGTGAAGTTCTTCTCTCCCCCACCCTCCCCTCAGTCATCTGGCACACATTTCCCTCCAGATGAAGCTACGTGCGTTGGTGACGTAACGTGAAGGGGTTAAGCCTGGTAGCAGGAGTTTTCACTGGATCACAGAAGAAGCTGTATTTTATTATATGCTTGTTTTTATCTAATAAATGTGAGTGCATTTTATGAAGTAGGTTCTGTACAGTGTGTTGAGCGTAATAACACAGGTACTGCATTATTGGAGGCAATTTTTTCTGTTTGTTGCCTATGACCTATGTGTGAGCTATGTGGAGCCATCTTGGAGAGGGAACTCCATCACTCTTAAAGGAACCTGAACACCAGAGTCTGGCCTATCAGATTGATCTGCATTTATGCTTTGTTGACCCTTAGGGGTCTATAATGGAGGTGAGCTTGCACTTATTTATTATTTAGCTGGCATCTCCACATGTATCCACGTGGTTATGACTAAGCGAACATAGTTTCGTGAAACGCGCCAACTGTTTTTATCCCTCCTGTCCCTGGTTTGTCGTTTTGGATTTTATGGATTTTCAATAAAAGGTTTTTATCATTTACTATCACTCTCAAGTTGGTGTGCGGTTGCCTTCTTCTAATTGTGAGCTTGCACTTAACCTGGTGAAAGGAGCAAAAGTGGAAAATTGTCATTACACTGTGGTGTCATCCTTATGAAGCACTTTATCAAAAAGAGACTTTGTTGATTGCACAAGCTATAAGAAGCTTTATTATTTATTGCATTGGCCTTTTTTTGCATTATATGTTTGTTTATTGATTTAATTTGCACTGGCACTTTATATACATATAAAAACACACACTGTCTAGTTATTATTTTTACATTGATTTAGAGGCAGCGTGATCACACATTTTAATACTGTTTTAGAAACAACTTTTTGTTGGTTCAATTGGTGACCACAAGGGGGATATGATATTCATGTAAATACTGATCACGTAATAATACATGGCTATCTGTGTCTGTATTGTGGCTCCAGAGTTTATAAATGCATGCAGATCAAATTATCCAAACTCAAAGTTCAACTTAAAGCGGAGGTCCACCTAAAAGGGGAAGTTTTGCTTCAAGGCCTCTTCTCTTTGGGTGGGGGGGGGGGGGGCAGGGGGAGCAGGTACCTGGTTTTGACAGGTACCCACTCCCACTTCTGCTCAGATCCCCTACGCCAAGTTCTTCTCTCCCCTGCCCCCCCCCCCCCAACCCTCAGTCATCTGGGAAACATCACAGTTCCCAGAAGACTGCGAGACTATTCACAATGACCATGCAAAATCCTTGGTAGTGATCTGTGTACACAGCCTCAAGCTGTTATACAGTTGTTGATGTGGGGTTTGAGGGGACTCAAAATTGTCACTTAACCCAGGCTCCATGCGGTAATAATCCATCTCTGCCTAATAAGTACACAACTGGTAAAACACCGCAAAGAGCAATAATTGTCTGCAAAGTTCAGTGGCAGCAACTAATCATATTTAGAATTACTGCAGTCAGCTCAATACAAATTTTGATCCACCTATGTGCAGGCTAGTTGTCAGTTTTTTTCATACAGTCAGTAATGGCGGTTATAGCCGCCAGCAGTGATCATTGTATTCTGAGTGCAGTGAAACCTCCTGTTGTCAGAATACAGTACTATAGAGCAGTGTGAGAGATTCCTCCATCAACAATAACTGTTGCGCAATTTTCTTTCCTTCAACTGGCGGCTAAAGAAAAGAAAATTGCATAATCTATGGCCGGCTTAAGAGTTGTTTCTTATTGTTTGCTATGGAAGGTTAGACTTTGCACACCTTGATTGGTATTTGCGCTGTCCTGTTGAATAAACCTGAATGTGCCTAAGTAACACAATTGCTATGTTGTTATTTTTGGTTTTAAGTAGTTAGGGACTCAATCCGTTTAGTCAGTGCACTGGGTATGAATTCAATCCACCTGTAGCTTGTTTAAGTTTGTGTTTCGGTTCTTTAAATATAAGTAATCAGGAACAGATAGTCCCAAAGTTCCCTCGTACTGAGCTGTAAAAGCTTCTTCTTCTTCCTCTTTGTGGTGGTAGTGGTGAGTTGTCTTTTCTGCATCTCTTTCTATATGGAGATTATACTTCTCTTTATTACACTTCACCTTCATTACATTATGATGTTCTTCAAATCCATGTTCTGATTCACAGTGAGCATCCTGCTTGTGCATTGTCAAAATGCTAGACCGCTCTTCTTCCTCCTCTTCAGGGAAAGAATTACTCTTCAGTCTCTCCGCATTCAAACTGCGACTTAATTCTTTAACCCTTCGCTTTCTAGACAGGTCAAACGGTTCCTTCTGTTCCAGACTCCGCAGGACAACTGAGTGGGAGAGGCCTGCTCTTCCTCTGCTCAGACCTAGGGGTAGAAGAAACGTGGATCAAGCTAATTTTTATAGTGAGCCTGTTTCTTTATTTCTCATTGACATGTTAAAAATACAGAAGTCAGAGGTGTAAAGTGTCCTGTACACTCATGCATTTAACAGAGCAGAAAGATAAGAAAGATGTCCATGAAAAAACCTGAATGAAGAAAATTTGTTTGAGCTTGCAGAAAGACAACATAGTCCATACAAGTTACTTGGCAGTAATTTAAAAAAAAAAGTGCATCTAATACAGTAAACCTTAAAAAGTTTTTTGGGCATGCCCCTCTTTGTAAGCAATGTGTATTTTTACTCACCACTCCACCTGTCCATATGTTTTTTTGGATGAGTCATACTTCTAGTTTAAATGGTGCATTAACTGAGGCAAATTAATAGAAAAGAGCCTCACGGAGGTGTGGGCTGTGAGACTAAAATGCAGTTGGCCAGTACCATTATTAAACTGGTGTCCCTGAGTGGAGATACTTCACCATTCAGACATTGATTACAATGGGATCTGTAGTTGGTGACACATATCAGACGTTATTTAGCTACCTACTCCTTTTTCAGAACTGCTGAGAGCAGCAAGAGCACAATCAACTATGTTCCTTAGGATCACTCACCTTTTATCATACCACCAATAACTGCGGCACCATGAGAAATTTGGTGTGGTACACTTTCTGTCCCTACCAAAACTGGTTTCGTCAAGGGGCGAGGATAAAACTGACTTGTAGAGGCTAACGCCTCGTACACATGCAACGATTGTTGGCCGTGAATTTTCAGCCAACGTCCGATCGGCCGATTGTCGGCTTGTTAGTATGATGCTTCCGACAACCGACTGCGACTTTTCGGCCAAACAAAATCTGGGGTGCATGCTATAAAATTTTTGTTGGCCGTCAACAGAACAGCCGATTGTTCCTCAGTCAGTACAGATTTCGGCAGACAAAAATATGATGAGCAAGACTGGGCATGCTCAGAGATGAAAAAACACATGAAAAGTAAACCAGAACATGACATCACTTCTGAAGTTGTTTTTTGTTGGCCGATAAAATTTGTGTGCAGTCTAGAGCACATTTCAACCAACACAACAACACTGGACAAAAGACGGCCGATCGGTCGGCCAACAATCGTTGCGTGTGTACGAGGCTTAACACTAAACCTTGGATCCTTAGCAAATATCTGGTTAATCCATTTTAAATTCTCAACCAGGGATGTCTGCAAATGTCATAAGGAGCCCCCCTCCTGTCTGTACATGTGTGAGTATGACTGACACCCCCAGCAAAGATATGAAAAAATATCAGCTGCACTCCAAACTTAGCTCCTCTTGCTGTATTTATTGATTGTCAGCAAAGTGACTACATACGTCTCCACCTGAAAACCAGCCTTCCTTGATGAATTTCATCACTTCTGGCTTACTCATAAGGATAAAGGAAGCTTCCCTATCCTTTTAAGCAAGTCACAAGTGGTGAAATGCACCAAGGAAGGTTGGTTTTCGGGCGGAGCCATGTTGTATGCAGTCACTTTGTGGAGCTAAGTTTGGAGTGTGGCTGATAGTTTTCCTTATCTTTGAAAGAGTGTGGAGACAGGCTATAGTAGCCAGCACACAGATTGGCCTTGTATGAAAAGAAAAAGAAGCTAGTCTTGAGCGAAGCTATGGATTTTGGTATGTTCTTATTATACCCTCAGAATACATTTTGGTCTAAATACTTGAAGAAAGACTATTATTTGATATGTTTTGTAAAAAAAATAAGGGAAACAGGTTTTCTTTTTCAACATTTCAACAGTTTCTGGAAGCCTTTTTGGGATATAACTTTCTATCTATCTTTACTGTTCCTATGTCCCCTATCACATTTAAGCTTCCAGGGCAGGTTTGAATTTGGCAGTGTAAAACTTGTTAGAATTGACATCAGGCTTTCTGTGTGGGAAAGGCAGAAATAAGTGGATTCTGGCAGCTCTAGCGGGCATGTTTCAGCATCACCAGATTGCAAACAAAGGGGAGTGTGGTGAAACGAGAGAGTATAGCAATGTCTAAATGAAAAATGTAATTTCACAACTGGTGAGATATTCTATATTCAGTAGCTCCTAATTGTCATTAATTTAGAGGGATTGCTTGACTTTTCAAACCAACTCCCTTTGCTCCCCTTTTTCCTAAGTTGTCCTTCTTTTTGACCTGATGTAAAGATCCCTATAAAAATAATTATTTAACTTAAAGTGTATTACAACATTAAACCTTTTATCTAACATTTTAATTATTTGTTAGTTTCAAAAGTCAATATAAAGAAAAATTAGTTATGAATGAAGCAATTTTGGGTAAACCAATCTTTTTTGGCACTTAAATCTTCATGGTACGTGTTACTGGTGGTTTGGCAGGGCATATCCTTTACCTACATACCTTATGCTATAATGGGTCATTCTTTCCCATTCCACACCTAGAAAGTTGGAAGGTATGATCATAAAATTTAGTGTAGTTCGACTGAAATTTAACTTTAATTATTTTTGGAGCTGGCTTGCCTGTGCTAACAATATCACAGAAGAGCTTAGAAATGGCTGTTGTGATATCAACGTGAGTATGTCTAGCACAGAAAATAGGGAAAATGGCAGGTGATGCACACGTGAACATTTTTCAGGTGGCACCCAAAGACAATTAAGCACAATGGACAGAGGTTTAATGATGTGCATCAGAGAGGCCCAACTATGTTTTTATCTCAAGGCCCTCTGCATTCTGTTTGCATTGTTGTAGGGAGCCAAGATCCACTAAACATTAAATGGAGACCTTATCATTTTTTTTCTATCCAGTTCAACCATTCTTTTTTTCCAAGTGCTTTTATTACATTATTATTGCAAATAGCCATTGATGATCATATCACCATTCTAGTGAAATCCAAAGACAAGATGATTATTGCTGTGTGTTCTCACCTCTGGAGTGATATCCTCTTTCGGTGACACCATGTTTAACCTTCATATGTCGGGTGAGGTTTCCTTTCAGAGTAAATTTGCTGGGGCAGTAGAGACACTTGAATGGCTTGCTGTCTGAATGGAGGTGCATGTGGCCCAATAAGTTGTGCATTCGGTTAAACTCCTTTCCACACAGCTGTGAAAACATAATAACCATTATCAAATGTCATACAGAAGAAAATCGTTACATATAAATGAACACAAGCAAAGCAGTCCTAAGCGGGCCAATTATCAGTAAAACTGCACAAATGGGAACATTATTTAAGGAACACAAGTACTAAGTCAAATGTACTAAAATTCTTTTTCGTAGATTCCAACTGTGGATAGTCTATTGGAACAGAGGACGTAAAAGCAATGACGGATTAGACATGCAATCATATGAGACGAACAAGACAATCAACATATGTAAAACTGCATTGATTGCGCGTCTATGATCATTTCACTACTTTTTAGATTTTGAATGTGTAGGTTTTTTACTAAACTGAAACATTAACAGTTTATACAGAGAATCCTGATCAGGGTTGTAAAGTCACAATGCAGCAAAGTTGCTTAGTGATTAGCACTCCTGCCTTGTGGCACTAGGGTTCATGGTTTGAATCCCAATCAGGACACTTCCTGCGTGGAGTTTGAAAGTTCTCCCTGTGCTTGCATAGGTTTATTCCCACACTTCAAAGACATACTTTCTAACTTGGCCTTAGTATGCGTGTATGGTATGCAAGTGAGATGAGACCTTTAGATTTTAGGCATCTTGAGGGCAGAAACTTAATGCACAATATGTGAAGTGCTTTGTAAATTGTTGGTGTTATATTAATACCTGCATTGTAAATAAAGAAATAAAATAACAAAGTAATAAATAAATGCACAATGTACATACACACACAACTGTGAATCCAAGCAGATTCGATCTGCTCTGCAGAGCTGTAACATTATCCCCTGTGGTCTCTCTAGATAAAGTTGTAGGAGTGGTCATTTTAATCTTTGTTTAGCCGCTGTCCAGTCAAATGTTGTCTAGGCTTGAACCTGCTTCCACCCCTATTCTAAGTTATATTCTAACTGCTGTAAGGGAAAAATTTCTATCCTTACCTATTCTGAGGGCACTCTGGCCCGGTTATATGATCTGCTCCCAGCGCCAGCTTCAGTGTAGAGAAGGGACAGCTGACAACAGCAGATGCCCAGTATCAAGCCAGTGCCTTCGCATTGGCATTTCAGCTGTTGTCGGTGATCTCTCGGCTGGGGAGATCATGTGACCAGACCGGAGCACCTTCAGAATAGGTACATATAGACAGCTTTGCTTTACAGGGTGGTTAGTATAGGGCTTAGAAAGTTGGTGGGAACAGGTTTAAGCATAGATAGTATTTGACTGGACTTCTACTTTAATAACCCTGAACTTTCATAGAAGCAGAGATTTGTTGGAACACCATATATGCAAATATTTGTTCCATACTACCTATTCTCTAGATGAGGAAGCCAGGATCAGGAGCCCCAGCTAACTTGAAATGCCAACCATTGTTGTGAGCATTGGATAGGCTGGCCAAACATCATTCATTTTCTTTTGTTCAAACAGGGGATTGGGGTTGGATGGGGGAATCTCTAACGCTGAGCTATGGTATTCAGACAGTGGGGAGGCATCCCCTTTGCCAGAATACACTCATCAGCACCACCAGCTTTAGCCAGCGGCACTGATTGAACAAAATTTTCCACCAGGCTGGTTGTACAGAAGTTGATCGAGAGATCAACTTCTGTACAATCAACCTGCCCCTAGATGGATCGAAAATTGTCTGGTTCCTGCTGAGACAAGTTTTGATCCAACTATGGCTTTCTTTACTGAGCAACAGTACTGCACCTATCCCCCACTCCTGTTTGTTTCTCTCCACAGGCATAGGTTTGTAGGCAGGTGTAGTTTATTTTCTCCACTGCAGGTGGCATTCAACCGCAGCAATTCTGCAGCTGGAGAGGAAGTCAGGATGAATCTGGTTCCTATATGGTTTACGGGGCACTGGGGAAGCCATCTGGTTGGATGCTGTTACCCCTTTGGGACATCTTGAATCAGGCAGAGCCTATTTAAGGCCCTGGTTCCCAGGTTTGGCGCTCTTTTTGTGAGTGGGTATTAAAGGGAAAGGTACCCCGTCTGATAGGGACAGCACTAGCAGTAGATAAAGACTCCATACGGGGAGGGAAAGCGTAGGGTTGCATAGTTTCTGGGCATCTTTCTGATTGGGCACATAACAGCCAGGCCACATTTGGCCCCTTTCTGCAGACGCTGTCATTCCAGCTATGACCCGCTCTGTTCACGTTACTGCAAAGATGAGTGCAGCTGGCTGAGCAGTCTTGCAACCAGGTTTGTTGTGAACTGTTGCTTCATTGCTTCAATACAAGTTTATTATTGCATCTTACGGTGTGAATTATTGCCATGACACCACACTGCAAACCATCTACACATTAATCTCTTTCCTAGCCCTGACTCTCTAGAGCCCTTTTCCTACACTCATTGTGTGTAGGAAAAGGGCTCTTGGGAGATGTGGTTCTGAGGTGCATGACTATATTAATAGAAAATGAGCTCCCAGTAGCCGTCCTTGGTATTTATGTCACAGGGAGTAATAAAAGGTTTTTCTCACTACCAGAAACAAGGTAAAATAAACTTATAATGGCAGGACATGCTCTAGAGGACACAGGTCAGATCTGTGGGTTAATTTGGGTATGCCTAAACATACAATTTAGGTGCCAGTTTTATGGGCAATACATGCTTTCAAAGACATTTTTTATTTGCAAATATAGCTAATGGTCTGGCCAAAGCCATATGTGGGTTTAAAACAATGTCCTCCTGTGTTGCCTGCTTAATATGAAGACACATATTTCTGATAGATCTATTGCAATAACATGAACTGACTGATTTGCTACATTCACATTTAGCGTGTGATACCACAGAAGCATTAGTGTTTGTGAGACTGTGATTATAACATTAATGCTTTTCAGTTTGCAAAGCCTACATTTTGCATTTGTATTCACTGTCATATTTTTAATGTTTTTCATTTAAAGCTAACATTTTTTTTGAGATTGCCCTTAACATTTTCTTTGGTATGGATGACAAGACTCCCTTCAGTTCAAGTATCTCAATAATTTAAACAATGTCTTGTCTCTGTTTGGGAATTTGACTTGTGGATGTACAATTAAACAGCAGCTCTATATAGCATACAAAACTGAAATACTTTCAAATAATGTTATGTAACACAATGGCATACAACTAACATAAATGCTCCGCACAGCATCGTTCTTCCTTTGGCATCTCACATTCAGTATTTGATCCAAGCAATGGAAACCAGAGGCCTGCAGAGAGCTACAAAGGCTGCTGCTGAGCCATTTTTCCTTATAAGAGGGGTGTTTCTTTCCTCAGAGAGCCAGATAGAGAAAACCAGAATAAGAATGACTGTAAATTGTCCAAAAAGGACCGTGAGAAAACAGGAAGCCTTGAGATGTATAAGAGAAAGCAAGATGAAATCTCTTTGCAAACCAGTCTCAGGGGACTTGTGAACCATTGTTATGAAGGCAGTTCAGGCACTTATATCCTTCCTTCTCCTGAGGAGGAGCTGTATGCCAGAATGCTGCTATCTGGTCATTGCCTTAATCCTACTGAACACAGGCCAGATAAAGAGAGTCAGCGCCACCTAGATCACTTTGAGTTCTTTGCCATGTTGGCAGGGGGTATATCAAAGCCAAAACACATTTTATTTGTTCTTTCTCCATTATTGAAGATGAAAGCGACGCATGCAGAGTCTGACAAATCAAGTGTTAACATCTCACCAGACAAGTGTAATGTGGGAACTAAAGCCTGTTCATGTCCCCTCTGTGTTTCCTTCTAATCATTTATATTTACAAAGCATTGGGGAGCACAAGGCAGTGCTAAGGCACAAGCTGGTCTTAGTGAGAAACAGGAAGAAAAAATTCCTTTCACTGTCTAATAATTCATTGCTTTAAAGGATGACTCATGTATGTAGTACTTAACATAGTGGAGTTGAAAAAAGTCAGACAATCAAGCATTATCCACATATAATAGAGTTAGTCCAGTAGGAGGCACTCTATGCCAATGCAAGCAGCAAATGGGCATCAATTAAAATCTGATTGTAGTAATCAGTTTAGAGGCAATGTATGTTTTTTGTTCTCCTTAATATGTTTAGAATTAAAAAAATATTAAAAAAATATGTTTTCATAGGACTAACAAATGTTACAAATGTGTTTTTATTTTTTTTAATTGTGTATTACGTAATATTGTTTATAAGTAATTATTTCAATTCATCAGGTGGAATTCTAGGCTATATTTTACATGTTAATTCTTTATTCTTGTCTGCTCCATTGAAAAAAGTCTGTTGTTTGCACAGCTCAATAGCTGAAGCTTAAAGTTACAGCTAAATAAATGACTTATACCTTGTTCCCTTACTGCTCTGTTTTAATAGAGTTATGTGAAGACCCAATCACAGAGAGACAGTCTGAAGGAAAACATATTCAGCTATGCTCTTTATTTAGAAAACCTATAATGCTCTGTGACACAACTGACTATATGCGCACCCTGTATTAAACATTTATTTATAAAATAGAGTTGTTATTGAAATAGTAAAAAAAAAAGAAAAAGACATGTCAATATTTTTAAAACTCATAAAATGGAAAAGAATCAAATAATATTGGCCCCAAACCATTATAATTTCCTTTTAACACCAGTATTTTTTCATACTTTCCAAATCCCACTCTGTGATCCCTCCAGTCATCTTGAACTGGGTGGAATGGTTTCTGGCTACTCTTTTCCATTGTGAAGTATCAGTCACAAGACAGAGACATCACCACTGGACATCGAGTCCAGAAACCAGGCTATCCTTTTCAAAATGGGATAGCTGATAACTTTAACTGTACTACACCTTTGCCCTCTGAACCTGTTTCATCGATTATGCTAATATAAGAGCAAAATGTAATAAAATATAAATAGAAGAACACCGTAACCTCTTCACCACCCTAAAAATGGTGTTATCCTTAAGATTATATAGCCTTTCTACAATTATGTCCCTTTTAGAACAATTTAATGGACAAAGAAGACTCTAGCAATCAGACATATGAGCAGAGTGTCATTTCAGCTGCCCCTCTTCCTACTGTAGCCTGGGTATAACATTATCAGGAGCAATCATAGCCACACAAGCTATACCAAGGTTGGTGTTGGAGAGGATAAAAGTGACAGTTTCCTCACTCTGCATCAGTATACCTAGAATCAACGACTAGAATAATTGGGTAAACTGTCTCTCTACACTGTTAGAAGTATGGTCCTTGTTACATGGACTCAGACTGGGTGAACTATAAATGCACAGCACACTATGCCACCAATGAAAATGTACACAGAGTACGTTTTCATTTTGACCTGAAAATCTCCAATTTTCCATTTGGCATGGTTGGTAACCATAAATGCCTTGTAATGAATGGAGAGGATAAACACATTCTATCTCACCTTGCACTTGAATGGTTTGATATCGGAGTGGACAATCATGTGTGCCTTCAGAGTTTGTTTCTGGACAAAGCTTTTGAAGCAGAGGTGACACTGGTAGGCTCGGATGTTGGTGTGGATTAGAATGTGCCTCTTCATGTTGGCCAGAAGGGTGAATTCTCTACCACAGATCCCACACTTGTGCTCTTTCACACCCTACATTCAGAAATAACATATGAATATTGTTTAAATGGCATTTCCTAGATTATTATGGTAGTTATTTGTTGAACATTTATTAATGTTGTTTGATTGCAAGTTTGGAAAGATGCTGGCCAATTGACCTACTCATTGGCTTCTTATACACTGGAGATTACATAGGAAAGACATCTGTGCTGCAATTACCATATTCAATCCCCCAGCATGGGCATTACTACCATGACACACACGTGATTTTGGTAGCAGCTTGTGATATCAGTGATTGGTAGCTGATATAGAGCTGCACTCCCTAGTATCTTTTTTCATAAAAATGAGATTAAGTCAATGAAAAGCCTGTGTTGCCACATTTTTAGCTCAGTTGCTAAGTGTTTGACTTTATGTAATATTGAAGCTATCTACAGAAATGCCAGGTTTAGAATCTAATAAGATTATCAGGAGCAGACACTAGTGATACTGTCTCACAAATCATTTGTAGCAGTTAAAGTTGCTGATGTGTGGCTAATTACAAATCACCAGAGAAAATAAACCAAGAGATGTGTAGCTGCTACCAATATTGCTGTTGTTACATGACCCTTACTCTTATTAGTTCTCGTTTAAAGGGGTAGTAAAGAGGTAGTAAAGTCTCTTTGACAATATAAATGAATGTGCCCCCCTGCAGATTTAAGCCATAATGTACTAGTATGCAACACATACTAGAACATTATGACAAACTTACCTACAAATGGAATCCTCCAGTGATGCGCTGTTAGGGCTCTCTTTGGTCCCTGGCGCTTCTATCTTCACCCGGCCTTTGTTCCGGGTTTCGCATTTCCGGCTGCTTTATTGGCTGGGCCGATGTTACATCACTCCCACGCAGGGGAGTCAAATAGCTGAGGCATGCAGAGCGGGCTGTAATGTGGTCTGAGCTGTGCATGTGCAGCTCAGATCACATTACCTGCTGACAAGCAGGGGGGATATGGATGGGGGAAAAAAGCCTGCCAGTCAGAAGATTTAAACAATTCCGAGTTTACTACCACTTAAACTTTTATAAAACATGTGTCAGAAAGAGTAAATCTGACCATAGATGAATCAAAATAGGAACTGGCTGAATTTCAGTCCACGTGTTCTTCTGTTGAACTGAAATGTTTGTCAATCAGCCGCCATTGTACTATCAGAATATAATGTCCTGGCAGGGGGGAAATCTTCATCCACCTTGTGTGGATAGAGGAATGTGCAAGTACTGTATGCATCGCATTCTAGCACATTATGTGCCACTTACCTACAAACAAAGCCCTCGTTGTCCCTGCTGGAGGCCGCATCCATCTTCGCCCGTCTTCCTTCTGGGTCAGCGGACTCCGATTGTGTGAATTGCCGTAGCCACGTGACGTCACTCCTGGGCATGCGGCCATTCCTTCAGAGCGCTGATGACGTCATCGGCGTAGTATACTGTAAATATCTCCTAAACAGTGCAAGTTTATTAGATATTTACAGTACCTATAGATAAGCCTTAGTTTAGGCTTACATATAGGTACAAACATTAGAGGGAAATTAACTTTCTCTTTAACATCCACAAATATCTAAAATTTCAAGTTTGGATGGACTAAACCAGCAAACAGTTTTTCCTACTTTATTTAAGCTGAGAAGTTTGAAGTATTTTTAATAACTACTTTTATACTTTTAACAGTCAACATATATTAGTCTTTAGCTGTACTCTTTAAATTGAAACATCAGCCAAAAATTATTTTCAAAGTTTTAGGAACAGTAAAGATAGCCTAACATCTATTGCTATCAATTTCCCCATGGGGACAATTCATACTTCCTGTCTCAGACACTGTGAGGGAAGTGAGAACATTTACTCCAAAAAAGACAAGGACTACAACAGCAAATCTTTTAGTAGTGTGAGTAAGGGTTACAACAGCTTTCAATTTTTCATGGCTATGTACCCAGTGAGGGCATTTCTTTCAGATCCTGTCTGGTTATCAAAACAGGAAATGAGGAGAAATTCCCTCAATAGAGACACGGATAACAGCATAAATCCCCCAAAAAATGGCAACTGCCCCAATTTATAACTAGCAAAAGCTGGTAAGTGTGCAAGGAAAAATGTTGTTTTGTTTGAACAGAAAAAAAAAAACTTGCAGAGGTTTTTACCCCCTGCCACTATATTGGAAAGCAGTACGAAAACTGTTTTGGCAGGAGTTTCACTTCATGGTTTACGATAATGGATTTTTCTATCTGTGAAACCCAAATCTGTGGTGTCAGGTCTGTTAGGCTTCAGATAATAAGCCCAATACAAGTGAAACTGTGAAAATGTTGCTAAAAATGCATTTAGAATGACAAGAGGTAGAGGAAGATTTTTGTCAGCGTTACAAATAGTCATGTGTGTAACTGACCTTATGAGTCAGGGAATGTTGTTTGAGATGATGCTGCTGTACAAATTCCATGCCACACTCGGAGCAGATATAGGGTCGGATGTCTTTGTGCTTCATCATATGATTCTGAAGTTGGCTTGGGTACTGGAATGTCTTATCACACTCAGTACAGTTATATTGCACAGGGCCCCGATGTACCGTCAAATGTCTTTTAAGCTGCACAAGTGTGGGCAAGTCTAGTCCACACTCCACACAAATGTTCTCTCTGCCACCTTCGTGTTTCGCTTCATGAACTTTAAGTTCACTTGGGTAAGCAAACCCCCTGCCACATATCCTACAGTTGTATGGCTTCACATCACTGTGCTGCATCATATGTCGCTTTAGATGACTGGTTTGGGTAAAAGCTTTATTACAGACTTGGCACTTGTGGGGCCTGGTGCCCTGGTGAGTAAGCATGTGAGTATGCAGGTGGCTCAGTTGTTTGAACAGCTTGCCACAATGAGCACAAGCATGAGGCTTAATGCCACTGTGTCCCAAAATGTGTGTCACCAGGTTATATTTGGATGTATATGACTTTTCACACATGGGGCATTTCCAACGTTTCTGATCTCCAACCTCCACATAGAAACTCTCGTCAATCTGAATGTTGATATCTACTCTTTCAGCCTTTTGAGCGGGGTCCTCAATTTCATCAATTTGGGTTTTACTTTTAACTTCTTTGTCTGGGAGACCAGCGTTAAGGCTGTGACACATGTGAAAGCTTTGGGTGGGTACTTGGAAAGGGAACATTGTCTCAGGATAGTGTTTTTGAAAATAGGGATATGATGGATGTAAATACAGGTGTCCAGTTGGCCACATTATATTAGTCCTAAGGGATTCTTGTTTTAAAGGGTTAAGCCAAAAGGGATCCATTGTTCTGCAGTACTGCAGACCATTGTTTGACAACTCAATAATGTTGGCATCATAAGTTGACAGAGGAGGTAAATGACAAAGTAAATGAAAAGGAGATGAAAGAAAATGTTTGTCTTCATTGCTTGACTCCACTTGGCCTTTAGGATCTTTGGTGTCATTATCATTTGACATTTTGGAAGGAGCACTCTTTCTTCTGTGTGGCCCACTTGCAAAAGCTTCATGAAAACGACGAAGGCTGTCCACTGGGTGGTTATACTGATAATGTGGAAAGTGGGGCTTGTATTCCTCAATTAAAGGAGACAGTCTACTACATTTTATGAAGGAAGGCATTGGTTGTCGGAAACATGAAGTATAGTCCTTTATGGCATACGAGTCTTTCTGCATTGTTCAACTGCAGAGAGAAATATACAAACATATGATGAATATGTAACTGCAGGACGTTTGATTCACTCAAAAACACATATATATATATATATATATATATATACACACACACACACACACACACACACACACTGGGGCTGGGGTTGATTTACTAAAACTGGAGAGTGCAAAACCTGGTGTAGTTCCACACAGCTTTTAGGTTATTTTGTCAAAGCTTAATTAGACAAGCTGAAGTTAGAAGCTAATTGGCTACCATGCACAGCTGCTCCAGATTGTGAACTCTCTGGTTTTAGCAAACCGACCCCATTGTGTATATATACTGTATATAGTTTTTTTTTTTTAAAAAAAGGAAAAATGCCACTACTACTGCATATAATAGAAACAACAAATTTGTATCAGCATAGATTTTGTAATTTAAGTCAAGCAAGTTAGTAGGTTGTAAAATTCAAGAAATGGCAAAGGCAAGTAGAAATACCAGAAATTTAACACTTGGGGCTGCCTTTTGGTAAGTTCAAAATATAGTATACAAGAGTACTGTATATAGGCATCCTTTAAAGTGCACCAGAAACACAGGATGCAATTGCTGAACTGTTTCTGATAATGCTAGTTCTTATCTTTCTCTGGTTTTAATACCAGCCCTACCCACGTAGAAATAAGCAACTTGTAACGTTCGAAATCTTTATATTAAAACATTTCTCGATTACAGCCGAAAGATTGGCAAGGAACCAGGCTATTAGCATTTTCAGGAGTTGGCGAGCAATGGCAACCTATCTATTTTCTTTTTATATACGTGAACTAAAAGTAACCAAGAACAAATTGCCCGTTACTCGACAAAGCAAAAATATATAATCAAACATAGTGCTTGAATCAGGTGGACATCAGATTCTCAGCCTACATAGGGGTGGGCAGCATTTCACTTTTTTGCCAGCCAGCTAGCTATACAGTACTGTGCATGTGTCCACTTCTAGACACAGAGCACTATGATGATCCCAATGGCGTAGGGAGATGGGTTTGACATATGCTTTAAGGCTGTGTGCCTGCTACCAATGTTATACAGTCAAGGGAAGAAAGAGATGAAGTCTACAGCATAATGTTGTATTAGAGATGAAGTCTACAGCATAATGTGGTATTCATTAGATATGTGAATCATACAGAGAACTATAGTGAGCTGCTCTTTAAAATGTGATAAACTGTAGTTTGTGAGACTCTCATACAAAGCAAATTGCATTATGTTGTACTGTTGTAAACTCCCTAATCTCTTTTGGTATTGTACCAATCTCTATTGACCATTATAATTCCATATTATGTGCATTCAGAATGCTATTTATGCCTTAAAATGAAGTGTGAAAAGTGAAAATGTTACCCAAAGTATTTAGATTTGTAAAGTTTTTTAGATGAGAAGAAAAGATGTCCACAGACCTTCATTATAAAACAGGCTAAAGAGAATGATGAACTACTGCCACAAACTCTATGGCATCCCAACAATTCCAGATTTTATGGGCTTGTCTTCCCATAGAAAATTGCTAAAAACTGGATTCTGACTTGTTGCCTTGTGTGTGGAATATTGAAAAAGTATATAAAGCCAATTTTTTTTATTTTTTTTTAGTTTTGGATAGAATAGGGAAGGGTTACAAATGGTGTCCAAATTGTTCTTGCTGGGTCTACTGGGACCAATGTCACCTGGGCAGAGATTGAAGGAAATTCAATATTCTGAGTTGTTTTAGAAACTTTAAAAAAAGGGAGGGTTTCTGCTAGGAAAACTTGTCTAAGACTGGCCAGATGGGTAGAAATGTGGCCATTTCAATAGGGACTGGCCATATTTCAATCCATTTATGGGCATTCCCAGTCGAGAATGACTTCATCAGAATGGGACTGCTGGTAAATATTCATTTAATCAACACATGCAGCCAATCGGCTGCAGTGCTGATTAGCATATTGTGACAGCGGAGGAATCTGACTATCAGAATTCAAGAGCTTAGTGGGGAGGATTCTCGCATCCACCTCATATGTGTGTACGGGGGAATCCATTTTTTTTTTCAATCAGCCTGTTGGATAATCGAAAAAAAAAAAACTGATCAATTTATGGCCAGTTTTAGAGAGGATTTCCCTAACTTTGGAGAGATTTCCAAAGAAGAGATGGGTCGTGGGACTTTGTGTGAGGTAAGTCACTTATTAAATGTCAAAATTGTATAAAGTCACAGAATAATAATTAATCAATAATCTTTTATTGGACGTTGCATGATAGACACAATAATATAAAATCCAAGTAAAATTTGGACATACATAGCGCCGATGCAGCATGTGACCATACCCCACCCACATCCCGGATGTGAATACAGAGACAGAGCTGAGGAGGGGATATCAAAACATGCATCGAAGTCCCGGGATCTAACAGGTTAGAGAGGGGTCGCAAACCCTCACTAGGTTGGTTGTAGTAGAGATATGGCCTATGTACAAGTAAAAAGTAAATGAAAAATAATTGTAAATAAATATTAGAATATAAAAAAATATGATAATGTTCAGAAACAATAGTATGGTAATAACAAAGACAGGAGGGAGCGATTTGTTAGATATATATTCCTAGTGGTGATACGACAGATCATGGGGGGACCCGGGTGTCTTCCACCCAATATATAGACAGAGAAGGGGATATGATCTGAGGTATACATAGTGACAAACCTCCATCCCTAATTGGACATGCAAGGAAGAGACAGTGGTCGTGGGACTTTGTGTGAGGGAAGTCACTTACTAAATGTCAAAATTGTATAAAGTCACAGAATATTAATTAAATATTTATATTTTATTGGATATTGCATGATAGACACAATAATATAAAATCCAAGTAAAATTTGGACATACATAAATAGAGGGCTTGACATCAAGAAAATAAATGTCATGCATGAATACATTTCATATTATATATAAGAAAAAAAAAATATATATATATCATATAGTCAGCCTCCAAATGGTATGTCTTCATATCTATGAGTTCTACTCATTTCGTGGCTCTCCGTCCACTCATCAGGAGCTTAATTAAAAATTATATCTGTAAATATAGACTTATAATAAAATACAAGAATCTCATACATAGGAAAAGAATATAACAAATTGCTGCAAGAATATAGAGGTATATAGAATCTGATTGCTTACACATCTTTAACTAAGGTATCAAATGACTAGGAGGGGAGAAAAGACCGCCCCAAAAGCAACCGTCTCACCCGGGGCTGAGGCGGGTAAAAGCCAATCGGTCCACCACAGAAGGTGAGAAGGGGGGGGGGGGGGTTAAACACCTTTTTTGGAAACCAGTGCGGTGTCCTGAGTTGACTCCTTAATGGGGATGTCCAACCCCCCCTTCTCCCCTTCTGTGGTGGACCGGTTGGCTTTTACCCGCCTCAGCCACGAGCGAGACGGTTGCTTTTCTCCCCTCCTAGCCACAAAACGCGTAGAGTTCATAGATATGTAGATATACCATTTGGAGGCTGACTATATGATATATATATATATATATATATATATATATATATATATATATAATCTTTTTTATTTTATTTTATATATATGTATTCATTATTGTAATATGAAATGTATTTATGTATGACATTTATTTTCTTGATGTCAAGCCCTCTATTTATGTATGTCCAAATTTTACTTGGATTTTATATTATTGTGTCTATCTTGCAATATCCAATAAAATATTATTAACTAATTATTATTCTGTGACTTTATACAATTTTGACATTTAGTAAGTGACTTCCCTCACACAAAGTCCCACGACCACTTTCTCTTCTTTGCATGTCCAATCAGGGATGGAGGTTTGTCACTATGTATACCTCAGATCATATCCCCTTCTCTGTCTTTGGAGAGATTTCCTTTTACTTATTTTTGTGCCTTGATGGGATAGGAAGTGAAGGGAAATGTCCTAAATGGGATACAGGTATTGGCTTTGGAAAGTATATACTTTAAAGCAGATTTGCTGGCATGCTCCCGCCTTGCTTTGACTGTCACACCTGCCCTCAGGGAGAGATATTACATGCCTCTGACCTAATTATGTTTATTCGTTTTGTACTGTGAATTATTATGCTTTACTTTTCAGCTCCCCTCACCTTCTGAAGAAGCGAGGTACTCCCTTGAAACACGTTGAGATTGAGCAAGATTGCTTATCCACAGAAGACACTTTTTTCGTTATTCTTAATTCAATTGTGAACTATTTACCTAACTGATGTTCTAGGTGTATATTATTCTGTGGGAGGTTCAATTTTTTTTTTTTTTTATGAACAATGTTTTTTGTTGGAATTAATAAATAGTTTTATATATATATATATATATATATATATATATATATAGTTATAATAATAATAATAGTTGGAATAATAAAATGTATTGATTTTACTTGTGTGTTTTTGCTGGCACCATAACAGTCCATCTTGTTCTTTTTTTCCTTTTTCGATTGTAGTATTGGATGTTGGTGCCTTTTGGTAATGTTCAATTTTTTCACAAACTACTTGCTGGCATGCCTGTAAAATACAACTGAAATACACACAGTAAGTGTGCATTGTTTAACCTATTTTACCTACCAGGCTATTCAGCTAGTTTTATTATACCCATCTCTGCCACACTGCATAGCCATGGAGAAAACATCACAATTTTAAATGTCATAATTTCAAATTCCTATGTCACTTGGCTATTGGACTAAGAGAGAACAAAATCACTCTGCTGTTTCACCATCCATGGAGGAGACAGGTGATACAGGAAGATGCAAAGACAAAATAGAAGTCTGTGGTGCCACCACACTGGTCATAGAAGTGTGCCATTCACAAGAATAACAAAACAATAGGGATAGAAAAAGATGGGGCTTTGCGGGCCAGTGGGAGTAGAAGGATCAGACAAGGAACCGGTTGTAAAACCAAAATTACATTTTATTTGTATAAAGAACAATAAAACCAAGCATGGACTGCCATGCATATGTGATAACAAAGGACTGACATGACATACAATGATAAAATCAAACAATTAACGTCACTCGTAGTATAGAAACATGTCCCCTAAAGGGATTATAACCAAAAAGCAAAGCCTGTATAAGGTGGAAAATGGGTCTCAAGCTGGATTCGGTCACGGTAGGTCCCCAGCAAGCCGACGCGTTTCGCTCAAGGCTTCCTCAGGGCCTGAGAGACCATAACAGACCGATGTTTTTCTTCTTGGTAGTGACTTGTACTAGGCGACAAGGCTGTAGCGATACTGATGCTGCTTGGAACAATATTGCTTCCGTATTCATCATATAAAAACTATACAGACATCAGAAATATATTTCTTGCATAGGATCCAATGTATTAAGTCCCAAACTGTGTCACCAGGGGCAGGGATTCTATGGCTATCCCCACTGTAGGCTTTTGGGGTGGGTCCCGACCCAAAAGGTAGAGGTCCTCTCCCTGATATATTCACCCTTATATGTATATTCGCTCCTAGGTATAATAAATCTAGTATTGTATTACATAGCTTGAATAGGACGGGCAGCACCTTTCTTTATGTGGTTCAGATATAGGGTGTATTTCCCCAGCCTAAGGGTCCTTGGTGGCGACACAACTGACCTCTCCTCAGTCTAAGGCAAACTCCAGGCAGGAAAGGGAAACATACATGTATTTCAATTATATGGACAATACAGTCCTGGGCTGCATAAGCCCTCTATGTCTGGTTCACTAGCAACCAGGCAGGTTGATGTCTGTATAGTTTTTATATGATGAATACGGAAGCAATATTGTTCCAAGCAGCATCAGTATCGCTACAGCCTTGTCGCCTAGTACAAGTCACTACCAAGAAGGAAAACATCGGTCTGTTATGGTCTCTCAGGCCCTGAGGAAGCCTTGAGCGAAACGCGTCGGCTTGCTGGGGACCTACCGTGACCGAATCCAGCTTGAGACCCATTTTCCACCTTATACAGGCTTTGCTTTTTGGTTATAATCCCTTTAGGGGACATGTTTCTATACTACGAGTGACGTTAATTGTTTGATTTTATCATTGTATGTCATGTCAGTCCTTTGTTATCACATATGCATGGCAGTCCATGCTTGGTTTTATTGTTCTTTATACAAATAAAATGTAATTTTGGTTTTACAACCGGTTCCTTGTCTGATCCTTCTACTCCCACTGGCCCGCAAAGCCCCATCTTTTTCTATCCCTATTGTTTTGTTAATCTCTCACAGGGGTAAGGGCCTATACTACACGGTATTTTTGTATAGATTCACAAGAATCATTTAACTGAACTACCAATAGTGTTTTTGCAGGTAAGACTATCTACATTTACATATTTTTACTGTTTAGGCTAATTCCTTGAAGTTCCCCTTTAAAGGCTCATGACAATGGATTTTGTTTTCCTGCATTTGATGTGAATTTGGAACACACGTAAAACACAGATCAGCGCAATCTAACAGCACACATGGCATTTCAGAGGCTGCATTTGACCTGCTATGTGGTGTGCTGCTTTTCTTGGACATAGCAGATCAAACACAGCCTCTTATTGTCAAATGCTGCATTTTCCATTTTTGTATGGAAAACCCATTATTTGACTAGGATGCCCATTGACATGAACCCTGAAACTGACCCTGAAAAAAGTAAATTTAGTATACTGACTATACATTACTTATGAAGGTGTTTACTGTCTCAGAGACTGTTGGTTGCTAAATAGTGCTCACGGGTTGCAGTAAAGAAAATAGCTTTATTCCCCTATCAACACAGTCAAAATTGATGGGGGGATCTCTCCCGCAGCGCTATTGTGCTCTGCCTGTGGGGAGCCTTCTCTGGCAGCAGAACACAATGAACACTTCTAGCGGCTGTAGCCAAGAACAATAATTCCATGAAAAAAAATCCAGCAGGCTGGTTGTAATGAGGTAGACTGATGGATCAACTTTAGTACAACCAGCCTGCCCATAGATGGATCAAATCTCGGCCAGTCCCTGCTGAACTGGCCAAAATTCGATCCATCTTTGGCCAGCTTATGTGTTAGCTCTCTGTTTTTGCTCTTTGTGTAATAGAATAACTTTATTTTCTAAAAAGGATCCTTTGTCCTGATGTTTATGTTTGTCCATGAGACTTTAATTTGTGAAAAAATAATTAAAGCATATATATTTTTGGGGGGTACAAGGACTGCGGCATATTTGCACAGTGTGTATCAGGAGTAGGGTCATACTTTATTTAACTATTTACCTTTAAGCCAGTCACAATGTCAGGCATGATCTGGCCACACCCACCATTTGCGCCAAAAGTTGCCTACCTCATGGTTCCCCAGAATGCCCTGGGTATAGTCCTAGCATTGCCCCAAAAATAAGGCAAGCTTTCTGCATACATATAGTACAATGAGCCAGCTTGGCTCGATGTAGGTATGTATATCTGATATTCAAAGGGCCTCTGGGGATGCTGTAAATCACTTTAGCAGTCTCTGCTACATACAGTGAGAGCTGTGACCGGGTTTCCCCTCTACACACTGAACAGAGGGGGGTTGCTTGCTTGACATCTTCACTAATCATAGAATGCCTTGCGTAGTTTTTTCAATAAATGCGAGGTGTTCTCACCCGATCAACAGACACATTCACTAAAAAAAACAAGGTGTTCTATAAATGGGGGAGATACCAGGCAGGCGAGTAAAATTCAGCACAATACAAATTAAAAGACAACATTACAGCGGATGCACTGTAATGCAATACACTTTTGATCAACCAATCAACAAATTTTCTTTTTTTACTTTTGCTATCTTACTCTTACTTTACTAAACCAAGAAAACTGCAATGAAGGGGGAAGGACCTTTCCTTGTAAAGAGTGCATAAAAAATACATAGGGGTTGATTTACTAAAGGCAAATAGTGCAAGTGCAGTTCTCCAGAGCTTAGTAAATGAGGCAAAGCTTGCGCATGATTGGATGATGGAAGTCAGCAGAGTTTTACCTCATTTACTAAGCTCTGGAGCAACTGAACTTGCAAAGTGCACAGTCTATTTGCCTTTAGTAAATCAACCCCATAATCTAAAATGACACACGCTGTTACACCCTAGGGATAGGATTGACAATGTAGCCATTTTCATATTGGTTGTTCATGGATGCATTTTTCTTGTTTAGTATGCTGATATGTTTGTGTGAGGGGTTATGTCAAAATAGAAATTATTGGATGAAATGATTCTGCCTATTAGATATCAAAAAATATTTTTTACATGACTTATGTTCACGTTACGTTAATTTGCAAACCCCAGAATCTCGTGCTCACAAATCAGGTTCATGTTTCAGTGTTTTGTGCCAGTTTACATTCCAGGTAGAAGAAAAGACATATTGGAGATTTTGTATTTTGTTTTGGCCACATGCCTTTATTTTCAAGCTGCATAAATAGTTTGAAATCCAGGAAGCCTCAGATGAGCAACAGGAAATGAAAGTAACATTAAGTTCTTGGGATGGAAACATTATTAATGAGTGCTGAAACGTATTGGAACATTGTTCCACTCTGTATTACTATCCCCTTGACTATACAAAAAACAAATACATGCTGGTTTTTGTGGCAAAAAATGCATTTCATTCTAATTTCACCAAAAAGCACCCTTAAAATCACTGATTATATGTTAAATGCCCTGGTTCCTCCCTCCTCATTCATTAATTACATTTTTAAGGCTAAACTTCAAAAATGTAATTTAGTTATTAATTGTATATTTTAGTCTATTTACATTGCACCAGCTTGTCTCAATGAGAGTATTCATATCTAAAATCCAGAGGACCAGGTCCAGAATTTGCTCTGCAAACTCTAGACTGGGTATGATACTACAATAAGCATCTACCCCATTCCTGTAATGTGTGCCTGGATTGATGTGCAATCAAGTGTGTATATGATGACCTCATATACTCATATGCATAAACGTAAGTATAAACGTGATAAATACATTCGTGGTGCAATCAATATCACTCAGGGGAAAATCAAATAGAAACACAAAGGTGTATAATACAGTGAATCTCAACATAAATTGTCTCTTAATCACTTAAGCCCCGGAGGATTTTCCTGCTAAAAGACCAGGGGGTATTTTGCGATTCGGCACTGCGTGACTTTAACGGACAATTGCGCGGTCGTGCGACGCTGTACCTAAACGAATTTGACGTCCTTTTTTTCCCACAAACAGAGCTTTCTTTTGGTGGTATTTGATCACCTGTGCGATTTTTTGATCACGCGCTATAAACAAAAAAAGAGCAACAATTTTGCAAAAATAGCAATATTTTTCACATTTTTTTATATGAAATTCCCCCAAAAAAAAATGTAAAAATCAAAATTTTTTAACATTTTTTGCCAATTTGTTTTATCCTACCTATGTTTGGTAAAAAAAATTGCAAAAAGCGTATTTTGATTGGTTTGCGCAAAAGTTATCGCGTTTACTAACAAAGGGAAAGATTTTTGTCATTTTTGTTGTTTTTTTTTTTAACGCGTAATGGCGGCGATCTGCGATTTTTTTTGCGGTACTGCGACATTGCGGCGGACAGATCGGACCCTTGACTGACATTTTTGACACTTTTGGGGTTACCAGTGACATTTCTACAGTAATCAGTGCTATACATATGCACTGTTACTGTAAAAATACACTTGCAGTGAAGGGGTTAACTTTATTTGGGAGGGAGGGGCTGTGTGTGTCCCTAGGGGCGTGATTCTTACTGTGATTGGCTGTGGCTCTAGCTGTAATGACACTGATCAACGGATCTACATACTAGATCCGTGTGATCAGTGTCTTTACAGCGAGGAGAATGACAGGCAGCTTGTTTACACAAGCTGCCTGACATTCTCCCTCTCCCCCGACGATCGCCGAGTGACCGGCGGACATCGGATCCGCTGGTTACACGCGCTGGGGGGTCCGTGACCGCGCGGGAGCGGGAGCGCGCCTCCGCGGGCGCGCGCTCGCTCCCCAGACCCTCCCAGGCTAGTGACGTAAATTAACGTCACTCTACCTGGCAGGGGCTGACCGCCGCAGTAAATCTACTTGCGGCGGTCGGCAAGCGGTTAAACAGTCATAACCACCACTGCATCATGTGTGTAAAACGTAGAAATAAAGGGGGGAAGGTGCATATAGTCCCAACTATTTCCACACAAGTCGGTAGTGAGATCCACACAGCAGATTCTCCTGGACTTGTCGGGTGCAAATAGGTTCCACCACCTTAATGGGGACTAGCCCCTTACCAGAAGGAAGAAGGTCAAGGGCGAAATGTCAGCTCAGTGTAGTAGATATACAGGAGAGTGGGTGAATCACTCAAGTGGGAGGTTCAGCCTCTTACCAGATCGAACTGTAATGGGGCTCGTATCACACGTATATCGTGGTACCTCTCTCTATCCTGGTCTTCCACACTCTGGGCGATGTCTCTCTGATTGTCACGGGTCAAGATTTCTATATGTGGCTCCCAGGGACAAAAACCAGACCATAGTGCAGTACCTCTAGTATTTATTCAAAACAAATCAGATGCACTTACATAGGTAGTCTCTTCTGTAGTCACAAAATCAAAGACCGATGTGAGAGAAGCCGTGGCCGTCTGCAGTGCGGTCCGTGGCAGCTGTTTTTCTTGAAAGAAAGTCTTCTCTACTTGTAGGCCTAAGAAAATCTGGCTGCAGAATACAAATAGGGAGCACAAGTTTTCCCTTAAGTCCCCAACCTATGCCTGGGAAGTGAGGGAGATCCCAGATGTGGAATAATTTTACAAGAGCTGATTTCTTTGAAGCTCTTGAGGCCAGAGAGAGCCAGACAAGCAACATTTTAATAGGAGGCCACACAGAATAATAATATATATGCTTTACCCTACTGTTGTCTAAAATGCCCCTGTTGGGAATCCCGTTGCTAGGTGGAAAAATTTACAACAGCAGTCCCCTATAAAGAAGACTCTTTATTCTTACTTTTCTGGGAGGCAGTATATTGAATCTTCACACTCTTGAAGAGCTGCGAACAGTGCGCTACCCAACACTTCAGAGAGACATAGTAGTGACATAGGGATCCGTGGGAGAACAATGTCCAGCAGTTTTCGCAGTATGGCACACCCAGAAGTGTTGGAAAGCTGCAACACCCAAAGGTTTGATTTTCCAAAGGAAAAACAGGCCGTTAACTTTGCGACAGAATTTAACTTTGTAAGGGAATTTTTCCTTAGCTTAGTGAATGAAGTGAATCTCTACTTAACTTCCATCATCCTATTGTGTGCAAGCAAAAAAAATGTTTTCACTCTATCCTTGCATGCTATTGGGCATTCTTTAGAAGGTACATTTTCTCTCATTTTTTGTCTCTCTTCTCTGTGATATGTTATCCCTGAAAAGGTGTTTTCCAATTTTTATTTGTTGGCAGAAAAAGTAGATAGATAGATAGATAGATAGATAGATAGATAGATAGATAGATAGATAGATAGATAGATAGATAGATGCAGAATGGTAATAGATAAAACTAGATCTCTTTGTCTTTTCAGTTATTTTCTTTCTTTTTTACAATACAGAATGCGCCATGACTATTTAAAATGTAGCATAAGTAGGATTATTTTTTATGAGAATTGTCTATCCCTGCTTGTTTATTACAACCAAGAGTAAAGCCTAAAAAAAACCTTACTAATAAGTATGTTGAGTGTATTAGGTTGATTTGCTAAAACTGGAGAGTGTAAAATCTGGTGCAGCTGTGCATTGTAGCCAATCAGCTTCTAACTTCAGCTTGTTCAATTAACCTTTGATAATAAAAAGTGGAAGCTTATTGGTTTCTGTGCACAGCGGCACTAGTTTTTGCACTCTCCAGTTTTAGTATATCTACCCCTATATGTTGAGTTTAAATAAGAAAGCCTAAAAAGGGTGAAAACTTTGGAGAGATGTCTCACAGGTGATCATTTTCCCCACATTCACTAAACTAAGGGAAAAGGCTATTGCAAAGTGAAAAGTCTATTTTTCTTCTCTGAGAGGTAACAATAATTTTTCCCCCTAATAACAACACACAGTATATGAATAAAAAAAAAATATTTCATATTGTAATTCTCTTTTAAATTTACCAACTTGTGGAAAAATCTAGGAGTTGCAAGTATGGCAATAAAATGACATAATGTTGGGAAGTGATTTTTGGACCTCCTTATACGTCAGCTGATATATTTAATAAGGCAGCGTGAAAGTAAAAAATAAGGTGAATTGAAGGCCCTGTTTACATTTACTCGGTGTAGTTTTTCCATATTCCATTGCTATGCGTGTTTTACACACATTTTTAGGTGCGCTGCCATTAAACTCTATTAGAATGACCCTTTCATTAAAGTGCGTCATTGTCCTGTATGCTGCATCTTTGCTGCACTTTCATAAAACATATGTTCTAATACAGTTTATTGGCAGTGCACCTAAAAATTTGTGTATAACACTCATAAAAATGTGACACGGAAAAACCACAGCGCACAGATGTGAACCTAGCTGTACGATAACCTGTACTAACTATTTGAATGTTGTTGTTTAAGACAGTTAAAGCAATAAAAGAAAACTGTTTTCGTTTGATGAGGCTTTTGCAGAATGACATAAACTTCTCACATATATTATTTCCCCCATCAGTCCCAAAATTAAGTTTTGGTGCCATTTGTTCATGTAATTATTGATATTCAGATTTGCATTTCTTCTGTTCCGATATATTTTCTGAAACATTTACACTTTCTTCCGGAATGTAGTAAAAATATTATATTCCCTAATCCGTTTTTTGGAAATTATGAACTTTGATGGCATCCCAGTCTTAGTCTGTAGGGTTCAATATTGAACTGGCCCACCCTTTGCAGCTATAACAGCTTCAACTTTTTTGGGAAGGATGTCCAAAAGGTTTAGGAGCGTGTCTATAGGAATGTTTGACCATTCTTCCAAAAGCACATTTTTGAGGTCAGGCACTGATGTGGACGAGAAGGCCTTGTTTGTGCACTTGTGCACAGTCATGTTGGAACAAAAGGAGGCCATGCCAAAACTGTTCCCACAAAGTTCGGAGCATGAAATTGTCCAAACTGCTTTGGTATGCGAACGTCTTAAGAGTTCCCTTCACTGGAACTAAGGGCCCAAACCCAAACCCTGAACAATAACCCCACACCATAATCCCCTTCCACCAAATGATTCAGACCAGTGCACAAAGCAAGTCCACAAAGATATGGATAAGTGAGTTTGGGGTGGAGGAACTTGCCTGGCCTGCACAGTCCTGACCTCAACCCGATAGAACACTTTTGGGATGAATTAGAGTGCAGAATGCGAGCCAGGCGCTTCTGGAAGAATGGTTAAACATTCCGATAAACACATTCCTACATCTTATGGACAGCCTTCCCAAAAGAGTTGAAGCAGTTATAGCTGCAAAGGGTGGGCCAGTTCAATATTGAACCCTACGGACTAAGACTGGGATGCCATTAAAGTTCATGTGTGTGCAAAGGTAAGTGTCCCAATACTTTTGGTGATATATATAAATACCATAGGCACACAAATCCTGTAAGGTCTTAGTACTCTGGGTGTTCTTTTATCAAACTGGCATTTGAGATTTTAAATTCTGTTCCAGTGTACTAAATAGACTTGTCTTAGTTTTTTGGTATAGCTTTATGATAATTGTGCAAATAAGTTTCTTTTATGTACATGTTTTGTGTTTTTTTACATATTTTCATTAGTTTCTTAGAGCTGCTCAATGCGCAAGCAGGGATCTGCCAGAATTCCAAAATACTATTTGCCAAAGACAGCAGTGCAGCAGCTATAGGAAATGCTATGACAGGTGTCCAGATGTAGGTCACATACTGTACTGTGACAATGTTTTCTATGCCGTAAGAAAAAAAGTAAAACTAAAATGTCACCTTCCACTTGTCAAATATAGGTTCATATGTTTTATTACCTTTATTACCTTTTGGCTAAATATATTTCTGTCTCTCTTCTTTGTGATATGTTATCCCTGAAAAGGTGTTTTCTACTTTTTATTTGTTGGCAGAAAAAGTAGATGGATAGATAGATAGATAGATAGATCGATAGATCGATAGATCGATAGATAGATAGATAGATAGATAGATAGATAGATAGATAGATAGATCGATAGATAGATAGATAGATAGATAGATAGATAGATAGATAGATAGATAGATAGATAGATAGATAGATAGATAGATAGATAGATAGATAGATAGATAGATAGATAGATAGATAGATAGATAGATAGATAGATGCAGAATGGTAATAGATATAACTAGATCTCTTTGTCTTTTCAGTTATTATTATTTTATTTTTTTTATAATAAGAATGCGCTATGACTATTTAAAATGTAGCATAAGTAGGATTATTTTTTATGAGAATTGTCTAACCGTGCTTGTTTATTACAACCAAGAGTAAAGCCTAAAACAACCTTACTAATAGGTATGTTGAGTGTATTAGGTTGATTTACTAAAACTGGAGAGTGTAAAATCTGGTGCAGCTGTGCATTGTAGCCAATCAGCTTCTAACTTCAGCTTGCTCAATTAACCTTTGACAAAAAACGTGGAAGCTTATTGGTTTCTATGCACAGCTGCACTAGATTTTGCACTCTCCAGTTTTAGTATATCAACCACTATATGTTGAGTTGAAATAAGAAAACCTAAAAAGGTGAGAACTTTAGAGAGATGCCTCACAGGTGATCATTGGGGATAATTAAATCACATGGTCCTCTATGGAATTTAGAGATGTAGATATGGTGGCAGGTTTAAAGAGGTTGTAAACCCATTCAAATTTTTTTTTTCAACCTGAAAGAGAAATGCATAATGAGCTAGTATGCATCGCATACTAGCTCATTATGAAATACTTACCTTAGAACGAGCCCCCGCTGTGCCGCCCGCTTACCTGTATGATGGGAGACGTGTTTAGTCGCCCGTCTTCCGGGATCGCGGCATCCAGCTATCTGATTGGCCGGAGCTGTGGTGACGTCACTCCCACACATGCGCGCGGGAGCTGACGGTCACGGCACGGGGCTCTGAAGGAACGGCACCAGCGGCCGTTCCTTCAGAGCGCATGCGCCAGTGATGTCACTGGCTGCATGTAAGGTAAATATCTCCTAAACGGTATATGTGTAGGAGATATTTACAGTACCTGTAGGTAAGCCTTATAATATGCTTACCTATAGGTACAAGTTGCAGAGGAGGGTTTACTTCCTCTTTAACACAGTGGTCCAAGCGGCATCCCTTAGCTTTCCTTTAACTAGCTCTTTGCAACACTGACAAAAACAATGGGACATATGTTCTCTCACTGATACCAGCAATGGGGCTCAATTTCCCACTCCTGCAATGGGCAAAACTCATCCCATCGACACCAACAATAGGGCATAATGTCCTCCACTAAGGCCAGCCATACAGGGTTTGAAGTTACTGCTGAACCAGCCAAGATTCTAAACGTTAATAGGCAAGATGAATGTACCAAGTTGATCGATCGATCAGCTTAGATACAACCAGCCTGCCAGATTCTCACAATTATCGCTAGCGGCTGCTATAGCTGCTAACAAAAATTACTGTCTTCTCCCAGCGGGGGACCTCTCTCACTCTCCCCCCCCCCCCCCTCTTCCTGGGAGCAATCAATGGCTCCGCAGGAGAGATTCCCCTGTCAGAACGGTCTATGTAGTTAAGAAATTCACACCATGTATGGCCAGCCTAACAGTGAAGCAATATTCCTCCTACTGACTCCAATGATCAGGCACTATTTCTCCACTGACTCCAATGAAGGGACACTATTCCTCTCACTAGCTCCAATGATGGAGCACTACTCCTCCCACTGACACCAACAATGGGGCACTATTCCTTCCCTTGACACCAACAATGTGGCATTATTTTTCCCTTCACTGACTTCAGGTGCTAAGTCATTTTTCTTCTTCTACTTGCCATTGAGCCTGTGTAATCCCACTGATGCCCCAGTCTGCCCCCCCCTCCCCCCAAAAAAAAAAAAATTCAGATGGACAGTGGACTGGGTTTTTGTTTAGAAAATTTGATCATCAATGCCCATGTATGGCCAGTTATTAGGTTCAATTTATTAAAGGAGAAGAGGCTGTTCACTTAGGCTGCCAATACATTATTTGTAGGCTGTAGATCAACTTCTGTAAAACCACAGTGCCCATACAAAGATCGCAGTTCACCAGTCCCTGCTGAACTAGCTTAATTTTGATCCATGTATGGCCAGCTTTAACATAGTAAATGTTAGCTTTGCAAACAGTGTGTTAATTTAGCTTAGTAAGGTGAAGCTGCATTAGCTTTGCATACACAATTAAATGTAAAGAAAAAAAAAGATTTTTGCTTACCCGTGATTGTATGTTTGAAATAAGCACAGCTTCACTTCATTCACTACTACAATGTGAACAATTTACAAAATGAGTATTTTCTGTTCCTTTACTAAATGTTTCCAATTGTAACTGAATAAGTACCTGCTATGCACCAGCCTCAGACTCGGTTCTCTGGATGCAGATGTCTGGGAATTTTTAGCATAGGCATATCATATGTTATGCTTCATTTAGAAAAAAAAAAAGTTTTATATTTTTTAGGAAAAAAAAAGTAATTAACTAGATTGATGTATTGATTTATTGATCACTTCGCCACACACACATAAACACATACAACACTTTCTTAGTGAAAGCCTGTTTCCCATGGATTACTATGAACTTATTCTACTCAATGATCCAATGTTGAATACATTACCTGTGCAGACTGTTTGTGATGTGGTGTTAGAGTTGAAGAGAACCCTCCATTGGGTTAATTTTAAAGACAAAAAAGGCTGAGCACTTTGCAAGTAAAATCTCCCTTGGCTTAATGAATGAGGTAATGGTCTGCTGACATCCATCATCCAATAATGTGCAAAAAGAAAATATATATTTTTTAATTTATTCTCCTTGCACTTGATTAGGTAATCTTTGCAAAGTGAATTTTTACCACATTTACTAAGCTAAGGGTAAATTCCCTTGCAAAATGAACAACCCATTTGACTTTAGTAAATCAACTCCGTTGCTGGAATATTATTTTTCTAACTGCACAATTTACTCTCTTTCTCCACCAGCAGCTCCAGCTTAATTTTTACAAAGTACTTAGCAGAGTAGTGAAAAAAAAATGTAGCCATTGCCCAAAGCAAATAATCATTTTCCAATGTAACATTTTTTTCAGCACACATTAGATAGTGAAAGATATAAATATATATATATACATATATATATATGTATATATATATATATATATATATATATATATATATATACACTTGTATTGTGTTTATTCATCACTTATCATCTTGATGTCATTAGAAAGTAAGCAGGAAATCTACTTACTGATCCCTGAGAAGGGAGGGCCGTGTCTTCTCCCTGGCTCTCTGAATGCCCCCTTATGAATCTCGTGTCCTTTTGCTCTCCCTGTCTGTGAGGTTTAGCACTGAGTTTAGTATGGACAGTGCATAAAAGTGACTTAAGAAAGAGAACAGGAACAATCATTTGGTTCTCCTTTTTCTCAGATGAGTACCTTCGGAAAGAAGGAAGGAAGGGAGGGGAGAGGAAGTCAACAACCCTATGTTTTCCTGCAAAAAAATAAGGAAACATCAGATAGACATCTTTTTCTTCTAAAAAAATTTTGGCAGAAGAAGAGAACTGAAAAGAAATTCCAATGACATTCCAGTCTTTAGTACTGAGGAACAAGCACAAAGACAAGCAAACGTTACAACTAAATTGTGGGAATCCTTGGATTTAAAGGTCATTTCTTTCAGTCTGCCACTAGCCCTATAACTAACAAACACTATTGGTTGCAAACACAAATCATATATAGTAACCTGTCCAAGCCAAAAAGACTTTTGCTTTTGCTACATTATTTAGTTTCAATCCAGGTGATTTTTATTGAAGTATTATTTTTCTGCTGCTAGATGTTGCTGGTCTGATGGCCAGCGTCATTCAACTCACTTTTTCTGAGCCCAGGTCATCCTGGCCCCGCCCCAACCAGTTAATGGACAGTAATTAGAGATGAAGCCCTGTGAAAGGCTTACATCTCTATCAATCTGCTTTCTTTTCCTATCAGTATGCTTTTTACTAGGAGTCAAGTTCTGGGGAAAAAAAGTGTGGGAACTCACCCAAGATCCCCCCCACCTCAAAAATAAAAAAACGTGTGTGTGAGTATATATATTTATATACCTTTTGAGGCGCGAGGGCCACTTTAGTGGAGCTGGCAAATGACAGGTCCGTGTCCACTCAGCACATGCAGAGCAAACACGGACACAGTCCGCTCTACTCTATGGGCCCTCCGATCCAATCCTCCCAGACACAAGGGGACGGATCCCCTTCTGTTTTTTTAAGTGGATCAGATTGGAGATAGGCGGGTGTAAACGGACTCCATAGAGGTGAATAGAGGGTCCAAATGGGTACACCTGAAAAACAGACAGGCGGACCCGATCAACTGATCATGTAAAAGGGGCCTAAGGCTGCTTTCGCAGTTTATCTGTACCTCAACTGACTTCACTTCTTCCTCAGGATTACTGTAGGTTTTGCTGGCTGTTGATGTCCCCCAGGCGGGTATGGCTGGTGGCTGCTGCTGGCTGTCCTCCAGGGCTGGTACTGCTGGTTGGTACTGCTGGCTGTAACTGCTGGCGGGTACTTCTGGCTGGTACTGCTGGATGTTACTGCTGGCGGATACTGCTGGTGGGTACTACTGGCTGGTACAGTTGGAGGGTACTGTTGGTAGGGGAACTGCTAGCTGGTACTGCTCGTGGGTACTGCTGTCTGGTACTGCTGGTGGGTACTGCTTGTGGGTACTGCTGGCTGGTACCGCTGGTGGGTACTGTTGGCTGGTGCTGCTGGCTGGTGCTGCTGGCAGGTACTGTTGACTGGTACTGCTGGCAGGTACTGCTGGCAGATACTGCAGGTGGGTACTGCTGGCTGGTACTGCTGGTGGGTACTGCTGGCCGGTACTTCTGGTGGTTACTGCTCGCAGGTATTGCTGGCTGGTACTGCTGGTGGGTACTGCTGGCTGGTGCTGCTGGCTGGTACTGCTGGTGGCTACTGTTGGTGGGTACTTCTGGCTGGTACTGTTGGTGGGTGCTGCTGGTGGGAATTGCTGGCTGGTACTGTTGGCTTGTACTGCTGGTGGGTACTGTTGGTGGGTACTGCTGGTGGGTACTGCTGGCAGGTACTATTTGTGGGCACTGCTGGTGGGTACTGCTGGCTGGTACTGCTGGTGGGTGCTGGTGGCTGGTACTGCTGGTGGGTACTGTTAGTGGGTACTGAAAAACAGACAGGCGGACCCGATCAACCGATCATGTAAAAGGGGCCTAAGGCTGCTTTCACACAGATGCACTGTAGTTTACCTGCACCTCTACTGACCTCGGTCTTCGCTTCTTCCTCAGGATTACTGTAGGTATCGCTGGCTGCTGGTGTCCCCCAGGTTGGTATGGCTGGTTGCTGCTGCTGGCTGTCCTCCAGGGCTGGTACTGCTGGCTTTTACTGCTGGCTGGAACTGCTGGTGGGTACTTCTGGCTGGTATTGCTGGTTGTTACTGCTGGCAGATACTGCTGGTGGGTACTACTGACTGGTACAGCTGGAGGGTACTGCTGGTGGGGGAACTGCTAGCTGGTACTGCTGGTGGGTACTGCTGGCTGGTACTGCTGGTGGGTACTGCTGGCGGGTACTGCGGTAGGCACTGCTGGAAGGTACTGCTTGCTGGTGCTGCTGGCTGATGCTGCTGGCAGGTACTGCTGGCAGATACTGCAGGTGGGTACTGCTGGCTGGTACTGCTGGTGGGTACGGCTGGCTGGTACAGCTGGCTGGTGCTGCTGGTGGGTACTGCTGGCTGGTACTGCTGGCTGCTACTGCTGCTGGGTGCTGTCGGCAGGTACAGCTCGTGGGTACTGTTGGTGGGTGCTGCTGGTGGGGGAACTGCTAGCTGGTACTGACTGCTGGTGGGTACTGCTGGCTGGTACTGCTGGTGGGTACTGCGGTGGACACTGCTGGCAGGTACTGCTGGCTGGTGCTGCTGGCAGGTACTGTTGACTGGTACTTCTGGTGGTTACTGCTCGCAGGTATTTCTGGCTGGTACTGCTGGTGGGTACTTATTTTTGCAAAATAAACACAAGTTTTAACACAAATCTATTAATAAACATGTTAATCTTTATTTATTAACAATTTAAACATTAAGGCCTCGTTCTTCACACCTTAACTGCATGAAAACTGATAGGAAAACTTCAATTGCAGGTACATTTAGTTTCACATCACCTGATTGTGCATTAATGCATAATAAACTGCTGCAGTACTGCACTCACTGCAATAATTTTAAATCACTACTGCAGTGCAGTCAGTGCAAAACTGGATTGGAATGGATTGGAGTCAGTGGACTACCTCTGCAGTAGGGCACTCACTGCAACCACAGCAGTCAGTGCAAAACTGCTAGAAAAAAATGTAGACAACAGTCAGCTACACAGTGGATTGGACTGGAGTCAGTGTGGACTACCTCTGCAGTAGGGCACTCACTGCAACTACTGCAGTCAGTGCTTAACTGCTAGAAAAATGCTAGGCAACAGCTAGACAGTGGATCGGATTGGAGTCCGTGGACTACCTCTGCAGTTGGGTACTCACTGCAACTACTGCAGTCAGTGCAAAACTTCTAGAAAAAAGCTAGGCAACAGCTAGACAGTGGATTGGAGTCACCCAGTGGACTACCTCTGCAGTAGGGCACTCACTGCAACTACAGCAGTCAGTGCAAAACTGCTAAAAAAAGAAGTTAGACAACAGTCAGCTACACAGTGGATTGGACTGGAGTCAGTGTGGAGCACTACCTCTGCAGGAGGGCACTCACTGCAACGACTGCAGTCAGTTCTAAACTGCTAGAAAAAAGCTAGACAACAGCTAGACAGTGGATTGGATTGGAGTCAGTGGACTACCTCTGCAGTAGGGCACTCATTGCAACTACTGCAGTCAGTGCAAAACTGCTAGAAAAAAGCTAGACAACAGCAAGACAGTGGATTTGATTGGAGTAAGTGGATTACCTCTGTAGTAGGGCACTCACTGCAACTGCAGAAGTCAGTGCAAAACTGCTAGAAAAAAGTTAGGCAACAGTCAGCTACACAGTGGATTGGACTAGAGTCAGTGTAGACTACCTCTGCAGTAGAGCACTCACTGCAACTACAGCAGTCAGTGCAAAACTGCTAGAAAAAAAGCTAGGCAACAGATAGACAGTGGATTGGACTGGACACTACTCTTTTCAATACTTCCAGTTAAGTAGAACAATATTATACTGCAGAAAGCAGAACATTTCAGCATGACCATGGGCACCTGTTAAAGGTCTTCTGTTTTGTTCATATAATGCTGTCACTTCATAAACATGCTCAGGAGGAGAGGAGGACAGAGGAGCAGAGAGAGAGAGGTATCTTCTAGCATGTGAAGCAAGTCTTTTGTAGCGTGCCTCATTTTTTTTCCACCACTGAAGAGGATGAATTCTTCTGTCAATTACTGGTTCTTTTAAATAGAGATGAAGTTCATCATCCAGGTTCACAGTTGCAGATTCAGAAGAAATTGAATCCTCCACATGAGGCCCCAATATAACACTTAAAATGTCCTGATCAATTCGACCACGATGAAGATTCTCTTCTGTTCCTTGAAGTATTTTTGGACATTTTTCTGTTTTTGCAGCATGCTGGTCTTTATTATTATTATTATTATTATTATTATTATACAGGATTTATATAGCGCCGACAGTTTGCGCAGCGCTTTACAATATGAGGGAAGACAATACAGTTACAATACAATTCAATACAGGAGGATTTAGAGGGCCCTGCTCATTAGAGCTTACAATCTAGAAGGGGGGGGGGGTCAAGTGAAACAAAAGGCAATAGCTGTGGGGGATGAGCTGATGGAGAAAATGGAGGTACAGTTGTCAGGTGTGGGTAGGATAGGCTTCTCTGAAGAGGAGGGTTTTCAGAGATCGTCTAAAAGCTAATAGAGTAGTAGATAATCGGACAGATAAGGGTAAGGAGTTCCATAGGATTGGTGAGGCTCTGGTAAAGTCCTGGAGGCGAGCATGGGAGGAGGTGATGAGGGAGCTAGAGAGCAGGAGGTTTTGAGAGGAACGAAGAGAGCGATTTGGTTGGTGTTTTGAAACTAGGCTAGTGATGTAGCTGGGGGCTAAGTTGTGGATGGCTTTGTAAGATGTTGTTAGTATTTTGAATTTAATTCTTGAGTGAGCGGAAGCCAGTGGAGGGCTTGACAGAGTGGAGCAGCGGACACTGAGCGATTGGTGAGGTGGATAAGCCTGGCGGCAGCATTCATGATGGATTGAAGGGGGATAGCCTGTGTAGAGGTAAGCTAATGAGAAGGGAATTGCAGTAGTCGAGGCGCGAGATGACCAGGGAGTGAACTAGGAGCTTTGTTGTGTCTTGGGTTAGAAAGGGGCGTATTTTGGAGATGTTGCGGTGGTTGAGGCGGCAAGATTTGGACAGTGATTGGATGTGGGGCTTAAAAGAGAGTTCAGAGTCCAGAACAACACCTAGGACCTTTGCATGCTGGGATGGGCTGATAGTAATGCCGTCGATATTGACAGAGAGATCAGGGGAAGGGGCACGTGGTGGAGGAAAGATTATAAGCTCGGTTTTGGACGGATTTATAAAAATAGTGTTCTGGACTGGTCTTTTTGGCAGGAACCTTCTGCACCTCCTGTTGAATATCTTCTGTCATGGCATGGTTCTTGTATCGAGAATTCAAAAAACTTGCAAGCACAACATTTTTAATCTCTTCATGCTTCTTAAAGCATATATCAATCAAAGCTCTTTGGCTTGACAGACCATCATTTGAAAGTTGGAGGGTGTTGTGTGCCATGACACTGAGGTCTGACATATCAGCAAGCCTCATTCTTTTCCGCATGTTTGCTCCACTGTCTCGAAGTAGCACAAGCATCACTCTGTCTTTGTTGATTCCCCAGTCTTCAAGCATGCCTAGAAACATTTATATACTGTATTCTCCAGTGTGGTATCCTTGCATCACTTTTGTATTCAACACCAATTGCCTTTTTGTCCATCCGCTGTCAATGAAGTGGCAAATAAGAATCATTAGTGATTCTGACTCTGTTGTTTGTCCTGACCAGCATTCGGTCGTGAATGAGAGTGAGTTGCCAGTATTCTCTGGTTGCAGCATAGCCTTTACTTTGTCAACGACCTTTTGGTGAAGCTTTGCCAGCATTTCGGTTCTCACTCTTCAGTGTGTAGCTTGGCTCAAGTATGGACATCAACTGCTTAAATCCAGAGTCAGACACCATTGTAAATGGCAGGTTATCAGTGACCATCATCTCTGTGTTTACTCTGTCCAGCAGTTGGGATCTTCCATCTGAATCTAGACAGTGACACCTGGTTTTTTTTAGAAACATATCTGTTATTGTTGCCTGGGATAGTGGAGGAGGTATTTTAAAATCACATTGATATTCATTTTGTTTTTTCTGTGCTGCATGATATAGTTCAAGATGATGAACTCTTAGATGGGCCCAAAGATTTCATGTATTTTTGTTTTTTGCAGTTACTGACCCCATGCTTATGTTGTTTGTACATGTGTTGCACATTGCTGCTTTTCCTGGAAAAGGTTGAGACGAGAAATAGTCCCAGACCACACTTTTACTTTTCCTCTCCTCATCCATCTCCATTTCAATTTGGAAGACACAAAAAAGATTTTAAAAAATGGCTTGCTGATGTTGCTGGCACCCTGTTGTGGGTTGGTGGCTGATGCCTGGCAGTGTGGGTGGCTTGCTCACACCCTGTTGTGGGTTGGTGGCTGATGCCTGGCAGTGTGGGTTGGTGGCTGACACCTGGCAGTGTGGGTTGCTTGATGGCACCCTCTTGTGGGTTGGTAGCTGACGCCTGGCAGTGTGGGTGGCTTGCTGGCACCCTCTTGTGTGTTGGTGGCTGACACCTGGCAGTGTGGGTTGGTGGCTGACGCCTGGCAGTGTGGGTTGGTGGCTGACACCTGGCAGTGTGGGTTGCTTGATGGCACCCTCTTGTGGGTTGGTGGCTGACGCCTGGCAGTGTGGGTGGCTTGCTGGCACCCTGTTGTGGGTTGGAGGCTGACACCTGGCAGTATGGGTTGGTGGTTGTCGCCTGGCAGTGTGGGTTGCTTGATGGCACCCTGTTGTGGGTTGGTGGCTTGCTGGCACCCTGTTGTGGGTTGGTGGCTGACGCCTTGCAGTGTGGGTTGGTGGCTGACGCCTGGCAGTTTGGGTTACTTGATGGAACCCTCTGGTGGGTTGGTGGCTGACACCTGGCAGTATGGGTTGCTTGATGGCACCCTATTTTGGGTTGGTGGCTGATGCTTGGCAGTGTGGGTAGCTTGCTGAGTTGCTGGCACCCTTGTGGGTCGGTGGCTGACGCCTGGCAGTTTGAGTGGCTGGCTGGCCCCCTGTTGTGGGTTGGGTGGCTGACGCCTGGCAGTGTGGCTGGCTTGGTATCACACTGTTGTGGGTGGCTGGCTTGCAGGAACACTGTGGTGGGTGGCTGTCTTTGTATCAACCTGTTGTGGATGGCTGGCTTGCAGGAACACTGTGGTGGGTGGCTGTCTTGGTATCACCTGGGTGGCTGGTTTGCTCGCTGGAACCCTGTTGTGGAGTGGGTGGCTGGATGCTGGCCTGCTGGCACCCTGTTCTGTTGTGGGTTGGATATCTGGCGGCTGGCACCCTGTGGTGGGTGGTTGAGGCCAGGGTCTGTGGGTGGATGGCTGGCACTGTGACCGGACCGGACTGCAGCTGGCTGCGCACTGGCTGCGCTGTCCAAGGCATGGGAGGCGGTCTTAAGGCAGGGAGAACGTGTGCAGCGTGCGGTGAAATTATGTCACGTATGGGCCACGCAGGCATGGGAGGCAGTGTTAGAAGGCAGAACGTATGCGCGCAACATACGCAATGACGTCACGAAAATATCGGTAAATCCAAAGGCCGATTCCGATATATCTGGGAAAGTGCATATCGGCCCCCGATATATCGGTGTTGTCGATAATCTCTAGTGGGTACTGCTGGCTGGTACTGCTGGCTTGTATTGCTGACGGGTACTGCTGGTGGGTACTGCTGGCTGGTACTGCTGGTGGGGGAACTGCTGGCTGGTACTGCTGGTGGGTACTGCTGGCTGGTTTTTCTGGTGGTTACTGCTGACTAGTACTGCTGGCTGTTTCCTGACCATCAACTTGACAGGAGCCGCGCTGGAAGAAGCATGCGTCTGCAGTAGAGAGCAGAGTCGATGCTGCCTGTATCGCTCCTGCGCCCTGTCAGAAGCGGAGTACATTTGGTATCACTCCGACTGTGACAGGAAGCATCGGCTCTACTTCCTCTAGTGCCGGCTTAGTTACTTCACACTAATGCTCGGGAATGGCAGGTTGGGAAACCGCAATCTGGGCTTACCAACCCACCATCTATCATGTACCTGATCAGAGGCCAAGGTGCTGAGAGGGCTTCCCTTGTGGCTGAGTGCAAGGCACCCCTGAAGGTGGAAACAGGGAGTGCTGTGCCCAAAGGAACAGGGGTCGCCAGCTGCAACAGGCTCAGGTGATGGGGTGACAGCTGATTAGCGACTGGACAAGCAGGCTGTACTAAAAGGCAGGATTCTTTGAGAGTATCCGGAGGAAGGTTGCCGAAGGTAGAGTCAGAAGCAAGGTCCAGGTCAGGCCAAGTAGTCAAACACAGATCATCAGGAAGTAGAGGAATCCGAGGGAGCAAGCCAGAGGTCATACATGGGAACAGCAGACTGAAGCAGAGTAGGTGAAGCAAGCCGGGGGTCAGAGCCAGGAGTAGAGACAAGACAGGCCAAGGTAAGCCGGGTCGGTAACAGGTAATCCAATAGCAAAGGAACAGGAACACGTAGGGGAGCTGAAGATCATCCAGCACCTAATGGCTGAAGCTGGCTGCTTTAAATAGGCCGCTGGGCGCAAACAATCCACTACACATTCCGTGTGCGACGGCGCAGGTGCATGCGCACTGGCGCATGAATCTTCGCTGCCGTGAATGTCCATCTGCGCATGCGCAGTAGCATTGGCGAATTTCTATGTGCCATTGTGCTATTCTGCTGGGCTTTGGTAACTGAGCCAGTTTGTTTTTGGATCGTTCTCTAAAATGTTCTCTGAGAACGGCGTTCCTGCTGTACAAAAAGCACAGGAACGCCGTTCCTATGCAGACCTGCAGGACTCGAGCCCTGCTTTTTACCACAGAAGAATGGTGGCAGAAAAGACTTATTGAGTGGTCCACCTAGTCTCTTGATGTTGGCTGACTCACTACCTCAAGAAGTTTGTTCCAAGCCTCACCTACTCTTTTGGTGAAATAGTTACTTTCTAAGATTATTTTTGAACTTTCCTCCAACTAGTTTGGTCCACGTTCTTTCCCTTGTTTCCTTCAGACTGTACATAATAAGTTTCTGCAGTCTCTTCTGATATGTTTTATCCCTCAGACCTTTCACATTTTTGTTGCCTGTCTCTGAACTCTTTGAACTTTATCAATATATTTTTGTTAGTGAGGTCTACAGAACTGGACACAAAATGAGGTCCAACTAAAGACCCATTTAGGGGAATCAATACCATCCTCTTCTTTTAGCTTGATATACCGCTAGTGAAACCCTGGAGTTCTATTTGCTTTCCTCACTACCAGGCCACAGTGATTGCTCATTTTGCAATGGTTTGAAATAAGCACCTCCAAATATTTTCCCTCCTTAGTTCTTGTCAACATTGCATCCCGTTTATAAATTGTATTGTATTATATTGTATTATTCAGAAGATCCTTTTCTCCCTAAGGGCATTATTTTAATAAATGAACTGCCGTTTCCACTGATTTGACCAATCTTCCAGCAATGCCAAATTATTTTCCATATTAAAGACACTTCAGGACATCCTATTGCACACCTTTGTGTCATCAGGAAAATACCTCTCTTACCCACCAAACATTCAGTTATATCACTTACAAACAGAATAAACAGAGCAGGACATAGCACAGAGCCTTGTGATATACCACTGGTGACTAGCTTCTATTCCAAATGAACCCAAATTACAACCATACTCTGATATCCATCCTTTCGCCAACTGCCTATCTATTGGTCCAACTAAGGGCTGAAGAAGAAGAAATGCAAACAACCAAACTGACAATAAATCTATCCTCCCCTCTTCTCCTCATTGCCCTGCCTACCTTTTATAGCAAATCTCAGTGTAAAGACCCTTTTTTTATGCTTTTTCGATACAATCACATGACCACAAAGACCTGCTCCCACTCTTGTCTTATGGCATGGCTGCTGCAGCTAGTGGGAGGAGACTATTGCACAGCTATTGCACTGGATGCCATCGGGTTAATGTCACTGCACTATTGAATTCATCCCGGTTGCACAGATATGGGTGATATGAAACACATATGGTGGACCTGCCCCAAGGTGTGGAGGCTATGGATTAGGGTATACACTTGATTTATACGGTTCTCCATGTAAATGTATGAAAAGATCCATGGAAAGCTCAGAGATGTTACCCGTCAGGAACGCACCCTAATCACTCACATTTTTATGGTAATGAGGCAAACCATAGCGCGGTCTTGGAAAATGCCTCTCCTCAGTTTCGAAGAGGATAAAAATCAGGTCCATGGCACCATTATTAAAGAGAGGTTCACGGCGATTATTGGGGATATGTATGACAAATTCCAATGGATTTGGCAACCCTTCCTCCTTCTAAAATATTGTTTCTTAGAACTAGGGATGGACTGATTATCGGCAAAGCCGATATATCGAGGGCCGATATGCACTTTTCCCGATATATCGGAATCGGCCCCGAAGGCTACTGATATTACCGATATTTCAGGAAAAGGGTTGTACCGGAGTGATACCTGCAGCTAGAGGCATCACCCCGGTACCGGCGTCCATAGCCGATGGTAGGCTGTCTTTTAATGACAACCGATGCGGCTAAGAAGCCGCTTGGCTGTCATTACAAGGAGCAGGAGAAGACGTCCCCCCCTCCCGCTGCTTTCCGCGGCTCGCCCAGGTCTCCCGTCCCATCGGGAGACCCGGGCAACCAGCCTGCATGGCCGCCGAAGACCCAATCAAAGCCGTATTCGGCTCTGATAAGGTCTCCATACAAAAATCCGAAAGCTGTGTGACCCCTCCACAAAAATACCTGTCAAAAAAAAATACATTTTTTTTTAAATGTACAAAAATATCAGCCCATATCGGCCGATACCGATATGCATTGGCCAAAATATCGGTATCAGTATCTGCAATGAAAAAACGATATCGGTCGATCCCTAATTAGAACTGTGATGGATTTTGCATTGAACAGCCTAGAACCCCTGGGGTATTCTTTTCCCTTCCCCCCGCTCTTCCTCTTTCTCTCTCTTTCCCCTCATTTTCTACTTTGCCATTGTTTTTCACCTCGGCCCTCCCCGCTTTTTTTTCTGGACTTGAAACTGTGGATGGGCTATATAGGCCGTGGCTGGGTTTTTTTTTTTTTTTTGCCTAGCCTCCTATTTAAACTTTTTTGGGCTCCAGAGCTGCTAGGGCAGCAGCGGAATGGAAAGCATGTTTTTGACTACCTTGTTGTTGTTCCTTTTGCATTAATTGTGAATGCATGACCCCTATACTACAGCCATTTTGTCCGCTCTTACAACTAGGAAATTTGTAAAGATTGTTTTATTTCTGCTTTATCTTATTGTATAGCTGTTGCCTTTCATGTTTTACCCCCAGGGAGGAAAATCTGTACATTGCGTATTGAAATCATATACATTGGTTGTACATTTCCTCTAACTTCTTCTTTTTTTGTCAAAAATTTCAGTAAGATATCTCATCTCAGTTGTTGGTCCTCTGCTTTACAGTGAGGAGCTGCAACTTTGTGGCCATGTGACTGCAAAGAAAACAGCTATAAAAAGATATTGACACAACAATTTGGGATAAAAAGCATTCAGGGCCATGGTGAGAGAAGAGGAGGGGAGATTTAGGGTGCATTCACACCTGAGAATGCACCCGCACTGCTATTAGATGTGGGAAGTAGGGATGATCGAACGGTTCGGGTCCACCATCGGTTCGGCCCGAACATTGGGTGTTCGAGGTTCGGCCGAATTTAGAACTTTTTGCCCAAAAAGTTCGGAATTCGGCAACCAGAACCGACCAAAATGCAATGCTTCAGGAAATGGGCTTTAAAAGCCCGTGATTGGACCAGAACCATTAGCAAAAGCCAATTGAGGGGGCAGGAGAATGCTAGGAATGTGATTGGAGTGACTAGGGGGTCCCTAGACCAATCATTAGTGAATACGCCCCCCAGTATATAAGATCGCCCCCGCCATATTCCTAGCATTGTTATACTGGACATGGAAGAGAGTGGAAGCAGTTCTGTTAATTTTACTTTAAAAGTGTCATTTAGCATTTATTGGTGTGAGGAAAGGGATATCTAGTGTAGTTAGAGTGCTCCTTTACACTTAAGTTAGCTTCAAAAATTTAGTTTCTGTAGGGAAAGTGTTAAGTGTAAGGGGACCGTAGTGTAGTGTAGGGTTAACTGACAGTGACTGCTATTGAAGGGTGACAAAACCCTTCCATAGCAGGGTGACCGCTATAGAGAAATAATCATTTCTCTGAGTTGCTTCGGGACAGGAATATGGCTTCTCACCAGCCAAGCATTTTTCATGCTGCAGGGGCTGCCACTGCCAGTGCTTTTTTGAGGACATGTTTGATGTCAGACATGACATCTGAACATGTGTATAGGGGGTATATATACACATATATGTCTGTATATATATACCCCTAGACATATGTAGGTGTGATAGTAGCAGAAATATATGCTTGCGCTAATGAAATCATTTACAGTAATATATTTCTGCTACTATCACACCTATATATGGCTAGGTGTCTATATACATATAATTATGTGTGTGTATATATATACCACTATACACAAGTTCAGATGTTTTGCCTGCCTCAAAAGAACCCCAAAAAAATGCCAAAAAAAATGCTAGCGTCAAAAAAAAAATGCCCAGGTGTGTTTTTGCTGGCATTTTTTGGGGGTTTTTGGAGGCAGGCAAAACATCAGAACTTGTGTATAGTGGTGTATATACACACATACATATATTTATATACACACCTAGACATATATAGGTGTGATAGTAGCAGAAATATATGCTTGCGCTAATGAAATCATTTACAGTAATAGATTTCTTCTACTATCACACCTATTTTCTTCAATAATTGGCTTTTTTTTATCAAAAATGACAATTTTTAAGAACTTTTTTTTGTGTGATTAATAGTTAATGGGGCATGACCCAGAACCCTAGGCACTTGTTAGGGGCATTTATTGGGTTTTAGGGCTTAAAAATGGTGTTTTTTGATTACCGAAGTTCGGGTCCCATTGATTTCAATGGGGTTCTGAAATCCGGGCCAAACTTTCGGGAAGTTCGGATGTTCTGGCCGAACCGAACTTTTCAAAAGTTCGATCATCCCCAGTGGGAAGCTCAGGCTGATCACTGCATTAGAGATTACATGTGAGCAGAGATGTATAGTAACTAAGTAGAACTACTTCACTACTGTATTTAAGTACCGAAAGGCGGTATCTGTGCTTTCCTAGAGTAGAATTTTTTTCTCCTACTTCCACTTTTACTTCACTACATTTTTTCAATGATTTCAATACTTCTACTCCAATATTTTTTTTTGTGCTGCATAGTTACTCGTTACAATTATAAAAATTACCACTGCCAGAACAGTAGATGGCAGGTTTAATGAAGCTCAAAACATGTGTATTATCAGCGCATACGAAAATAAATGCTACTGTATGTATAAATAAAAGCTGCATTTGAAATAATAAAAAACAATATGATGTTCAAAATTTTGACTTCTTTCTTAAATAACTACATAACACAGTACTTGTACTTTTACTTTCAGTACTTGAGTAGCAATTATTTTCAAAGCTACTGGTACTTTTACTTTCAGTACTTGAGTAGCAACATTTTTTAAAAAACTACTTGCAATACTTAAGTACAAAAAATATTGAATACTTTAGTACTTCTACTCAAGTCACTTTTTGATCGAGCACTTGTACTTTTACTCAAGTATGGGTTTTGAGTACTTTATACAACTCTGCATGTGAGTGGCCATGATTAGCTGTGGGAGTCGGCAGTTTCCCCTTGCTTCCAATGGGGCTGCCTCGTGCAGCTAATCGCAGGAACCCCCACTAATTCAAGTGCTAGTGAATTCACCAGTTTTCATTCCCCCCTAATTGTCTGTTTTTTAGTTAACCTTTCCTGCTATTTTATCCTGTTGCCGACCACCCTGCGTACATTTACCGTGGAAAGGCAGCTCTACTGCTCCTCTCCACCTGTAAATGATTCTGCACTTCCGGGTCTGGGGTGCGCGCACATGCCGCGACAACCCTATCCCACTGTGATTGGACACAGCAGGAGACAATCAGTGGGTCTTGGGGACTTGATGTCCATTGGCACCCCACCATTGTTTGGGAGACAAGGCAGATCGCCATTCTGTCAGTATGGAAAGTAGTGATCCTGTTAACCCCTTCCCTGCCAGTGTCGTTAATATAGTGACAGTGCATATTTTTAGCAGTCCCCAAAAAAGTGTCAAAAGTGTCACAGCGTGTCAGGTTTGTCCGTTGCAATATCGTGGTCCCGCTATAACTCGCTGATCGCTGCCATTACTAGTAAAAAAAAAATAAGTATAAATTCCATAAATATATCCCATAGTTTTTTACCAAAAATATGTAGCAGAATACATGTTGACTTAAATTGATGAAGAAATTTGATTTTTTACATTTTTTTTATTGGATGTGTTTTATAGCAGAAAGCAAATTTGTCGGTCTTTTTTTCTTACTGCAAAAATTAAAAACCCCAGAGGTTATTTGGGTACAGTGTACAATTGTCAGTTAAAGTAGCGCAGCGCCATATCGCAAAAAATGGCCTGGTCAGGAAGAGGGTTAAACCTTCCGGAGCTGAAGTGGTTAAAGCTAGCCATAGATGGGTTTGTTTTTTTTCTCAATTGCCCAGTAAGGCTGAATGAAAAAAACTAACAGGTTACTCCATGCACACACAAACGAGGTGGATGGAGTAATCCCACCTCCCGCCAGGATGCTGTATTCTGATAGCAGCACCTTCTGCTGTCAGAATACTAATCGTTGCTAACTGACAACAGTTAGCCAACATGTCCTTTTGACAGAAAGCAATCATATAACTTCTGTTGAGCAGGAACAGTCACACACTGATCAAAATATGGTTGGTCCCTGTTAACCGGTTGCCGACCGCCGCACGACTATTTACTGCAGCGGTCAGCCCCGGCCAGGCAAAGTGACATAGATCTCGTTCACAGGGAAGTCAGTGCGTGTGACCGGAGGACCTGATGTCCGCCGGTCACTCGCCGATCGTCGTTGCAGAGGGAGAAATTCAGGCGGCTGATGTAAACAAGCCGTCTGTCATTCACCCCTGTGTAGAAACAGTGATCATACGGTTCTACTATGTAGGACCGTTGATCACTGTTCCTACACTAGTAGCCACAGCCAATCACAGTAAAAAGCACGCCCCTAGGGACACACTTAACCCCTCCCTCCCCAATAAAGTTAACCCCTTCCCTGCCAGTGTCATTTTGCAGTAACAGTGCATATGTATAGCACTGATTACTGCAGTAATGTCACTGGTAACCCCAAAAGTGTCAAAAATGTCAGTCAAGGGTCCGATCTGCCCGCCATAATGTCGCAGTACCGCAAAAAAATCGCAGATCGCCGCCATTATGCGTTAAAAAAAAAAAAACACCTTGCGCAAACCAATCAAAATACGCTTTTTGCAATTTTTTTACCAAACATATGTAGCAGAAAACAAATTGGCCAAAAATGTTAAAAAATTTTGATTTTTACATTTTTTTGGGGGGGGAATTTCATATAAAAAATGTGAAAAATATTGTTATTTTTGCAAAATTTACGCTCTTTTTTTGTTTATGGCGCAAAAAGTAAAAATCGCACAGGTGATCAAATACCACCAAAAGAAAGCTCTGTTTGTGGGAAAGAAAGGACGTCTAATTCGTTTAGTTACAGCGTCGCACGACCGCGCAATTGTCCGTTAAAATCACGCAGTAAAAAATCGCAAAAAAACCCCTGGTCAGGAAGGGGGTAAAATCTTCCGGGGCTTAAGTGGTTAAACTGACTGGATTTTGATTAGTGTATGGCCAGCTTAAAGCGGAGCTCCACCCAAAAAGGGGGTTTTAATAGGTACCCACTCCCACTTCCTGGTAAGTTCGCCGTATGGTGATCTACGTCATGTTCGGCCCCTCCTCCTTCCCCCCGCTGCCTTCTGGGACCTCTGTGTGTCCCAGAAGATGATGGGACCATTCAGAAAGCACAGCACAACTAACGCATGCACAGTAGGAAACCGGCTGTGAAGCCTGAAGGATTCACTGCTGGTTTCCCTTACTAGTAAGGCCGGTGCCTGCACCTGAAGCCGATGGATCAATTGGTTGTGGGTGCCGACATCGTGGGATCCCTGGACAGGTAATGGCGCTTTTCCACTGCATGGAACCGTACCAGTTCGGCCTGCTTTTGTGCTTTTCCACTGCTGGTACCGCATGGTATAGGGTCGGAACGGTTCGGTACGGTACGGTAAAGGTTTGCTTTTCCACTGCATGGAACCGAACGGTACGGCCCTGAAAAACAGTACCTACTCGATTGTGGTTCCAACAGGTACCAAACTGGTACCATATCCCACAATCCTTTGCATGCAGTCACTACTAGCCACTGATTGGTCAGAGAATCCCACCCACCCCGTTGTTATCCCACCCACTTAATTTATGGCGCTTTTCCACTGCATGGAACCGTACCGGTTCGGCACGCTTTTGTGCTTTTCCACTGCTGGTACCGCATGGTATAGGGTCGGAACGGTTCGGTACGGTACGGTATAGGTTTGCTTTTCCACTGCATGGAACCGAACGGTACGGTACGGCTCTGAAAAAACAGTACCTACTCGATTGTGGTTCAAACAGGTACCAAACTGGTACCATATCCCACAATCCTTTGCATGCAGTCACTACTAGCCACTGATTGGTCAGAGAATCCCACCCACCCCGTTGTTATCCCACCCACTTAACTTTAGTACTACTTTAGTGGAAAAGCAAACCTATACCGTACCGTACCGAACCGTTCCGACACTATACCATGCGGTACCAGCAGTGGAAAAGCAAACCGGGCCAAGCAGGGCCGAGTAGAGCCGAGCTGGTACGAGCCGGTACTTGCAGTGGAAAAGTGCCATTAGTACTACTTTAGTGGAAAAGCAAACCTATACCGTACCGTACCGAACCGTTCCGACACTATACCATGCAGTACCAGCAGTGGAAAAGCAAACCAGGCCAAGTAGGGCCGAGTAGAGCCGACCTGGTACGAGCCGGTACTTGCAGTGGAAAAGTGCCATTAGTGTCCTTATATTGAAGGTTAGCAGCTATAGTATTTGTAGCTGCTGACTTTTATTTATTTTTTTCCCCAGATTGAAACTCCACTTTAACTCCTAGCTTGTACAATGTTTTTATGAGATTATTATGTGACACTTTAGCAAAGGTTTTGCTAAGAGAGGCTATGTCCACAACACCACTATGGTCCAAAATATTTGTGATCTCGTAAAAAAAAAAAAAAATTAAATTAGTCTGACATGATCTGCCCTACGTACTGTATAGCCATTCTGCTTTGGGTCCAGCAAGTTGTGGGGTTGATTTACTAAAACTGGAGAGTGCAAAATCTGGTGCAGCTGTGCATGGTAGCCAATCAGCTTCTAACTTCAGCTTGTTCAATTAAGCTTTTACAAACAAAACTGGAAGCTGATTGGTTTCTATACAGAGCTGCACCAGATTTTGCACTCTCCGGTTTTGGTAAATCAAATGTTAGAAAAGATTGACTGATTAAATTGATAAATAAAGTGTTGCTGAACCCAGGATCCTGCATTCACTATATTTGGTCTCTCACAGTACACAGAACATGGAAATGCAATTATTTTAGTAAATATAAACTGCTAAATACTTTTTCTCATCAGCAGTATATAGCAGTCGTGTGACTTCTATCAGTGTCTGGTTAAAGCTTGTAGAAGGAGTTTTCATTCTGAACTGACTGTCCTATGGGGTTGCAGGACCCCTGACCCTCTGTCTGGACAGTGCTGTTAGGCCCTGTGCTGATCACATGCAAAAAAAAAATTCTCTAGCAATACACACCAAACTGAGCATGTACAGAGTGACTCCAAAGGCTCTGTACTATCAGAAGATGGATTGGGGATAGTGGAAGAAGAGGAGGATCAGAGAAGACAGGATCAAACAGCCCTTTTGGACAATACAGAGGATTAACCCCTTAGGTTCCACAGTGAGTATAGCAAGCATGCTTTACTGCATATACAGAATAATTTTACTGTTGTGGGTTTAAAAACAATTTAACCTCTACTATGCAAAACAACATACCTGTACGTCATTTTTTTGTAGAAACCAGTAGGGGCGCGCGCTGATTGGCCAGAGGGGGAGTCAATCAGCGGGTCCGCCGGCCACCCGCAATCGCTCCCCATAGAGACAGAACGGCGGTCTGCCTTTGTAAACAAGTCAGACCGCTGTTCTGTCACAGATGAATACAGGGATCCTGTGTTCCTGCTATTCAGGAACACAGATCCCTATGTTCATCTAGTGAGTCCATCTCCCACACAGTTAGAAAGCACCCCCTAAGGACACACTTAACCCTTTAATCGCCCCTGGTGTTAACCCCTTCCTTGCCAGTGTCCTTAGTACAGTAACAGTGCATATTTTTAGCAGTCCCCAAAAAAGTGTCAAAAGTGTCACAGAGTGTCAGATTTGTCCATTGCAATATCGTGGTCCCGCTATAACTCGCTGATCGCTGCCATTACTAGTAAAAAAAAAAATAAGTATAAATTCCATAAATATAACCCATAGTTTGTAGACGCTATAACTTTTGCACACAATCACTTACTGTAGTAATGTCACTGGTCCCCTCAAAAGTGTCAGTTTGGTGTCCAATCTGTCTGCTGCAATGTCAAAGTCCCACTAAAAATCTCTGATTCCCGACATTACTAGTAAAAAAATAAATAAAAATGCCATAAATCTATCCCCTAGTTTGTAGACGCGATAACTTTTGCACGAACCACCAAAAGAAAGCCTTATTTGATGGAAAAAAAGGACATAAATTTTATTAGGGTACAGCGTCACACGACCGCGCAATTGACAGTTAAAGTAACGCAGTGCCATTTCGCAAAAAATGGCCTGGTCATTAAGGGGGTAAAACCTTCCAGTCCAGAAGTGGTTAATAATCCAACAACTATACCTCAAAGATGTTTTAGGACTCTGGGATAAAAACCATCAGGGCCCATAGCTTTTTTAAAGATGAACTTCACCTGGTTTGGTCAGCAGCTACAAGTACTGTAGTTACTGAAAAATAAAAAACACCTATTAGCCAAAAAAGTCGTGTGCAACCTGAAATTTTCACCGCTGCTTTCTTTGCTGCACATCCTTCTTGCATTCAGGAGCCTGCTATGACTTTCTGATCACTCACAGCGGACTCTCAAAGCCTACAGGGAAATGTGATATGATCCCAGGAGATTGGAGGTGAACCGAGGTTGGGCAGACGAGGGCTAAATCATCCTCACTTAGGTGAGAGGGAGTGGAAACAAAGAAAAGTGGTGTAAAAGGTACTTGCTCCAAAAAACCCCAAATATATAAAAGGGTGCAGGAGGGGTTATTTATTGTGTAGAATGTCAGTGAGGGTCCGCTTTAGGAGGTCCAATTTATCTGCCACCTCTGCCTCTAGAATCGGTAAAAATGAACCTTCATCATAAAAATCAATATGATCCCCCATCTTCTTTTTCTTAGAGTCATTTACTTCTAAAAAGACAGAACAGAAGTAAGGCAACATTTGCTTGGACGATTTAGCCCAAGGCAAATTGCATCAGCAGGTATCTGCTAAATCTTGCTGCCGCTGTATGCAGGTAGCTGCAGCCACCGACCCTATTCACTAAAATGACAGGACGCCCGCGGCCTCGAGTATTTGTGCACAGCCACTGATTACCTGTAGTGATCGCTGCTGGACGCACAAACGTTTTTAAATTTTTTTTTTTACATTTTGGATAGAGAGGAAAGGGATTAGAACACTTGTCAGTTTTTATTGCTGTTTGTACTCCTGTTAAGGAGATTCACCCTCCCTACACATTATGTCCTGTTTACTATGATTATTGAAAGTGAAAGTAAAAGAAAACCCAAAATATTGGGTTGTCCCCAGAAAAGTAATAAAGGGGAAATCTTCCAATGGGGACATTAGATCTGGTGACTGGGGGGTCCCCAAGGAATTCCCTTAATTTTCAGGGACTTCCTCTCAATTCCTGTTTGGCTATGGGATGTGAAGGTAAATCCTTGCAATGGGACACAGGTGGCCAAAAAAAAAAAAAAATCTGAAAGGGGTTATAACCCTTACTTTATCCGAAATGAAAAGAAAAACAGAAAATTGTATCATACTTACCATTTTTTTTTTCTGGTGCCCATCCATGGCAGCATACATGTGATAGTAGCCCCACCTACTTCCGCCCACAGAACCAGTGCATAGCTATAAAATGTTAACACCAACACAATAGACCAGTCCCTGTACATCGCTAGGAACAAAGTGGGTGGGTATAGTATGCTGCCAAGGATAGGCACCAGGAAATGTAAATTACGGTAAGTACGATACAATTTTCTGTTTTCCTGGTGCCTCCATGGCAGCCTACATGTGATAGACCAATAACTAGCTATCAGGGTGGGAAGCTTCAGAAAATTCCATCAAAAGATAGTGAGTAAGCTACTGGCTTCCTGCCAAAGGCAGGTGTAGTGAGGACTACTTAGCCTATCAATAGTGCTTAATAAATGTGCCAAAATGGAACCAGATTGGCTCCTCTGCCTGTCATGTTGTCTGACATGTCTGCATAAGGTGCCCACGATGTTCAGATGCTGCTGGAGGTACGTAGAGCATATACTTTCGGTGGTTGCAGCCCAGCTATATAATACCTTAGAATTCACTTTATGAAACGCAAGGTGATTGTGCGCTGGAGCCTTCTACCATTGTTGGTTTTTAAGGAGCTAGATGTAAGTACTTTGGCTAGCTAATAACTATTTGCAGGTGTGCCATCATTGAGCTGCATGTATTGAAGGAGTACTTCACCCAAGTCAGACAAAGCAATCCCACTACGGCATAGGCAAACAAATATCCATGGGCTCTTGATGCCATGACAACAGCAAGGCTGTGAAATTCCTGCAGCTTGAAGAGCTTCCTCAATATTTCTTATACCAAAAGCTGACTTCGGATAAGGGCGAATGTCTGCCTGGTAGAAAAACAATTTAGCACCATCTGCGATACCCTCCCTATCCGCATCAACATGCAAATCCCAAGGACAGGCCCCTGGAGTGAACAGCCTCAAAAGGGACATGCCCCCAAAAGTCTGCCCCTAAAATGACAGCGCAGATGGAAAAAGCACAACGGATAATACCCAAATGCTCCTGCAGCAAGTGCGTTAATTCAGCTACAATCACCCCCAAGCCCCTGGTAGAACATTGGGAAAGTGAGTATAGAAGCCGAGGTGGTAGCCTTGCCGATCTGAGAAACTTTAGTCTGCAGCCAAATGCTCAGGATGCACTCATAGATTTATTAGAGTGCATCTTGTCAGGACAGGATGAAAAAACCTGAACCCTAGACCATGGAGTTGGTTGATGGTCTGCTGAGTCAACTTGGCATGATGGAGATAGAAAAACGGAGCATCAGTATAGGATCCATCTTGAAATATAAGATGACAGTAAAGGCTGAGAGATAAACTTTACAACATGACCACATCCAACCAAGAGACAGAAACTTCCTTTGGGTGAACTGGATGCAGGTCAAAGAACTGAATAAGGATGTCCTGTTTGAGGAGACAGAAACTAACTGGAGCAAGATGGAGAACTGGGTTCTAACAACATTGTCTTATGTTAAACCTGTGAAAGGTTCCATGCCAGACAAGGTCACCAGTCTTGAACAGTCACCTCTCCAAATGAAGGCTACAAGTGAACTACCTAAGATCCCATAAAGTCACATCGGCAGCAATATTAAGAGCCAAATGCTGACTTAGGCCCAGCTGCAGTAGAGGACTTGTCCAGTGAAGAAAATTTTGGGGAGAAAGTCCTCAAGCTTACACCAAGATAAGCAATCACTACATGTCCAGCAATAGATTTACCATGAAGAAGTAGACCTCCCTGCTTAGAATCAAGGGATTCTGTGATGCCCAGTCTCAAAATTTGAGCTTCAATTATCAAGCTGTCAAAGGCATCTAGAAGCTGGATGGCAAAACACATTCCTTAGAGACAGAGGATTCGGATTCAGTAGATCCCTTGGAGCAACTGTCCAGCACCCCTTTTAGGTTGGCATACCACATCTGCCCAGATCAGCCTGGAACACTGGAATGCTTTCCATTCCGAACATGCGAGACAAACGAGGGAAAAAATAATGAAAGTCACAGGAACATCCTACCAGAGGACCACTGCACCTGAGCCAAAACTGCCTAGCCTTAATCATTTCCCAGGGGCAATTAGGGATAGGCAAGGGTCTTAATAACCCCCAGGCTTTGACTTTGTCGCTTTTGCTACGTAGATACATCGTGCAACACTTGACATAGGATCTACAGTCCCGACTGAGGTTAGGCCACCAAAAGGACCGCTGAATGAGCTTGTTAGTTTTACGGGCCCCAAAGTGCCCTGCAAGTTTGTGGTCGTGGAATGCCGTGAGAACCAGAGACCTAGCTTCTTGAGGTACAAAGATTTTGTTCTGGTGCCAAAATAATCCACCTTGCCTCCTTAACGAGTCATGTTCGGATTCAGGGCACGATACAGAAGCTTGTTCAATGGATGCCTTTAGGTTGGGTTGAATCAGCAAAAAATTTTGGGCAGGTAAGATAGTGCTTGGAGGAGCACATTCAATAGATTCGGGGAACATCCTGGACAGGGCATCGGCTTTCCCATTTCTGGAACCTGGGCGGTATGTCAAGTGGAAATTAAATCTCGAAAAGAATAAGGCCCACCTGGCTTGTCGAGGTCTTAGGTGTTTTGCAGATCTTAAATATTCCAAATTTTTGTGATCTGTGAAGATCATAATTGGATGGTTAGTGCCCTCCAGCAGGTACCTCCATTCTTCGAGAGCGACTTAAATTGCCAGGAGTTCTCTGTCACCCACATCATAGTTTCTTTCGGCCTGATTCAGCTTCCTGGAGCAAAAGGCTACTGGGTGAAGCAGGGCCTTTGGGCCCTGACGCTGAGAGAGCTCGGCTCCCGTAGCTACTTCGGATGCGTCCACCTCAAGGACAAAGGGAAGAGCTGGGTCAGGATGTTGCAACACGGGAGCAGAGGTGAAGAGAGCCTTCAGTTTTTCAAAATCCGCTTGAGAATCTTGGTTCCAGGAGAAGCGTGAGTGCAGGCGAGTGAGCTGGGTGATCGGGGCAATAATAGTCGAGAAATTCCGAATACATTTCCTATAAAAATTAGCGAAGCCCACGAACCTCTGGACCCCTTTCTTGTCAAAAGGTGCAGGCCACTCCAAGATTGCTGATACCTTCTGAGGATCCATGGAAATCCCTTTCGTGGAGATTATGAGTCCTAAGAACTGGATAGATTGTTTCACACTTTTCTGCTTTAGCATATAAGCCATGGGTTCTTAAGGTCTTTAACACTTTTCTGACGTGCTCTCGATGGAGTTCAAGCGAGGCTGAGAAAATTAGTATGTTGTCCAAATAGACGATTAAGAACAGGTCAAGGTATTCTCTGAAAATATCATTCACAAAATGTTGGAATGTTGCGGGGGCATTACATAGCCCGAAAGGCATCATAAGGTACTCAAAGTGACCAAAGCGTGTTCGGAAGGCGGTCTTCCACTCATCACCTTCCCTAATACGAACCAGGTTATAGGCCCCCTGTAAGTCCAACTTTGTGAAAACCTGGGCTGTTTGGAATCTTTGGAATAACTCGGGGACGAGAGGGAGTGGGTATCTGTTCTTGATAGTAATTTTATTAAGGTCCCTATAATCAATACATGGTCTGAGAGAACGATCCTTCTTCTCGACGAAAAAAATGCCGGCTCCAGCAGGTGACGAGGAAGGGCGGATGAATCCTTTGGCAAGGTTTTCATCTATATATTATCGGAGGGCCTCCAGCTCCAGCTCGGATAAAGGAAAGATGCGCCCGAAGGGTACTTCTGCTCCAGGTAGCAACTCAATTGGGCAGTCGTAGGACCGATGTGGGGGCAAGGCATCGGCACCTCTTTTGTCAAACACATCAAGGAAGTCAAGGTAGACTGAAGGAACAGCATGACAGGGATCCGGTGTAGGTTGAACGGAGAGACACACTAAAGAGTTGACAGGCGTGGGGACGCCACAGTGTTGATGACAGTAGGAAGATGAGAAGATGATTTCTCCCTTGGGCCAATCAATTTGCGTGTTGTGGGCCCGTAGCCAGGGTATCCCTAGAATGGCTGGGAATATAGGAGACCTGATGACATCAAAGCGGAGGAATTCCCGATGGCCTGCTTCTGTTGTGGCAAGGACAGGGATAGTCTCCTTAGTGACTGGTCCAGAGCTAGGAGCAGTGCCATCTGCTAAATGTACATCAAGTCTTTGTTCCTTCAGTTTCAGGGGTATGCGCAAGTTCTTGGCTAGGTTGATGTCCAGGAAGCAACTACAGGCTCCAGAGTCAATGATCGCCCGCAGCTTTACTTCCTTTCCATCCACCTGCAGAGAGATGGGGAAAATTAAATGAGTGGATATAGTCCCAGACAACTGGAGGTATGAGGGGCGTGGAAGGCTGGACTTACTTGGGCGAACAGGACAACTGCGAAGGAAGTGGCCCGAAGCCCCACAGTAGAAACACAAGTTATCTTGTCGTCTGCGTGCTCTCTCTTCAGGGGTTAAAGCAGGGCGGAGTAGGCCAATTTGCATGGGTTCCCCATTGGACGTATTCATGGACTGGGGAACAGAGACTGGGAGTGTTGGTCCTGGGACCTTTGGCATTACCCATGTGGGTCGGAGGGTCTGAGTGCGTTCGGACCTTCGCTCCCGCAGCCGTCGGTCTAGTTGGATAGAGACTTGGATGAGACTTTCTAATGAGGCGGGAGCCTCAATCCTAGCCAACTCGTCCTTGAGAGACTCAGATAAGCCTTGCCGGAACTGGTATTTTAAGGCGGCATCATTCCACCCAGTATCAGCTGACCACTTGCGAAATTCCACAATGTAATCCTCCACTGGTCGTCTGCCTTGTACAAGAGCATGAAGGGTCGACTCTGCGGTGGCAGTCCGATGTGGATCATCATATAGGGTAGCCATAGCTTCAAAGAAGGTGAAAAAAGCATCCAGGACTGAGTTCTTTTGCTCAAGGAGATTAAGAGCCCAGGACTGTGGCTCATCAGATAAAAGTAAAATGATGAAACCCACCTTGACAGTCTCAAGAGAAAAAGTCCTTGGTTGCAGGGCAAAGTAAAGGTCACAAGCATTTTTGAAAGCTCTGAATTTTCTGTCGGTCACCTGAAAAGCGATCAGGAGTGGGTATTCTGGGCTCCGGAGGGGTAAGCCCATAGCAGGTGCGGCTGTAGCAGAACAACTGGCCGTTGGAGCCGCGGCAGTGGAGCTAGTAGCTTGGTTAGGATCCACAGGAGTCATAGAGGTAGTGAGAGAGTGAAGGCGTCCTTCCAGCTGAAAGTAGCCATCTTGTAAGCTCTGGACTGCTTGTGTAAGAGCTGTAATCTGCTGACATAGGGCCTCTAATGCGGAAGCACCTCTCTCGGCCTCAGACATCTTGGCTGGTTGATACTATCACATACCTGGTGCTGGAGGCCAATGGAGAGAGAGGGCTTCCCTTGCGGCTAAGTTCCAGACCCCCCTGAGGATGAGAACAGGAGAGATCAGGCCCAAAGTAGCACGGGTCGCCTGCTGGACTGTGTGCAGAAGGATCCAGAGTACAGCTGGAGAGCTGGAGTGGAATCAGCAGACAGGTGGCGCCCGTGAGGTGTTTGCAGGACTTGGATAATGCTGAGACTGAAACGTGGTCAGGTGGATAGCCAAGATCAGGAGCCAGGTGGATGTAAGAGCTAGCGTAGTCAGGTGGATAGCCGAGGTCAAACACAGGAAGCAATCAGGAGACAGGTCAAGGACAAGCCAGGTCGATAACAGGAAACAGGAACTGGAATATCACAAGGATAACACACTGGAGGAGCCAAAGATCAACCAACAACTAAAATCACTGGCAGGCTTCCTTATATAGGCCCAGGTAAATTGCTGGTAGTGCTGCTGGGTCTTAGAGCCCTTCTCCTGGTGTTTGTGCCCTGACAGCTGGAGCCTGATGTATTGCCAAGGATACCAACCTAGCCTTTTTCTGCTACAAAACTCTGGATCCACCTGGAAATTGAAGGATGCCACCTTGGATCCAAATTATATATATATATTATAATATAGCCCGGAACTTCTGGATGTTACCTTTGGAAAAAAAGACGCCAAAGACAACCAAACCCCATGATATCAAGGGTGTCTAGGTCTCTTCCCCAGAATGATCCACTGTATGAGGTGTCTTTCGAAAGGGATTCCTTAAAAAAAGGAAGAGAAGATTTCCTTGCATGAGAGCCAGACCCCTGAGCCTCAGCAATAGGGAAATCACCTGACCAAAGGCTGTGTCAACTTGTCCTTCGAAGAATAGTGGCCTCAAAAAGCCTAGGGTGAAACCAGGCCAAAGAAATTGCCTCACATGAGGCTACCCTCAGTTCTAGGCCTTTTATACGATAGTGGAGATCCAGATCGCTCCTGGTCCAGACAGCTTGAATCTGAGACTAGAGTGTGTATGAACCTATCCAAATTACTGGAATATCTGGAGGAGCATGTCAGGTTGCTCGATAGAGCCTACACCAATTTTTCCCCATCTAAGGATTTCTCCTTATGAGAATAAGATATATGAGAATATTTCAGAGAGGCAATGAGGCTAGTACCGGGTCCAGCATCCTAATACATGAGGTGCTGACCAATAGACAAGGGGCAGGATCCCAGAATGGTAGTGCATGGGTCCAAAAGCAAGGCACAGAAATTGCTTAAGGCATGGGAATAGAGATTGGCCCAGGCACACCCCAGACCCCATACCGCAAGGTTTGCGGTTATGAGCGTGCTGGCATGCAGTCCTATCATGTTAACGCCCTATCTGGAAACCGCTAGGTCTTTAACCCCATGTTCCTACATTCTTCTGCCTGCCTCCAACTCCTGGAAAACTTTTCACTTTGCCCACTTCCAAGATGGCTTCCAGGTAGTCTTGGTCAACTCAATGATTTTGTCACTGGGGGAGTATTTGCCCAAACCAAAAAAGGCCCCCCATATAAGCTCTATCAACTTCACCTGTTCAGCATAATGCATCATTCCCTTGAATGTAGACACTTTCTCTTCCACAGTTGCCACTAGAATGCATACTGGAACATGGTGCAGGTGCAGCCCATACAAGAGGAGATTTAACACACAACTTATGAGGCCATCCACAGATAAATTCCAAAAAATGAGAAAACATACTTATCTTGGAAATGCGGTGTCACAGGTAAATGGATCCACATACTTCTGGGAGGCAGGCTCCAGACATGGACAGCTCTTCTGAGAAACATCGCCCTGGCTGCACTGCTGTATGTGGGGCTGGTCAGGGCCCAATTTTTTACCCCAAAAGATCCACAGAAGGGGTTCCCTGCCTTATCAGAGCATTTAGTGTCCCAAGGTCAGGGACTGCGCTACAGGAGAGGCTTAACCTGTGCGGAAAACCATCAAAGGTGGCAGGTAAGGGTTTCTTCTCTTCACACTGGCTGTGAGTTCCATGAGGACAAAAAAGGGAATAGGCTGTTGTGTGGGTGTTAACATTTTATAGCTATGCACTGGTCCTGTGGGCAGAAGTAGGCGGGGCTACTATCATGCGTATGCTGCCATGGAGGCACCAGGAAAAAGTTTTGCCTATAGTTCTACTTTACGAGGCAATCTAGCAATACGTTTTGGAGACAACTAAGAAGGAAATTTCTCTAACTTACTGCTGCATCATCAGAACAGGATGTGAAGGGAAAACTCCCCAAAAGGGCAATGATAGAAAAAGAAATAAACTTACATGGCTTTTAACCCATCCCTACTCTATACAAAACAAAAAAGAAATGATTTGGCTAGATACACTTTAGACAAAGCTAAACTCGGGGGAAATATTTGCGCTTGCGCAAGCATTAAAAGCATAAGATTTAGATTCATCTATAAGCCCAATCATGACTGGCTCTTTTTAAGAATGTTTTCATGCTCAAAGATTGTTATTTTAGTGAGTACAGTAGATAAAATGAATATGGACTTTTTGGTCCAGCAATAACTTTGCAATAACCGGTGATAACAAATGATATATATTGTCATAGGAGCAAACAATGTTTACCTTCGGCAGTCTCGTTTTCCAAGATTTAGTATTTGTTCTATATATATTTTAAAGCTAAAATGGTAACCAAGTATAAAAATGTACTTTTTTTTCCAGTCTGACTAAGGAAAGTTTTAAAACAACTAGTATTGTTGTAGATGCAAAGTACAATAATTTTTAGAGACTTTTATTTATTATGACACTATAGTTCTGGTTCAAAAGTACGGTAATATTTGCAAATAAAAAAAAAATGATTTTTTTATATATATTAGCACACTTTTCATACATCAGTCTCAAAGAATACCTTCATGAAATAACCTTCACAAATCCCCCCAACCCTAAAGGCAAAGACCTACAAGTTAATTGACTTCTGACAAAATTCAGTAAAGTGTGTCTGTACGACTATAATGATGGCTTTAGACTGTAAGCTCCTAGGGGACATGGTGTTTTGTATCCTTCTGTGTGCTTTCTAACATGCTGTTCAATTTAAAGCCAGGGGAAAAAAAAACAGATCAACTATATTTACTCCTATAAGTTACATGCTGATCTCTGGGCTAATTAAAGACTCTTTGCCTTCCCATGTTTATGCTGGTTTGCTAATAATAGATTTTCTGCACGCCAGAGTGCAGTCATCCTTCAAGATTTATTAGCCGCTTGGTTTTGAAAACACCAGATGGGCACCTGGGTGGACATGCTGGGGTTCAAGTGCAGACTAACCTGGAGTAATGATTTTTTGATGAGTAAATGTACAAAGTGTTGCACATGTGCCATCTTGTGGTCACCTTAGATATATAAGTTTTACCTAAACTTGTAGTAGCATGTAGAATGGGCTCCATTCACTAAAGCATATTTCATACGTTTTTTAGGTGTCTGGACACATTTTCCCTAAATATCGCATCCAGAAAGTGTCCATTCACTATGGCGTTTGGTGGTATTTATGTAAACACTCAGTAAATATCGCATAAAAAGGTGTTAAACTCAATTCACATTAGAAAATAAAAAATTAAATGCATGGAGTAATTAAAGTGACATTAAAGCCTCATTTCTTTAACAAATAAAATAACAAACATGTTATATTTACCTGTTCTGTTTTGCACAAAGCAGCTCTGATCCTCTTCTTCCAGGGTCCACCGCTGGCGCTCCTGCCCCTCCTCCTTGTTGAGTGCCCCCACAGAAAGCCACTTTCCATGGGGGCACTAATGCATGCTCGCTCCCGAACCCCGCTGCTGCGTCCATTGACACAGAAAGAAGGACTCAGCCCCGCCCCCCCCTTCGTGTCACAGTATTTGATTGACAGCAGCGGGAGCCATCAATCTGCCCAATGAGCAGGGAGACTGTGGCTGGAGGACATTGCTGGGTCGGATTGGGCTCAGGTAAGAAAAAGGGGGGGGGTCTAGAGGGGAGCTGCAGCTCAGAAGGTTTTTTACCTTAACCACTTCTGGACCGGAAGGATTTGCCCCCTTAATGACCAGGCCATTTTTTGCGATTCGGCACTGCGTTACTTTAAAGGACAATTGCGCAGTCGTGCGACGCTGTATCCAAATAAAATTGAGGTCCTTTTTCCCCACAAATAGAGCTTTCTTTTGGTGGTATTTAATCACCTCTGCGATTTTAATTTTTTGCGCTATAAACAATATTTTTCACTTTCTGCTATATAACATTCCCAAAAAAAATAAAAAAATCATATTTTTTTTAACATTTTAGGCCAGTTTGTTTTCTGCTACATATTTTTGGTAAAAAAAAAATCGCAATAAGCGTATTTTGAATGGTTTGCACAAAAGTTATCACATCTACTAAGTACGGGAAAGATTTATGGTTTATTGTTTTATCTTTTTTACTAGTATTGGCGGCGATCTGCGATTTTTAGTGGGACTACGACATTGCGGGGGACAGATCGGACCCCTAACTGCCATTTTTGATACTTTTGGGGGGACCAGTGACATTACTACAGTAATCAGTAGAGTTGAGCGGACACCTGGATGTTCGAGTTCGACGGGTTCAGCCGAACTTCGCTAAAAAGTTCGAGTTCGTGACCCGAACTTGACCCCGAACCCAATTGAAGTCAATAGGGGCCCGAACTTTTGAGCACTAAAATGGCTCTAAAAAAGTAATGGAAAGGCCTAGAGGGCTGCAAATGGCAGCAAAATGTTGTTAAGAGCATGGTAAGTGTTCTGCAAACAAATTTGGATAGGGAAATAACTTAAAATAACATAAAATACATTAAAAAAATAATAATAATCTTGATGTAGGAGGACGAGGTCCATATGGAGTAGGAGGTTGAGGTGGCGGTGGATGTGGTGGTGTAGGTGGAAGCGGCGATGGTGGAGGAGGACGAGGTAGCCAACACTGGTTTTGGTTTTTAATTTAATTTTTTTTTTTTTAATTAGGGTACAGCCCAAAAGAGTGAGAAAGATCAATAATATAACAATGGCTGGGTAAGGCCGGTATACATGTCTATTCTGCACAAGGTACGGACAAGTCCTTTGGGATAAATGCCTGGATCATTTTAATGAACGTGAGCTTGTCCATATTTGCTCTGGACAGACGGCTGCGCTTGTCTGTGATAACGCCCCCTGCCGTGCTAAATACACGTTCAGATAATACACTGGCTGAAGGACAGGCCAGCACCTCCAAGGACTAAAGGGCAAGCTCAGGCCATATGCCCAATTTGGAGACCCAGAAGTTGAAGGGGGCAGACCCGTCATTCAGTACATCTAGGTGTGTGCACACATACTGCTCCACCATGTTGGTGAAATGCTGCCTCCTGCTAAGACGTTCCATATCAGCTGGTGGTGCTGGTTGTTGCGGCGTGTTGACAAAGCTTTTCCACATTTCGGCCATGCTAACCCTGTCTTCTGAGGTGCTGGCGGTGCCCCAGCTGCCTTGGCTACCTCTTCCTACTCCTCTTGATTCCATGTGGGGTCGAGGACCTCATCATCCTCCACATCATCTTCTACTCAGTCTTCACCCCTGCCCCCTCCTTGTCGGTCTGCACAATTCTGAAAGCCGCAGCAGTTGGCACCTGTGTTTAGTCATCATCCGAGATGTGCTGCGATGGTCCTCCCATGTACTCATCTTCAAACATAAGTGGTTGGGCATCGGTGCACTCTTCCACTTCTGGGGCATGGGCTAGGTGGATGGCCCTGGGAAACCATGCTAACAGAGTCATCAAAAAGCAGAAGAGACTGCTGCATGACTTGGGCCTCAGACTGCTTGGCTGATTTGCAAGGGGGTGAGGTGAAAGACTGATGGACATCGGCTGCAGGTGCCAACTCTGATATTTCAGCAGTAGACTGGGTGGGAGACAATGTGACGGCACTGGAGGCACTGTCAGCAACCCAATCTACTATAGCCTGTACTTGTTCTGGCCTCAACATTCGTAGAGCCGCATTAGGCCCAACCAAATACTGCTGCAGGTTCTGTCGCCTGCTCGCAACACAGATCGACCACGTCCTCTCCTTGCAACAGGAGCTCCATCAGCAGCACCACGACCGGGGCCACGTCCCTTATTTGACGTTCTCCTCATATTTCTCAAATTTAGGATCTTGCCCTAAATGGGTGTTTTTTGAATAGCAGAATAGAACAACAGTATGTTGTGTATTTTGCCCAAAAAGGGTGTTTTTTGACTAACACAGTAGGACAGCAGCTTGAATTATACACATGCAGATGCAGCAAGCAAGGGCTATAAAATTATGGATTTTAGCCCAAAAAGGGTGTTTTTGAAAACCCAGAAAATTATAGCTATATATAGCTTAAAATGTGCACTGAAGAATGCGACAGAGGCCCAAGAAGGAGGGTGATGCCAAAAATGGGTGTTTTTTTAAACCCTGAAAACTATTGCAGTATTTCAAGCTTGTTTTTATCACACATGCAGCAAGCAAAGGCTGTAAAACTGTGTATTTTGCCCAAAAATTATGTGTTTTGAATAACACAGTAGCACAGCAGCTTGAATTCTACATGTACAGAGGGAGCAAGCAAGGGGTATAAAATTGTGGATTTTAGCCCAAAAAGGGTGTTTTCAAAAACCCAGAAAATTATAGCTATATATAGCTTTAAATGCGCACTGAATATGCTGGTGCACTGAGCTTGCATAAAATCCCCCCCCCCACACACACACACACACACACACCGCCCACCTAACTAACAGATGGATAAAAGTATTTTTCTTGCCACTGGGATCAGGGCAGGGTAAAAAGATTGTGCACTGCACCCAGACAACAAAATCTATGTAGATGAGTTGAAGTTCTGATTAAAGAATAATATTAATGATTCTGTCCTCCTCCTATATACTCTCCCTTTCTCCCTCAATGCAGCAGTGCTCTAGTACACAACAACATCTATGTAGATTAATTAGAATGATCAAAGATTCTGTCCTACTCCTATGCTTTCCATCAAAGCAGCAGCCGCAGGCAGCCTCTCCCTACACTAGATAGAGGAGAGTGACGTGCGTCGCTATGTGACTCCAGCTTATATAGACACTGGGTCACATGCTGCACTGGCCAATCACAGCCATGCCATTAGAAGGCATGGCTGTGATGGCTTCTAAGGGCACACCAGTTAAACGCTTGTGGACTGGCTGCCCTGCATCTTTTTTTACGCGCCATTAAATTGCCGGACACCGAACTCGATAACGAATATACAGTACGATGTCCGGGATCAGGTCCGGTACCCGAAAACCCTAAAGTCCGGTACGAACCCAAATGTTACAGTTTGGGTTCACTCAACCCTAATCTTAATGTATATAATGCATTAAGATAAAAAACCTTCTGACTTTACACCCACTTTAACCACTTTAACCACTTTACCACCGGAGGATTTTGCTGTCTTACGTCTGGGCCACTTTTTGCGATTCGGCACTGTGCGACTTTAACTGACAATTGCGCGGTCATGCAACGCCGTACCCAAACGAAATTTACGTCCCTTTTTTCCCACAAATAGAGCTTTCTTTTGGTGGTATTTGATCACCTGTGCGATTTTTACTTTTTGCGCTATAAACAAAAAAAGAGCGACAATTTTGAAAAAATAACAATATTTTTCAAATGTTTTTTATATGAAATTCCTCCCCCCCCCCCCCCCCAAAAAATGTAAAAATCTAAATTTTTTATCATTTTAGGCCAATTTGTTTTCTGCTACATATTTTTGGTAAAAAAAATCGCAATAAGCATATTTTGATTGGTTTGCGCAAAAGTTATTGCGTTTACTAACTAAGGGAAAGATTTCTGTAATTTTTGGTGTTTTTTTTTTAACGAGTAATGGCGGCGATCTGCGATTTTTTTGCGGGACTGCGACATTGCGGCGGACAGATCGGACCCTTGACTGACATTTTTGACACTTTTGGGGGTACCAGTGACATTACTACAGTAATCAGTGCTATAAATATGCACTGTTACTGTAAAAATGACACTGGCAGGGAAGGGGTTAATTTTATTGGAGAGGGAGGGGTTAATGTATGCCTGGTGCTTACTGACATGTGTGGGGGGAGGTGACTGAGTGAAACAGGGACAGATCGCAGGTTCAGCTATGCTAAACCCTGCAATCTGACACTGCCTGTCACTTAGGAGATCCGCCCCCTTTGTTTACACAAGCGGGCGGATCTCCAGACTCGATTCCCCGACGATCGGGGAAGAGCAGCGGCGATCGCCGCTGCTCCTCCCCTGGCCCGACTCCCGCTGTGACTGAATACAGCGGGAGCGAGCCTCCGGCGGCACGCGCGCGCCGCCAAGAAGGGGGAGTGCCTGCCGACGTAGGTCTACGTCGTCAGACCTACAAGAGCCACTTTGCCGCAGTAGAGCTCTAGTGAGCAGCGGTTAAGCATTGGTCCAGGCATGCAGTATTTTAACCACTTGCCTACTGTGCACTTAAACCCCCTTCCCATCCAGACCAATTTTTAGCTTTCAGTGCTCTCACACTTTGAATGACAATTGCGCGGTCATGCAACACTGAACCCATATAAATTTTTCGTCCTTTTTTTTTATAGAAATAGAGCTTTCTTTTGATGGCATTTATTCACCGCTGGGCTTTTTATTTTGTGCGCTATAAATGAAAAAAGACCGCAAATTTAAAAAAAAAACGTTTTTTTTTTAGTTTCTGTTATAAAATTTTGCAAATTAGTAATTTTTCTTCATAAATTTTGGCCAAAATTTATACTTCTACATATCTTTGGTAAAAATAACCCAAATAAGTGTATATTATTTGGTCTGCGTGAAAGTTAGAGAGTCTACAAGCTATTATGCTAATCATTGAAAATTGATCACACCTAATGTACTGACAGCCTATCTCACTTCTTCAGACCCTAACAAGCCAGGAAAGTACAAATGACCCCCAAATGACCCCTTTTTTGGAAAGTAGACATTCCAAGGTATTTAATAAGAGGCATGGTGAGTTTTTTGAAGTTGTCATTTTTTCCCACAATTCTTTGCAAAATTATTATTTTTTTTTTTTTTACAAAATTGTCATATTCAACAGGTTATTTCTCTCACATGGCATATGCATACTTACAACTACACCCCAAAACACATTCTGCTACTCCTCCTGACTATGGCGATACCACATGTGTGAGACTTTTTTACAGCCAGGCCACATACAGAGGTCCAACATTGAAGTAGCACCTCCAGGCGTTCTCGGAGCATAAAATACACTTTTCATTTCTCAACCACCTATTACACTTTTGAAGGCCCTGGAGCACCAGCACAATGGAAAAGCCCACTAAATGACCCCATTTTGGAAAGCAAACACCCCAACGTATAATCTATGAGGCATAATGAGTCTTTTGAACATGTCATTTTTTTCCAGAATCTTTCGGAAAATGTGGAAAAAAAATGAAAACGCATTTTTTTTACACAAAGTTGTCAATTTATAAGATATTTCCAACACATAGCATGTACATAGCAAAAATGACACCCCAAAATACATTCTGCTACTCCTCCTGAGTATGGCGATACCACATGTGTGAGACTTTTTTATAGCCAGGCCACATACAGAGGTCCAACATTGAAGTAGCACCTCCAGACGTTCTCGGAGCATAAAATACACTTTTCATTTCTCAACCACCTATTACACTTTTGAAGGCCCTGGAGCACCAGCACAATGAAAAAGCCCACTAAATGACCCCATTTTGGAAAGCAAACACCCCAACATATAATCTATGAGGCATAATGAGTCTTTTGAACATGTCATTTTTTTCCAGAATCTTTCGGAAAATGTGGAAAAAAAATGAAAACGCATTTTTTTTACACAAAGTTGTCAATTTATAAGATATTTCCAACACATAGCATGTACATAGAAAAAATGACTCCCCAAAATACATTCTGCTACTCCTCCTGAGTATGGCGATACCACATGTGTGAGACTTTTACGCAGTCAGGTCACATACAGAGGCCCAACATGCAAAGAACACCATCAGGTGTTCTAGGGACACATAGCATGCACATACCATGAATTACCATGAATTACACCCCAAAATACATTCTGCTGAGCAAAGGGTAAAAAAAAGCTTACCTGTAGTTTTAGAAGTGCAGTTGTCCACAGGAGTTGAGTCCAGGCAGCAGGCAGGGACATTGTCAGCAACAGTGCATGCAATTCTCCATGCAAGGATACCAGTCCAGTGTCAGTACAGGCCGAGATAATGTGAGCAGTGCTGGTGTGGTCAGTTCATGCGACAGGCAGAGGCATGATGGTAGTAAGTCCTGCAGGCAGAAGTAGGGCCTCTGTCGGGATAGAATGGGGACAGGGGTAGAGGCTTCTCCCACCCAAATCGCTTTGAAGCCTCCGGGATCCAGACCCTAATCTGAGAAGAAGAAAAACAAAAAAAATTGTTTTCTTCATCCAGAAAAACAATTCTGGTCCCCTCACATATGCGAGACCCCTGTGGTATGAATCCCACTACTTCCAGAGGCAGGCAAAAATAGTGGTCAAACAGTCCAGGGTCAGTTCCAGAGCAGGCAGAGGTAGGTACAAAATCGGCAGGCAAAGGCGTGGTCAAATAACAGTCCAGGGTCAGTTCCAGATCAGGCAGAGGTATTAACAGAATCAGCAGGCAGAAGCATGGTCAAAAAACAGGCCAGGGTCAGTTCCGGAGCAGGCAGACATAGGTACAAAATCAGCAGGCAAAGGCGTCGTTGAATAACAGTCCAGGGTCATTTCAGGAGCATACAGTGGCATAAGGGGTGAAGGCGGAGGACTACGTTTACCATACTAATAATTTAGACAAGTATGGTAACGGCGGAAACAGTCTTCTACACAGAGGCCTGGTTGGGAAGGACACTGGGGACAATAATAGCGGGTGTCTTTTCGAATTCCTGCCTTGGTACACACCCTACATTTTTTCTGCCGTTTTGGGTTTGTTTGTGTGGGAGGGACTTTACTGGGAAAATGGCGTTCGGAAAGTCTACTGATTACGTCAGATCGAATGTGTTCTGGTGGGCCGTTTGGAAATATAAGGGCAGTGAAGATTTCCTCCAGGTAATAAAGGAAGGGTTGGGGGCTTTCGGTGGACTTGCGGTATAATATGAAGGAATTGTATGTGGCCAAATGCAAAAGATAAATTGCTACTTTTTTGTACCAATGATATGTACGTCTTGTGGGTAGATAGGGTTCCATCATTTGGTCATTGAAATCCACTCCCCCCATGAATAAGTTGTACTCATGTACACATGTTGGCTTTCGGATTGGGCCATTCCTTCGTCGGGATTCCACATAGTTGTTATTGTGGATCGAAGACAACATGTACACGTCTCTTTTGTCCCTCCACTTCACAGCCAGAACTTCCTCATTTCTCAGACTCGCCGTCTCCCCTCTTCTCAGCTTGGTGTTTACTAGCCTTTGAGGAAAGCCTTTCCGTTTTTTTCGGACCATGCCACATGCAGGAGTCTTCTTTCTGTGAAGGTTTCGGAACAGGGGCAAACTGGTGTAGAAATTGTCTACGTAGAGGTGGTAGCCTTTTTCAAGGAGAGGGTAAATGAGGTCCCAAACTACTTTCCCGCTTGATCCCAAGTAGTCTGGACATTCAGGGGGATGCAGCTGGGTGTCCTTCCCTTCGTACACCCTGAAGGCATATGTGTACCCTGTGGCTCGGTCACATAACTTGTACACCTTCACCCCATAGCGGGCCCGTTTGCTGGGAATGAATTGTTTGATGCCCAGCCTGCCGGTAAATTTAACCAGGGACTCATCCACACATACATGTTGGTCTGGGGTAAATAATTGAGGGAATATTTCCGAAAAATGATTTAGAAGTGGCCGAATTTTGAATAGCTTGTCAAATGCTGGGGAATTTCGGGGAGGGCACTGGGTATTGTCGTTGAAATGGAGGAACCTCATGATCATCAAATACCTGGCCCTGGGCATTACTGCAGAGTAGATGGGCATATGGTAGATGGGTTTGGTTGACCAATATGCTTGCAGTTCATTTTTTTTATTGAGTCCCATGTTGAAGGTGAGGCCTAAAAATATCTTGAACTCCTCCACCGTTAGGTCTCTCCACTCAAAGGGACGGGAATAAAATGATGTGGGGTTACTCTCGATAAATTGTTGTGCGTACAGGTTGCACTGGGCCACAATTGACGTCAGCAGGTCCCCCGTAAAAATTAACCCGAAGAAGTCTATTGGGGCAAAGTTCTCCATGTTGACCTGGACTCCTGGCTGGGCAGTGAAAGGGGGGATGATGGCTTCTCCTGAGTAAGAGGAAGCCACAGGGGGTTCTGAAGGGCATAGGGAAGGCTGGCATTGGTCCTAACCCTTTGGGGGCGAGGTGACACCCCACTTGAGCTTGGCCTTTCTTGCCGAGGCACTGTGGTGCTGGTGGATGGCACTGCGGAGCTGGTGGATGGCACTGCGGAGCTGGTGGATGGCACTGCAGAGCTGGTGGATGGCACTGCCTCCTCCTCACCAGAACGCCTTCGTTTGGCAGGCGGGCAGTATTCTTCCTCGTCGGAGTCGGTCTGCGTCCCGCTGCTAATGACCGGCTCGTAATTTACTTCGGAGTCAGACTCTGACTCCGAAGATTCCGAACCAGAAAGCTCCCTGTCCATGTCCTCACTGATTATATTGAAGGCCTCCTCGGCTGAGAAAATTTTTTTTGCCATCGTTGGTGATACTGATGGGCACTGTGAGACTGATGGGCACGGTGACACTGATGGGCACTGTGACACTGGCACACTGATGGGCACTGTGATGGGCACACTGATGAGCACACTGATGCACACTGATGAGCACACTGATATGCACTGTGGGCACACTGATGGGCACTGTGGGCACACTGATGGGCACTGTGGGAACACTGATGAGCGCTGTGGGCACAATGATGAGCGCTGTGGGCACACTGATGAGCACTGGGCGGGCACTGATGAGCACTGGGCGGGCACTGATGAGCACTGGTGGGCACACTGGTGGGCACTGGTGGGAACTGGGCGGCACTGGTGGGCACTGGGCACACTGATCTGTGGGCACAGATGGGCACTGATGGGCACACTGGTGGACACTGGGCACTGTGGGCACTGTGGGCACTGTGGGCTGATTTGCAGATTGTGAACTCACGATCTCTCCTCTCCTCACACTGCAGTCTGTGTGTGAGGAGGGAGAGCTGGCAATGAGAGATGATCTCATATGTTTACATTTGAGATCATCTCTCATTGGATGCCTAGATCGAGTGACGAATGGCCGCTGTGATTGGCCATTCGTCACGATCTGGGATTGGCTGTGTCCAAGGGACACGGCCAACACAGATTATCCCCGGTGCGCGCTCGCGGGAGCGCGCGGGGAGACTGTTCCTACGAGGAAATGACAGATGATCTCATATGTTTACATATGAGATCATCTGTCATTGGATGCCTCGATCGTGACGAATGGCCGCTGTGATTGGCCATTCGTCACGATCTGTGATTGGCTGTGTCCAAGGGACACGGCCAACACAGTTTCCCCCCGATGCGCGCTCGCGGGAGCGCGCGGGGGGCGTGTTAGAGGGAGGCCGTATAAAGACGGCCTCCCGAAAATTCAAGTCCGCGCTGCAGCCGTATATTGGCTGTAGCGCGGATGTCAGAAGGTTAAGGAATGTAAGAATATAATAGCCAGTTTTGAGTAGTCTCTGCCTTTTTTAATCAATTCCCTCAACAGTAATGCATAGAAACCGAAATATGGAAATATGGAAATTAGGGTTGCACTGATACCGCTTTTTTACTGGTGAGTATGAGTACCGATACTTTTGGTCAAGTACTCGTCGATACCGAGTATCGATGCCTCTGTGGTGCAATTTAAGCTAATATAAAATGAATGGACTTAAATTGCACTGCAAAGAATTGCGTGCGTTTTCCTGCACTGCTCCTGTGTGAACCTTCGCTGCAGTCACTATGGGAAGTCAGTATGAAAAGCCTGGGTTCACAGGAGCAGTTCGGAAAGCCGTATGTGATTCGTTCAGGAATTGCAACGCATTTTTTTCAAATCACATGAGATTCTATGCAGTGCGATTTCAGCCCATTCATTTTGTATAGGCTCAAATCGCACCACAAAGGTATTGGTTTCAGGTATCAGAGCATTTGCACGAGTACAAGTACTCGTGCAAATGCATAGTATTGTCACTGTTAATGATACTGGTATCGGTATGGGTGCAACCCTAATGGAAAATCATTGAGGTTGATTTACCTAAAATATAACTAAAGGAAAAACTTTTTTTTTTAGTTTTGGATAGAGTGGAGATGAATTAGAAAACATATCAGGTTTTTATTGTTGTCTGTGCCCTCATTAGGGAGATTCATCCTCTATTTGTCCTGTTTACCATTATCATTGAAAGTGAAAGTAAAAGAAAATCCCAAATTTTGAATTGTCCCCAGAAAAGTAATAGAGGGGAAATATAGAGTCACCAAAAAAATTAAAAAAAATAAAAGACAATATCCCTCCCTTACTCTATCCAAAATGAAAATGACCTATAGTTCTACTTTAAGGCAAATAGACTGTGCAAATTTAAAGGTGCTCCAGAGCTAAGGCTACATTCACACCTGAGCGTAGCGTTTTTCGCGCGGTTTTTACCGCGATTTTACCGCGATTTTTGCGGCGTTTTTTACCGCGATTTTTACCGCGATTTTTGTGCAGGCGTTTTTAGATTGAATAGAGATCAATGGAAAACGCCTGTAATCTGCCCAAAAAGAAGCTCATGTACTTTTTTGAGCGTTGGGCGTTTTGTATACAGCGTCAAAACGCTCAGATGTGAACAGGGGCCATTGAAATGAATAGGATTTGTCTTGTTGGGCGTTTTGAGAGCTGATCCTAGAGCAGAAAAACGCCCCAAAAACGCCCCAAAACGCCTAGATGTGAACGGAGCCTAAGTGATTGTAAAGTCTTGTTTTAAAACAAAAAACAAAAAAACAAACATGTTCTGCTTACCTCCTCTGTACAGTTGGTTTTGCACAGAGCAGCCCAGATCCTCCTCTTCTTGGGTCCCTCGTTCCGACTCCTGGAAACTCCCTCCTATCAAGTGCCCCCACAGCAAGAAGCTTGCTATGGGGGAACTCGTGACCCAAATCAAGCTGCAGCTCCATGTGTCTATTCAGTCACTGAGCTGCTGTTCAGCCCGCCCCCTCTCTCTCCTGATTGGCTAACTGACTTTGATTGACAGCCGTGGGAGCAAATGGCGCCACGGCTGTAACTCAGCCAATCAGGAGGGAGAGTCCCGGATGGCCGAGAGACTAGTGGACATCGCTGGACAGAGAGGAGGCTCAGGTAAGTATTAGGGGGTGCTGAGGAGGCTGCTAAACATAGAAGGTTTGAAGGACTCTATATAAACAGTCCGAAACATGTCAGGTGTTTCCACACATATAAGACATAACGGCATAAACAGATGGTCGTATTTTCTTCATAATACTTCTCTGTCACAAGTATCTGTCATTATTGTTATATTGGATCAATGTTATTATAGTGTTTTTATACAAAAAAAAAACTTTTTTACTTTTTCTAAAATTGTTTTTCAATAAAAAATAAATGTTTTACTCTATCGGTTTGTCTTGAAGTCCATGAGGAGTTTTTATGCATATTTGCTCAATAATTGGTTCTTTTAAGATAAAAAAAAAACCTTCTGCCTTTACAACTCCTTTAGTTCACGAAGTAAAGCTTCACTTTACAAAGAATACACAATCACATCCAAGGAAAAAAAAAAAACAGCATTTTTGCTTGCACGTGATTGGATGATGGAAGTCAGCAGAGCTGCCCCTCATTTACTAAGCTCTCAAGCAACTTCACTTGTAAAGTCCTTGGTCTATGTGCCTTTAGTAAATCCACCCCATTACATATAGTAAAATATACCTATTTTCTCCTGTCAGATTTTTAGAGACTGAGAGAGTGTTTTGTGAATATACAACATCTACATTATTGGCTGCAAAAAAAAAAAAAACTCCCTATCACTCCAAACATAATACAATGCACATGCCAAACACTTCAAACATAATACAATGTACATGCCAAACACTTCAAACATAATACAATGTACATGCCAAACACTTCAAACATAATACAATGTACATGCCAAACACTTCAAACATAATACAATGTACATGCCAAACACTTCAAACATAATACAATGTACATGCCACACACTCCAAACATAATACAATGTACATGCCAAACACTCCAAACATAATACAATGTACATGCCAAACACTTCAAACATAATACAATGTACCTGCCAAACACTCCAAACATAATACAATGTACATGCCACAGACTCCAAACATAATACAATGTACATGCCAAACACTTCAAACATAATACAATGTACATGCCACAGACTCCAAACATAATACAATGTACATGCCAAACACTTCAAACATAATACAATGTACATGCCACAGACTCCAAACATAATACAATGTACATGCCAAACACTTCAAACATAATACAATGTACACGCCAAACACTCCAAACATAATACAATGTACATGCCAAACACTCCAAACATAATACAATGTAAATGCCAAACACTCCAAACATAATACAATGTACACGCCAAACACTCCAAACATAATACAATGTACATGCCAAACACTTCAAACATAATACAATGTACATGCCAAACACTTCAAACATAATACAATGTAAATGCCAACACTCCAAGCATAATACAATGTACCTGCCAAACACTCCAAACATAATACAATGTACATGCCAAACACTTCAAACATAATACAATGTACATGCCAAACACTTCAAACATAATACAATGTACATGCCAAACACTTCAAACATAATACAATGTACATGCCAAACACTTCAAACATAATACAATGTAAATGCCAAACACTCCAAACATAATACAATGTACACGCCAAACACTCCAAACTTAATACAATGTACATGCCACAGACTCCAAACATAATACAATGTACATGCCAAACACTTCAAACATAATACAATGTACACGCCAAACACTCCAAACATAATACCATGTAAATGACAAACACTCCAAACATAATACAATGTACCTGCCAAACACTCCAAACATAATACAATGTAAATGCCAAACACTCCAAACATAATACAATGTACCTGCCAAACACTCCAAACATAATACAATGTACCTGCCAAACACTCCAAACATAATACAATGTAAATGCCAAACACTCCAAACATAATACAATGTACACGCCAAACACTCCAAACATAATACAATGTACATGCCACAGACTCCAAACATAATACAATGTACATGCCAAACACTTCAAACATAATACAATGTACATGCCACAGACTCCAAACATAATACAATGTACATGCCAAACACTTCAAACATAATACAATGTACATGCCAAACACTTCAAACATAATACAATGTACATGCCACACACTCCAAACATAATACAATGTACATGCCAAACACTTCAAACATAATACAATGTACATGCCAAACACTCCAAACATAATACAATGTACACGCCAAACACTCCAAACATAATACAATAGGGATGCACCGAAATGAAATTCTTGGCCGAAGCCGAAGCCGAATAATAATAAAATGTTTGGCCGAAGGCCGAAGGCCGAATACCGAACGCGGTGTTTTGCATTTTTTCCATTTATTTTGCCAATTTTTTGTCCTCTCTCTTGTCCTCTCGTGTCTCTCTCTCTCTCTCTTGTCCTCTCACTCTCTCTCTCTCTTGTCCTCTCATGTCTCTCTCTCTCTCTTGTCCTCTCATGTCTCTCTCTCTCCCTAAATGTTACTGTAGGGAATGGGATTCAGTGCACACTGCAGCCTTGCACCATAGGGTTAATGTTAGTGACACTGTAGGGATTGGGAAGGATGCTGGGAATGGAAATCAGGAAGCATGCAGGCAGCCTTGTAAATTTTAATTGCAGATACAGGGCACTGGGCAGGTCAGGGTTAATGTAGTAACATCAATTACTCAGTGACAGTCAGTCAGTGTCAGTGTGGACTCGATCAGATTATACAGTGACAGACAGTCTCTCATAGTGGTGGTAGTAGGAGCCTGGAAAGGAGCACAGCCGCATACATACATTACTCACTCGTGCACTGCAGCCCGCCCCACACATTCAGTGAGTCTTACTCTCCTCCCTAGTTTTTTCAATGGCACATTCAGGAAGCCAATCACGCCGTGAGTAGCGGCACAGCGGAACCAACCAGGTGTGCAGGCACGCGTGATTGGTTCGCTGTGCAGCTAATCACGGCGTGATTGGCTTTCTGAATGTGCCATTGAAAAAACTAGGGAGGAGAGTAAGACTCACTGAATGTTTGGGGCGGGCTGCAGTGCACGAGTGAGTAATATATGTATGCTCACCGCTGAAGTGTCCTGGCTTCCCCTGCCTAACACGGAAGTCTGTGAGTCCTCCTGTCCTCCTCCGAGTCCCTTCCCCCTGTAAATATCGCCTACGGCCACAGAACGATAGTCAATATCATATCGACTATCGTTCAGCCCTATTATTCGGCACAAAATTATTCGGCCTTTTGACTTATTCGGCCGAACACCGAAAGTGCTATTTTTTCTATTTTCGGCCGAATAATGTTCGGCCGCCGATTATTCGGTGCATCCCTATAATACAATGTACATGCCAAACACTTCAAACATAATACAATGTAAATGCCAAACACTCCAAACATAATACAATGTAAATGCCAAACACTCCAAGCATAATACAATGTACCTGCCAAACACTCCAAACATAATACAATGTACATGCCAAACACTTCAAACATAATACAATGTACATGCCAAACACTTCAAACATAATACAATGTACATGCCAAACACTTCAAACATAATACAATGTACATGCCAAACACTTCAAACATAATACAATGTAAATGCCAAACACTCCAAACATAATACAATGTACACGCCAAACACTCCAAACATAATACAATGTACATGCCACAGACTCCAAACATAATACAATGTACATGCCAAACACTTCAAACATAATACAATGTACATGCCAAACACTCCAAACATAATACCATGTAAATGACAAACACTCCAAACATAATACAATGTAAATGCCAAACACTCCAAACATAATACAATGTAAATGCCAAACACTCCAAACATAATACAATGTACATGCCAAACACTCCAAACATAATACAATGTACATGCCAAACACTCCAAACATAATACAATGTAAATGACAAACACTCCAAACATAATACAATGTACCTGCCAAACACTCCAAACATAATACAATGTAAATGCCAAACACTCCAAACATAATACAATGTACCTGCCAAACACTCCAAACATAATACAATGTAAATGCCAAACACTCCAAACATAATACAACGTAGAGCTGCACGATTAATCGTATGAAAATCGCGATCTCGATTCACCCCCCCTGACAATCTAAACCTGACATATGCTCGATTCTTTGCATAGCTGCATAGCTGCATAGCTGTGAGGAAGCAGAGAGAACAGCTGTGGAAAAAAAAAAAAAAAGCCTCCTGGCAAACGCCTAGCAGCATTAAGTCTCCCAGTAACTATAAACAAAATGATTACATTGTATCTTTCCCTTCCCTCTGCCAGGGAGAAAGGAAGTTTAACCTCTTAAAGACTAGACCTTTTTCTGACACTTGTTGCTTGCAAGTTAAAATCATTTTTTTTTTGCTAGAAAAGTACTTAGAACCCCCAAACATTTTAAATATTTTTTTTAGCAGAGACCCTACAGAATAAAATGGCGATTGTTGTAATATTTTATGTCACACTGTATTTGCGCAGCAGTCTTTCAAATGCAATTATTAGACTTTAATGACTAAAAAAAAAAAAACGTAACAGTAAAGTTATCCCAATTTTTTATTTGTTACACAGAGAATCGTGAGAGAATCGTGATCTTTATTCCAAGCTAAAAAATCGTGATTCTCATTTTGGCCAGAATCGTGCAGCTCTAATACAATGTAAATGCCAAACACTCCAAACATAATACAATGTAGACAATGTAGGTTAGTATTTTGCCTGCAAGTAGAATTAGGGTTTTTAGTTTTAGGCTGGACTTCCCCTTTAATACTGCTTTATGTGTCACAGCAAATATTTTATTTTTTTTAATTGGAAGCCATAGCTCTACTTTAAGGGTATAACAGTTTTCCCCAATTCCTAGGCTCACACATTTTCGAGGCTTGACATATTTGATATACAAATCGGTTAATATGTTAGTAGTAAATAAGGGAAATACATCATGCATATGCAATGAGTTACTGTCTCTATAAAATGATGAATGCTTTGATTTAGACTCTAAGGAGATGTAAAGTGATGATTAACACTTTTTTTTACCAGTCTGCACAGTGCATTCTCTTTCATATGTGCTGTTATAGAGAATTCATAGTCCCAAATAATAAGGCTGCAGGAGACCTGTATCATCTGTATGTACATTCCAGTTCAGGGTGATGAATCCCAGGTGCCTGCATGTGAGATTATGACTCAGCACCTGTCAGTGTCATGTTCAGAATTTCCAGTGGGTAAATCACTGACGTAAATACCAGTCCCCAGAAGTGAAAGCTCCCCAGATAATCCTCATTAATTACATACTGCACGTTTTTTTTCTTCTGCTGTCATTTACACTTTTGAGGATTCATTTATCTTTGGTATGACTGTTCTATGGTACATAACAAAAACTGAAAACTATAAAAACTGAAATTCAATCCGTACTCGAGGAAAAATGTATTTATATTACATAGAATCCAAGTGAATAAATGGTTACTGTCCCTTTAAATGACATGGAACAATAAAGTGTGAATGGTAAACATGCGATTCAAAAGCAAAACAAATAAATAATATCTGTCCCTTTAAATAACATTAAGTATTACTGTGTAAGTAATATATAATTCAGTTCATCTATATCACATGACCAGAGTTGTATAAAGTACTCGAAACCCATACTTGAGTAAAAGTACAAGTGCTCGATCAAAAAGTGACTTGAGTAGAAGTGGAAGTGCTCAATCAAAAAGTGACTTGAGTAGAAGTGGAAGTGCTCGATCAAAAAGTGACTTGAGTAGAAGTACTAAAGTATTCAACATTTTTTGCACTTAAGTATTGCAAGTAGTTTTTTTTTTTAATTTGCTACTCAAGTACTGAAAGTAAAAGTACCAGTAGTTTTGAAAAAAAAATTGCTACTCAAGTACTGAAAGTAAAAGTACAAGTACTGTGTTATGTAGTTATTAAAGAAAGAAGTCAAAAGTTTGAACATCATATTGTTTTTTATTATTTCAAATGCAGCTTTTATTTATACATACAGTAGCTTTTATTTTCGTATGCGCTGATAATACACATGTTTTGAGCTTCATGAAACCTGCCATCTACTGTTCTGGCAGTGGTAATTTTTATAATAGTAATGAGTAACTATGCAGCACAAAAAAAAAATATCAGAGTAGAAGTATTGAAATCATCGAAAAAATGTAGTGAAGTAAAAGTGGAAGTAGGAGAAAAAAATTCTACTCTAGGAAAGTACAGATACCGCCTTTCGGTACTTAAGTACAGTAGTGAAGTAGTTCTACTTAGTTACTATACATCTCTGCACATGACCAATTCGTGGAAAAAAAATTAAATAAACGTGTCTCCACCCAACAAGTTTCATGCTGTAGCGCATCCTGATGTGTGAAACATGTTGAGTGGAGCCAAAAAGTGCTGCTGCATGGCTGTGCATGGGGCAGCCATCTTTGTGAGTTTTTGGATATTTGCTTTTTATATTGGTTTATATATGAGCTCAGTTTTTAAAATGAATATTACACTACATGCTGGGCCAACAAATTCACAAGAGCGCAGGGCCACCCAGTGACATCAGTGGGTAACCCTGCCCCTTAGTTGTTTAAAAGCTGTCAGACAGCGGAACTGGCAGACGGCAGGTGCCTTCGGTGTGAGTGGACCGTTATTTTTTTCTTTTTTCAAGTTAGCGGAGGCGTCGTGATTGATGATGGATCTGCATTGAGGGACATTGTTTTTTATTTTTTAAATAAAGGACTTGTCAATCACCGGCCAGGGTTGTGGGGATGTGGCCCTTGTCCTCATCAACATGGGGTCAAGGTGCTTTGGGGGGAGCAGAGCCCAGTGGCGTAGCGTGGGTTGTCAGCGCCCGGGGCAAGGCAAGTAATTTACGCCCCTAACATGCAGACTTTTAGCACTCCCCGACTCCCTTCCTACAATATTACTGACCAGCCTGATTCCTATACTGACCTACCTGTCCACTACGCTAACCTACCTGATTCCTATACTGGCCACTACACTGACCTCTACACTGACCTACCTGTCCACGACACTGACCCTTACACTGACCTACCTGATTCCTACCTTACCACTACACTGTCCACTACACTACATTGCCCACTACACTGCCCCCTACACTACACTACTTTATACATAGTCAGGGCTCTCCACTCCAGTCCAGGCTGCTCCCCCCCCATGCCTGGTGTGTCCGTCCAGAAACAAGGGCTGGCTGAGTGTCACGACAACAGGGAAAGATAGATGAATGATTACTGACTCTGTGACAGTGCCAGGCTGCTGACTTACTCGCTGAGCTGACTGAGCTCTTCTGAACATGCGGCCGATTGTAAGGAGAGGCGGCACAGGCGGGGCTTGGCTTGCAAAATTTCCACATGCGCCACCCCACCCTACGCCAATGGACAGGTGAGGCACAGTCCAGCTCCAACCTGCCCTGCCCCGCCATTTTCATCCATAGGGCGCCCGCTGGACATCTCCCAGCCTTAAGATGGCAGCAACCGCAGACAGTGTGTGATACTGTGTATAATGTCAGACAGAGTGACACTGCAGGATGCGCCCCCCCCAGATGTTGCGCCCGGTGCGGCCGGCCCCCCCTGCACCCCCCACGCTACGCCACTGGCAGAGCCCCCATGTTATGAGCATGTGGCTTGATATGGTTCAGGAGGCGGGTGTGCTCGCTCGTCCTTTCTCTTTCCTGTCCTGCGGGGCTGCATGCTCAGATAAGGGTCTGGGTTTTTTAAAATTTTGGCATTTTCCCTCTAAAATCCATACCAGACCCAAAGAGCCTGGTATGGATTGGGCAGGGACCCCATGCCGATTTTTACCAGATTTTTTTATCGCCGGCATTTGGGAACCCCGCTGACAGCTGATGACTCATCAGTTGTTAAGGATGCAGTGGCCAGCTTCCCGGCCCCCTCCTTTGCAGCCAACTATTTACAGTTTGTTATGGAAAGAAAAACAAATGCAAAAGGCATGTAAAAATGCATCAAAACATTTACGTTTTTGGCAGTGGTGTATTTAGGTTTTGTGCTGCCCTAGGCCTGACTAAACTTGGGAACCCCCTAATTTAAATATGACCCACCCCTTCCTGTAAAGGCCACACCCCTTCCTGTTTATGACCCGCCCTGTCATCTGTAAACCACAGACCAAAACCACAGTCTATCAGTGCCCATAAGTTCAGTCTCATCAGCGCCAATGAGTGCATCTTCATTACTGCCCATCAGTGTAGTATCATTACTGCCCATCAGTGCACCCTTATCGGTGCAGCAAATCAGTGCGGCCTCATCAGAGGCCATCAGTACAGTCCCATTAGTGGCCACCAGTGCATCATATCAGTGCCCATCAGTGATGCCTTATCAGTGCAGCTTATCAGTGCCATCTCATCAGTGGCCATCAGTGTGCCCATCAGTGAAACATATCAGTGCCAATTAGGGCAGCATATCAGTGCAGCCCCATCAGTGAAGCTTATCAGTGCCACCTCGTGCCCAACAGTGCAGTCTCATCAGTTCCCATCAGTGCAGCATATTGGTGCTGCCTTATCATTGCTGCCTCATTAGTGATTAGTGCAGCATATCAGTGCTGGCTTATCAGTGCAGCCCCATCAGTGTAGCTTATTAGTGCCACCTCATCAGGGGCCATCAGTGCCGCCTTATCAGTGACCATTAGTATAGCCTCATGTCACGAGATTACTCCTTTCTTTTAGGATATCTGGACTTGTGTTTGATGCCACTGATTGTAATCATAGGATTATTTCACTTATTTGTATAATGACTAGGAAGTTCACAGTCATTATATAAATAAGTGAAATAATCAGTAGCAGCAAACACAAGTCCAAATATCCTAAAAGAAAGGAGTAATCCTACTAACCCAGTGACATAATGCGATAGCACATATGGAGGTGAGCAGGTCCAAAATATTATTGCCATCATATACAATTAAAAGTCTTAATTGTATATGATGCAGTTCAGTATGGTCGCTCAAGGACAAGGATGTTTATAGAGATTAAATTATATTATTGACATGATGCCTGCCATACCTGGGGGCGGAGGAGGGTAGGTGGAGCAATAGGCTGCAGTGCCACACTTAGTAGCATTGGCGGCCGTCGGGCCAGTTGTATTAAGTGTGGTCGGCAGCCTGCGGTCTGTCCGAATGTCCTGAGCGGCCGGTATTATCATACCGGCAGATAGCAGTGTGACTGCTTTATGGGGGTGCCAGATTGACTTGCCTCCTGGACCCTGCCCTCTGGCACAATTTGCCCCATAAGACTGGCACTATACTAAAAGTGTAGGAGCCAGGAGGAGGTTGTTTTTTTTTTGTGCGGGTTGCAGCTTTTTTGCTGCCCTCTGCAAAGTGCCGCCCTAGGCCTGGGCCTTTGTCGGCCTAGGCCAAGATACAGCACTGGTTTTTGGTGCGGGTCCATTGAAGTCTATAACACACAATTTGCTGTGGTAAATAAGGCCCTGCCACTTTCCAAAAATACACCTGCTAAAAAACGCATATAGTATTTCACAAAAGTGAGTACACCCCTCACATTTTTGTAAATATTTTATTATACCTTTTCATGTGACAACACTGAAGAAATGACACTTTGCTACAATGTAAACTAGTGTACAGCTTGTATAACAGTGTAAATTTGCTGTCCCCTCAAAATAACTCAACACACAGCCATTAATGTTTAAACTGCTGGCAACAAAAGTGAGTACACCCCTAAGTGGAAATGTCAAAATTGGGTCCAGAGTGTCAATATTTTGTGTGACCACCATTATTTTCCACCACTGCCTTAACCCTGTTGGGCATGGAGCTCACCAGAGCTTCACAGGTTGCCACTGGAGTCCTCTTCCACTCCTCCAGTTATTTCTTTTGCATTTGCGCGCTATTCTTTTTTAATATACATGTCTTTTGGTTCATAGCTGCAGCAGCTTTAGAAATACATGGGTATGCTCCCCCAAATTTTTTGCCTGTTTATTATGTATTCGGTCTGACCAGACTATCGAGGTTGAGCAACCCTCCCCACCCCCCCACACACACACCTGTACTCAATCAGTGTCCACCATCAAGTGGATATAGGAGGAGTCCCCTGTAGTGCATTTGCACATCCTTCCCAGCAAGGAGTATTATCTCCAAGGGTTAGAAAGGCTGGATTCATCTCTTTTTCATGGATAGTGTAGGACCCACTGATAATGGGGTACTTTGACGCAGTAGTGGGCTTGAGCACGATATGGCCATATGGTGGGACCAAACCCCCATTTTTATTTATGGATTGTCTTCAGATTTGGTAGTTATTTCTTTTGCATTTGCGCGCTATTCTTTTTTAATATACATGTCTTTTGGTTCATAGCTACAGCAGCTTTAGAAATACATGGGTATGCTCCCCCAAATTATTTGCCTGTTTATTAAATATTTTATTATACCTTTTCATGTGACAACACTGAAGAAATGACACTTTGCTACAATGTAAACTAGTGTACAGCTTGTATAACAGTGTAAATTTGCTGTCCCCTCAAAATAACTCAACACACAGCCATTAATGTTTAAACTGCTGGCAACAAAAGTGAGTACACCCCTAAGTGGAAATGTCAAAATTGGGTCCAGAGTGTCAATATTTTGTGTGACCACCATTATTTTCCACCACTGCCTTAACCCTGTTGGGCATGGAGCTCACCAGAGCTTCACAGGTTGCCACTGGAGTCCTCTTCCACTCCTCCATGACAACACCACGGAGCTGGTGGATGTTAGAGACCTTGCGCTCCTCCATCTTCCATTTGAGGATGCCCCACAGATGCTCAATAGGATTTAGGTCTGGAGACATGCTTGGCCAGTCCATCACCTTTATCCTCAGCTTCTTTTTTTTTTTTTAATCCAAAGTTTATTTATTAATAACCAAAAAAGAAACAAAGATAGGAACATACAGCAAAAAATTCTTAAATGCTTTGTACATTAGCAGTAACCACATTGTCAGATATATGAAAATACAACAACAAACATACAGTTCAGTAAAACCCATTTAGCAAATCTCAATTTTCCACATCAGCTAATATTGGCATAGGACATCCGGGTCAAAGGTCATGACCACAAAGTGGCCTATAACAGGTCATTCAGTTAACTAGCCAACTGTATATATCCTGTGGTGGAATAGGATATAATGTAGTAAACTAAGAAGAAAAAAAAAGGAATAAAAATAAAATAAAATGAGAAGGGAGAGAAAAGAAAAGAAAAGAAAAGAAAGGAAGAGAAGAGGAAGAAAGAGAACCAGGTGATGACCTCATAAACTAAACCGATGACAGCAACCAAGTTTAAACTTTCATTATTCTGCTCATCACCAGCTGTGACGGAGCCAGTCCCGGATGGTCAAGCCAACCCTGCCAGACCATATAGAATTTCCATGTGGCATTACGGTGGCGGTAGGCCAGTTGTTCTCTCAGCAAGATAGAATTAAATTGAGTTATCCATTGGGCGACTGTGGGAACAGAGGGACCAGTGGCGGCTGGTGCTCAAAATTTTTGGGGAAGCGCAAAATTTTTGGGGAAGCGCAAATAGAAAAATGTAATAGGCATTGCTTTGCGGCAAAAAACGCTGTAAAAAAATTGCTTGACTTTGAGGTCACAAAAGTGTTAAAGGGGCCTTCAGTAATCAAGGTATAATGTGCCCCCTTCAATGCAGAGTGACCATCGTGCCCCCTTTCAATGCAGAGTGACCAGCGTGCCGTGCCCCTTTCAATGCAGAGTAACCAGCGTGCCGTTCCCCCTTTCAATGCAGACAGGCCAGCGTGCCGTGCACCCTTTCAATGCAGACAGACCAGCGTGCCATGCCCCCTTTCAATGCAGACAGACCAGCGTGCCGTGCCCCCTTTCAATGCAGACAGATCAGCGTGCCGTGCCCCCTTTCAATGCAGACAGACCAGCGTGCCGTGCCCCCTTCAATGCAGACAGACCAGCGTGCCGTGCCCCCTTTCAATGCAGACAGACCAGCGTGCCGTGCCCCTTTCAATACAGACATACCAGCGTGCCGTGCCCCCTTTCAATGCAGACAGACCAGCGTGCCGTGCCCCCTTCAATGCAGACAGACCAGCGTGCCGTGCCCCCTTCAATACAGACAGACCAGCGTGCCGTGCCCCCTTCAATGCAGACAGACCAGCGTGCCGTGCCCCCTTCAATGCAGACAGACCAGCGTTCCATGCCCCCTTCAATGCAGACAGACCAGCGTGCCATGCCCCTTTCAATGCAGTCAGACCAGCGTGCCGTGCCCCCTTCAATGCAGACAGACCAGCGTGCCATGCCCCTTTCAATGCAGACAGACCAGCGTGCCGTGCCCCTTTCAATGCAAACAGACCAGCGTGCCGTGCCCCTTTTCAATGCAGACAGACCAGCGTGCCGTGCCCCCTTTCAATGCTGACAGACCAGCGTGCTGTGCCCCTTTTTTAATGCAGACCGACCAGCGTGCTGTGCCCCTTTCAATGCAGACAGACCAGCGTGCTGTGCCCCCTTTCAATGTAGACAGACCAGCGTGCTGTGCCCCCTTTCAATGCAGACAGACCAGCGTGCCATGCCCCTTTCAATGCAGACAGACCAGCATGCCGTGCCCCCTTTCAATGCAGACAGACCAGTGTGCCGTGCCCCCTTCAATGCAGACAGACCAGCGTGCCATGCCCCCTTCAATGCAGACAGAGACCAGCGTGCCATGCCCCCTTCAATGCAGACAGACCAGCGTGCCGTGCCCCCTTTCAATGCAGACAGACCAGCGTGCCGTGCCCCCTTTCAATGCAGACAGACCAGCGAGCCGTGCCCCCTTCAATGCAGACAGACCAGCGTGCCGTGCCCCCTTCAATGCAGACAGACCAGCGTGCCGTGCCTCTTTCAATGCAGACAGACCAGCGTGCCGTGCCCACTTTCAATGCAGACAGACCAGCGTGCTGTGCCCCTTTCAATGCAGACAGACCAGCGTGCTGTGCCCCTTCAATGCAGACAGACCAGCGTGCTATGCCCCCTTCAATGCAGACAGACCATTGTGCCATGCCCCTTTCAATGAAGACAGACCAGCGTGCCGTGCCCCCTTCAATGCAGACAGACCAGCATGCCATGCCCCTTTCAATGCAGACAGACCAGCGTGCCGTGCCCCTTTCAATGCAGACAGACCAGCGTGCTGTGCCCCTTTCAATGCAGACAGACCAGCTCGCTGTGCCCCCTTTCAATGCAGACAGACCAGCATGCCGTGCCCCTTTTCAATGCAGACAGACCAGCGTGCCGTTCCCCCTTTCAATGCTGACAGACCAGCGTGCTGTGCCCCTTTTTTAATGCAGACAGACCAGCGTGCTGTGCCCCTTTCAATGCAGACAGACTAGTGTGCTGTGCCCCTTTCAATGCAGACAGACCAGCGTGCTGTGCCCCCTTTCAATGTAGACAGACCAGCGTGCTGTGCCCCCTTTCAATGCAGACAGACCAGCGTGCCATGCCCCTTTCAATGCAGACAGACCAGCATGCCGTGCCCCCTTTCAATGCAGACAGACCAGTGTGCCGTGCCTTCTTCAATGCAGACAGACCAGCGTGCCATGCCCCCTTCAATGCAGACAGACCAGCGTGCCGTGCCCCCTTCAATACAGACAGACCAGCGTGCCGTGCCCCCTTCAATGCAGACAGACCAGCGTGCCGTGCCCCCTTCAATGCAGACAGACCAGCGTTCCATGCCCCCTTCAATGCAGACAGACCAGCGTGCCATGCCCCTTTCAATGCAGTCAGACCAGCGTGCCGTGCCCCCTTCAATGCAGACAGACCAGCGTGCCATGCCCCTTTCAATGCAGACAGACCAGCGTGCCGTGCCCCTTTCAATGCAAACAGACCAGCGTGCCGTGCCCCTTTTCAATGCAGACAGACCAGCGTGCCGTGCCCCCTTTCAATGCTGACAGACCAGCGTGCTGTGCCCCTTTTTTAATGCAGACCGACCAGCGTGCTGTGCCCCTTTCAATGCAGACAGACCAGCGTGCTGTGCCCCCTTTCAATGTAGACAGACCAGCGTGCTGTGCCCCCTTTCAATGCAGACAGACCAGCGTGCCATGCCCCTTTCAATGCAGACAGACCAGCATGCCGTGCCCCCTTTCAATGCAGACAGACCAGTGTGCCGTGCCCCCTTCAATGCAGACAGACCAGCGTGCCATGCCCCCTTCAATGCAGACAGAGACCAGCGTGCCATGCCCCCTTCAATGCAGACAGACCAGCGTGCCGTGCCCCCTTTCAATGCAGACAGACCAGCGTGCCGTGCCCCCTTTCAATGCAGACAGACCAGCGAGCCGTGCCCCCTTCAATGCAGACAGACCAGCGTGCCGTGCCCCCTTCAATGCAGACAGACCAGCGTGCCGTGCCTCTTTCAATGCAGACAGACCAGCGTGCCGTGCCCACTTTCAATGCAGACAGACCAGCGTGCTGTGCCCCTTTCAATGCAGACAGACCAGCGTGCTGTGCCCCTTCAATGCAGACAGACCAGCGTGCTATGCCCCCTTCAATGCAGACAGACCATTGTGCCATGCCCCTTTCAATGCAGACAGACCAGCGTGCCGTGCCCCCTTCAATGCAGACAGACCAGCATGCCATGCCCCTTTCAATGCAGACAGACCAGCGTGCCGTGCCCCTTTCAATGCAGACAGACCAGCGTGCTGTGCCCCTTTCAATGCAGACAGACCAGCTCGCTGTGCCCCCTTTCAATGCAGACAGACCAGCATGCCGTGCCCCTTTTCAATGCAGACAGACCAGCGTGCCGTTCCCCCTTTCAATGCTGACAGACCAGCGTGCTGTGCCCCTTTTTTAATGCAGACAGACCAGCGTGCTGTGCCCCTTTCAATGCAGACAGACTAGTGTGCTGTGCCCCTTTCAATGCAGACAGACCAGTGTGCTGTGCCCCCTTTCAATGTAGACAGACCAGCGTGCTGTGCCCCCTTTCAATGCAGACAGACCAGCGTGCCATGCCCCTTTCAATGCAGACAGACCAGCATGCCGTGCCCCCTTTCAATGCAGACAGACCAGTGTGCCGTGCCCCCTTCAATGCAGACAGACCAGCGTGCCATGCCCCCTTCAATGCAGACAGAGACCAGCGTGCCATGCCCCCTTCAATGCAGACAGACCAGCGTGCCGTGCCCCCTTTCAATGCAGACAGACCAGCGGGCCGTGCCCCCTTCAATGCAGACAGACCAGCGTGCCGTGCCCCCTTCAATGCAGACAGACCAGCGTGCCGTGCCTCTTTCAATGCAGACAGACCAGCGTGCCGTGCCCCCTTTCAATGCAGACAGACCAGCGTGCTGTGCCCCTTTCAATGCAGACAGACCAGCGTGCTGTGCCCCTTCAAAGCAGACAGACCAGCGTGCTATGCCCCCTTCAATGCAGACAGACCATTGTGCCATGCCCCTTTCAATGCAGACAGACCAGCGTGCCGTGCCCCCTTCAATGCAGACAGACCAGCATGCCATGCCCCTTTCAATGCAGACAGACCAGCGTGCCGTGCCCCTTTCAATGCAGACAGACCAGCGTGCTGTGCCCCTTTCAATGCAGACAGACCAGCTCGCTGTGCCCCCTTTTAATGCAGACAGACCAGCATGCTGTGGCCCCTTTTTAATGCAGACAGACCAGCGTGCTGTGCCCCCTTTCAATGCAGACAGACCAGCGTGCTGTGCCCCCTTTCAATACAGACAGACCAGCGTGCCATTCCCCTTTCAATGCAGACAGACCAGCGTGCCGTGCCCCCTTCAATGCAGACAGACAGACCTCGTCGCGTCCTCCCGCCGCCTCCTCTTTAGCCAATGGGATGGTTTTTGCCTTTCGGCCAATCAGGAAGCGAGTCTCGGACCCGCTTCCTGATTGGCCAGGAGGAGGATCCGTGTGACAATAGCGAATTTTCATTTGCTATTGTCACACAATGGGTGGGCTCGGAGCGCACTGCTCTGCGCCCCGGGTCCACCCTTTTCTTAAGCCTATTAGAGCCTCTGGCTCTAATCAAGTGATTAAAAAAAAAAAAACCCCATTGAACTCCATGCGTCCAACGACCCGCATGAAGATTAGGGGGCCAGACGCATGGATGGGGGGCGGCGCCCCTGCACCCCCAACGCACCAGCTGCCACTGAGAGGGACTCATCCAAAATTTAGCCACCATTTTTCTAGCTAAGTACATCAGTCGTTGCACCATAATGTAGGTCCCTGTTTTGAACGGCTCAGGATCTAAAATACCCAATAGACACATTAGAGGGTCAACAGCTAATTTAACTTGAGAGACCTGCGATATGTATTTACATTTCCTGCATCACTGCATCCGCAAGCCGGGTATTTCCCAGCAACTCACAGAGTTGGAATGCATCTGTCAGAGGGGAGAACTGAATCGCCACGGCCTTTCCATTCTTTACAAGGCCTTGCTTAGCCCGGCATCTGACTTTTGCCCTCCGTTTCTTTCCCGATGGGAATCTGACCTCAACACGACATTCATGGCTTCTCAAAAGGAGAAGATTCTGTATTTCGTGTAAAAATCCTCCATAGCCTCGAAAGTTCAGGAAACTGGGTACAAGATCCTGACCAGATGGTATAGGGTGCCCACAACTCTCCATCGATATTTCCCGCAGGTTCCAGATACATGCTGGCACTGCAATGGTGATCGGGGCACCATACTGCACATTTGTTTGACGTGCCCAAAACTCAAAGCCTTTTGGCAGACAGTGACTGACACCATTAAACATCTGACCAATGTGGATCTGGCAGATGACCCAGCGGCATGTCTGCTACATCTCACACAGAGGCAGATCAAGAAATACAAGAAATCTACAGGAGGCCACATGGCATGACGTTTCTGGGTGATGGCTAGCGGCCCCTGGGGGGGGGCGCCTGTGGTCGCGGATCCCTTCTCCTCTACAGTCATATACCCTCCTTTCTTTTCTTGCCTTTCTCTTTTATCTGTTCCCATTTCCATTATATCCCACCGTCATTCTCTGTATAGTTGATGCTCTCATTACACCACCTATAACCACCGAACCCATGAACCCTCTTCCTGTAGTGCCATCCCGTAATTCATACTACGGGACTACCTTCCCATGTAATGCATATCTCTTTCTGAATACTCGAGCAGCATGTTTCTTTTTATTTTTCTACACTGAGGATTGTGCGCCTTGAGGCTTGAATTACATGCTCAAGATGGTCCACTCCAAAGGGTGACTATTATCGAGACACGGTGACCCTTTGCACTGTAAATCATTGACCCTTCCTGATCCCTGAGTCATAGTTTTATACCTTGCTGGCCTGTTTTGGACCTGAACAAAGTTCTGTTATCCTGGGGAATATGATTATGGTTGTGATCATGGTGATGCAGATAGAGATACACTGGGTAGCACTTCTAGTGCCTGATCCCACTGGTCACCATCTATTTCACCAATATCCTCCACCCACGCTGCTCTACATTTCAGGGAGGCTGGGTCTTGCATGCACGAAAGAAGCCATTGCTACTTGTGGGAGATCAGTCCCTTCCTTTCTGTAGCCCTAATTACTGTGCTAATTGTTGTAGATTCTGCACTGTGGAGTGGGCCCATATGCTGCTGCGCCTGTGTTGCATAGCATAACTGTAGGTATTGATAGTTGGAACTGAATGTACCGTCTTTAAATAATTGGGCCATGTATAACAGACCTTTACGTTTCCACCCCAGGGAACCTTGCAGTTTGGCCAACTCTAGATAGGTTGGGTTATTCCAAAGAGGGGTATAGTCAAGGAACCCTGTTGTCTTTGAGAATTTCTTCAAGTCCCGCCATACTTGACGTAAAAGGACGACAGTTGGTGCTGCAGGTGGCAGCGCAGGTAGTGCCAGTTCCAAGTGGGAGGCTGCCGAGAGCGTTGGCTCAGAGCAAGCCAGCAACTTAGCCGAAGGGTCCTCAGAATCAATATCCTCAGCTTCTTTAGCAAGGCAGTGGTCGTCTTGGAGGTGTGTTTGGGGTCGTTATCATGTTGGAATACTGCCCTGCGGCCCAGTCTCCGAATGGAGGGGGAATCATGCTCTGCTTCAGTATGTCACAGCACATGTTTGCATTCATGGTTCTCTCAATAAACTGTAGCTCCCCAGTGCCAGCAGCACTCATGCAGCCCCAGTCCATGACACTCCCACCACCATGCTTGACTGTAGGCAGGACACTTGTCTTTGTAAAATGTGTTTATGTGCTGCGCAAACCTATGTGTCTCTGTGTGCTACTATAAATATGATCACATCCCCCTGATGAGGACATGCAGACCCCTGTGTTGATACGCGTAGTGGAGGGGCCATATGTCGGAGTCAGTGTGCGGCTGTGAGACACAAAGTATCCACAGGAGCGGATAACAGAATACAGATGGAGACACTCACCTGCACACCGGGGTTTAGTTCTGCAAAACTCGATTCAGTGTGGTGCGCTCTAAGCACCAAATAAATGTAAGTGCAATAAACTTAGTTTTTAATAAAGAAGCTTTTTACCATACAATATTGGCGCCGTGGTAGTTCTCTTTTCCTTATGTGCGAACAATGCCTGAGGGATCCTGAAGGACACGAGTATAACGATACCAGTGGAGGAGCAGCAACCCAACCATCACCATATTGTGGATAGCTTATAAGACTCCCATTGACCTAGCTTAAGTGCAAGGTCAGACGCAGAGTGACGAGGCACCCACCCAAGGGGGGGAATCGCACCCTGATTGTGTTTTTTACCAGGATAATCCCAAACACCGGTGAAAACCACCACATAGGAGCACTTTATATGGACAATTTAGAATGTATATTGTTTACAATATTTCTCACATATTAGCGTATTCTGCACGATACACTGCACGTGTTTTTTTGGACTTTAAGATATTGTGTTCACATTGTGATTAATATTGGTGGCATTGTATGCATACTGTTCATATGCATACATTTCATATGCAATTTGGAATCTACACTTATCTGGCCACTATTCAGAGCCAGCATTTGGGTCTCAGTTATAGCACTATTTAGGTTTATGTTTATATTGGGAGATTATTGATATAGCAAGAATGTAATCACACCGGGAGAATCACTGCAATCCACAATTTATTTTCACTTTCTATTTTTATATATTTATTTAATTTTAAATTGGTCCACAGGTGATCATATTTATAGTAGCACACAGAGACACATAAGTTTGCACAGCACATAAACACATTTTATTTATCTTTTTTTTTTACACTCTTAATTGGGGAGTGAACTGCTCGCAGTTTCACTTAGCAATATTGACACTTGTCTTTGTACTCCTCACCTGGTTGCCACCACACACGCTTGACACCATCTGAACCAAATAAGTTTATCTTGGTCTCATCAGACCACAGGACATGGTTCCAGTAATCCATGTCCTTAGTCTGCTTGTCTTCAGCAAACTGTTTGTGGGCTTTCTTGTGCATCATCTTTAGAAGAGGCTTCCTTCTGGGACGACAGCCATGCAGATCAATTTGATACAGTGTGCTGCGCATGGTCTGAGCACTGACAGGCTATCCCCCCACCCCTTCAACCTCTGCAGCAATGCCGGCAGCACTTATACGTCAGTTTCCCAAAGACAACCTCTGGATATGACGCTGACCATATGCACTCAACTTCTTTGGTCGACCATGGCGAGGCCTGTTCTGGGTAGAACCTGCCCTGTTAAACCGCTGTATGGTCTTGGCCACCATGCTTCAGCTCAGTTTCAGGGTCTTGGCAATCTTCTTATTGCCTAGGCCATCTTTATTTAGAGCAACAATTCTTTTTTTCAGATCCTCAGAGAGTTTTTTACCATGAGGTGCCATGTTGATCTTCCAGTGACCAGTATGAGAGAGTGAGAGCAATAACATCAAATTTAACACACCTGCTCCTCATTCATACCTGAAACCTTGTAACACTAATGGGTCACATGACACCGGGGAGGGAAAATGGCTAACTGGGCCTAATTTGGACATGTTTACTTAGGGGGTGTACTCACTTTTGTTGCCAGCAGTTTAGTCATAAATGCCTGTTTTGAGGGGACAGAAAATTTGCACTGTTATACAAGCTGTACACTCACTACTTTACACTGTAGCAAAGTGTCATTTCTTCAGTGTTGTCACATGAAAAGATATAATAAACTTTTTGCAAAAATGGTAGGGGTGTACTCAGTTTTGTGAGATACTGTAGATGTAAATGTGTATCATAGGAAACCACTCACAGTAAATGGACTGTAGTGGGTTTCTGCAACTGCAAAACTCACTAAAAAAGGCATAAGTGTGAACCTAGGGTGAGAAGCCGATTGGTTACTATGCACAGTTGCACCAGATTCTGTGTTCACTAGTAAATCTCCCTCATATTGACATGACACTATGCTGCCTGGCTACCTTCATGACTTTTTAAAATTTGTATATGTAGCTTTATTCTGGCATAATCTGCCCCATGTAACACTCACTAGACGACAAGTTACAGATCTGTCTGTTTATTTGTCTGAGTTCACGAAGCAGTTTTCAAGTTACTGAGCCCAGAAGAGGTGGGGAGCATGTTTAGCCCAGAAATGTGTTTGCTGTTTTTTTTAATGATTATTGAACGAACAATTTAAGAGATGTTGGACTATTTGGTTTGGCACTTGTGACATACAGTATGTACATACTTTGAGCATACCTTTGACAGCCAGCTGCTGTAGATGATGCCCGTTAGACAGTGACAGGAGTAGGAAGCAGAGAGTTTATGTTTATTAGTCATTACTAAGGACAGTCACAGACTTTCAGCTTTCCCCCTGCAATGTCTGGTGCTGGCTTTGCCTATTTATTTAGTAACAAGGCTGGAAATAATTGTAGCATACAGTGGTATATAGCTGAAATATACACTCTATTACCAAAAGTATTGGGACACCTGCCTTTACACGCACATTGGAAAACTGTACCCTCAGTTGGGAGCATGAAATTGTCCAAAATGTCTTGGTATGCTGATGCCTTAAGAGTTTCCTTCACTGGAACTAAGGGACCAACCCCTGAAAAACAACCCCTCACCATAATCCCCCCTCCACCAAATGTTTTGGACCAGTGCACAAAGCAAGGTCCATAAAGACATAGGTAAGCGAGTTTGGGGGTGGAGGAACTTGAGTCCTGATCTCAACCAGATAGAACACCTTTGGGATGAATTAGAGCAGAGACTGTGAGCCGGGCATTCTTGTCAACATCAGTACCTGACCTCACAAATGCGCTTCTGGAAGACACATAGACACACTCCTAAACCTTGTGGACAGCCTTCCCAGAAGAGTTGAAGCTGTTATAGCTGCAAAGGGTGGGCCAACTCAGTATTGAACCCTATGGACTAAGACTGGGATGCCATTAAAATGAATGTGTGTATAAAGGCAGGTGTCTCAATGCTTTTGATAATATAGTGTATTTTAGAGAAACTTCAGTCACATATGTCACATTTCTGAAAATCTCTTGTGCAAATAGGCACTAGGGAAGAGACAATAGAAGAGTTTTTAGCTTGTTGAAAATTCTGTGAAAATTGTGAAATTTTGGCAAAATAATATGTTGTCAGCGGGGAAGGAGAAATTCAGCTGGTTTTAATGGTGGACTGTCCCTTGGTGTCATCAAGTACTATGCAGGGCTATAGGCCCTGCATTGGTCTTGATGAAATCAGGACCTTAGACCACTGGAATATGGGAGAGGAGACACTGTGGGGACCATTCTAGTGGAGAAAAGAATCAGGTAAGTAAATATTATTTTCTGTGTCCCCAGGCATAAAGAAGCAATACGCTCTTGCTGTGAGGGTGCAAGGGATCATTTAAAGTTTCCTGCCGTTGATCTTTAAAGCAAAAGTCTGGTCAAGACCTGTCTAAGCCTAAACCTGCTCCCACCCCCATTCTAAGTCCTATACTAAATACCTTGTAAGGGAAACATGTTTATACTTACCTATTCTAAGGGTTATCCGGTTATGTGGTCTCCCAAGCGGCCGGCTTCAGGGGAGAGGAGAGAGCAGCAACAAAGGTTGCAACGCCTGGGCAGTAATGGCACCAATAGACTTACTTAAGGGCATCCATTGTTGGCTGTCCCTCCTTTCCATTGAAGCTGGAGCTGGGAGCCAGTCACAGGACTGAGCCAGAGCACTTTTAGATGAGGTCAGTATATTCATCTTCCCTTTACAGGGTAGTTAGTATTGGGCTTAGAATAGGGTGGGAGCAGATTTACACTTAATTAAGTTTTGACTGGACTTCCACTTTAATCTCTTCCCACATATATGTGGCCCTATGCAAACACTTTTCTGTGCTGAGAATGCACACTCTGCGCACTCCCAACACAGTTACCGGCAGGGACTGGAAAGCCCCAGATACTTGTGATCGGCAGCTTTCTGATCATGTGGTCGCTGTGATAACCAATCGCTCCAGTCACATGACACAAATGTCCACCTCTGCCTCCCAGCAATAAGAAGCTCTTAAAGGGCCGGGAGGCGGCAGGGGGAAGGGGTTAAACTTTTTTATTGTACAGCTTGCAAATCTAAATACTGTCATATTTTACGGTATGCAAAAGAAAGAGAATCCATTGACATTTTGATGTATCCATTTTTAACATTGGGATCATTATTCATTTGTGAAAAAAAAAGAAAAGCTGTAGACTGATTTGCCTGCAGGAGATTATTTTTCAGAGTACGTCATGACCTTGTAAATATAAGCCTGGCATTAGTGGATAATAGCATGCACTCTAAGGTGTCTTACTAATAAGATTTCAAGCTATTATTTCTGTAATCTGTCCTCCTGTGACAGTTTTACATTTTCATACTCCTTGTATGACCCAGTGTGAACTTCACTTTTTTCCATTCATACTGATGATTGTCAGACAGTTCTGTGGCTCCCATTTAGAGGTAATGGAATAACTAGATCTGAGACATGAAAATCACAATTGAATAGAGCAAACAAAATAGCAGATGATGGGTTTTCCTTGACCCACTTCCTCCTTTGATGTGATTTTCTTTAATGCATTCAGACAGAGAGAGCAGATATCATAATTTGCAAGGCAAGACCATGAGTATTTGACAACTGACTTTCAAGGGACACTTAAAAATATGTATATACTGTGTATTCAGCATTTATATTTTCCCAGCAGTTACAAAGGCTGCCACTATATATAGTCAAAAGTATTGGGACACCTGCCTTTAGACGCACATATTCTTTAATGGCATCCCAGTCTTTGTCCATAGGGTTTAATATTGAGTTGGCCAACCCATTGCAGCTATAACAGTTTCAACTCTTCTGGGAAGGCTGTCCACAAGGTTTAGGAGTGTGTCTATGAGAATGGTTGACCATTCTTCCAGAAGCGCATTTGTGAGGTCAGGCATTGATGTTAGAGAAAAGGCCTGGCTCACAGTCTCCACTCTAATCCATCCCAAAGGTGTTCTATCGGGTTGAGGTCAGGACTCTGTGCAGGCCAGTCAAGTTCCTCCACCACAAACTCGCTCATCCATGTCTTTATGGACCTTGCTTTGTGCACTGGTGCGCAGCCATGTTGGAACAGGAAGGGGCCATCCCCAAATTGTTCCCACATAGGTGGGTGCATGAAATTGTCCAAACATTCCTTCACTGGAACTAAGGGGCCAATCTCAACCCCTGAAAAACAACCCTACACCATAAGTCCCCCTTCCACGAAATGATCTCGACCTATGCACAAAGCAAGCCCATAAAGACATGGATGAGCGAGTTTGGGGTGGAGGAACTTGACTGGCCCACTTAGAGTCCTGACCTCAACCTGATAGAACACAGTTGGGATGAATTAGAGCGGAGACTGCGAGCCAGGCCCTCTCATTAAACATCAGTGGCTGACCTCACAAATGCACTTCATGGAATAATAGCCAAACATTCCCATAGAGACACTCCTAAACCTTGTGGACAATCCTCCCAGAAGAATTGAAGCTGTTATAATTGCAAAGGGTGGGCCAACTCAATATTGAACCCTACAGACTAATGGCCCGTATACACGATCCGAAAATCGGACGAAAATTAACGCTTGTGAAAGGATCGGACGATAATCGGATCGTTAGTACACAGCTTACGAGAGGCGATCACGACAGTTCACCCGATATTATCCGGTCGTGCAAGCATAAAAATTTTGATCGTATTATAACACATCGTACGATAATCGTATTATCAGTATGTTGTTCGTCCGAAAAAAATGGTGAGCAGTAGACAGCGCATGAGCAGTAGACATCATTTTCCCCTCACACGCTACAGCGTGGTTACGCATACCGGAAGCTAAGAATTATCGTCCGAGAAAATTCGTATCGTGTGTAACCTCTCCCGGTAGCGAATATTATTGAGAGCTGCTAGAATACGAAAAATAACGGATGGAACGTCGCCCGATTTTCGGATCGTGTGTACTGGGCATAAGACTGGGATGCTATTTAAGCTTTATGTACGTGTAAAGGCAGGTGTCCCAATACTTTTGGAAATTTAGTGTATGTGCCTTGAAAGGCTTTAGACCTATAAAAGGTTGTTCCATTTGATTATTTATAATATACTTTTGTAAAAAAAATGTTTGTATTTTTGTTATTTATAAATGGCCACTATGGCCAATGGCCATTGCACTCCAAAACAACTGTAGTTGTCTAGTCATTTGTTTGAGTTTATATTCATGGTCTTGGGTTTTAAAGGATAAATCCACCTCAGTATCTGTAATCCCTTAGTCATGAATCACTGGGGCATAATGGTAATAAATGTAAATTGCACACATCTATCTACATAATTTCCAGTCCCCAATCAACTTTTTCATACTGTTGTTCTTATTACCTTTGAGGTTTTTTTGCCTGTATCCCTGGTTTGTTGAATTTACACCATTGATTACTCTAGGGCTGACTCATGAATACAAGAAGATGCTGGATCAGGACAAAGGTCACAAAAGGCAGTTAGCTGTGGGACAAACAGCAGATTGAAGGATTAGGAGCATGGAGCTAAGTGTAATTATGTAACATGCTTACTCTACTGTACTGTTTTCCACTTTACATTTAAGGCTGCACTAGGTCACATGATCTGTACCATTTCTGGTGATGCTGGACTGGTATCGATATGGCTCTTTCCCTTATTTTTCAGCTACTGTTATTGATGTATATGTTTGGTTATAAATATGTATGTGATTTTTTTATCTGATAGGACTATCTGTATCAGCAAACCTTTCTGCAGTCCCCTTGTCATTTCCTGTGAACTAAAGAGAAAGCACACACGTCCTTATGTTTCTTGTGTATACTGCTAGTCCAATCAAACCAAAAAAGGTGATGAACAAGGGAAAACGTTTTTGTAGTCTAGCCTGTGTGACAACCTTGGCTCCTTCATAGATACAGTGCAGAAATGAGCATAGCCATGAACAGACAGGAAGTGTATTTGCAGAATTACCAAATAAAAATAAAGGGAAAAAGCCCCAAAAAAATGACAGGTAGACTGCCAGGTATTACATTTTGTTTTTTGGGTTTAGATACACTTTAATTAAAAATACATATTGTTAACATGGTCCCTGCTAGAGTTTTCCATTAAAGAATCATCTTTAAAGCAGAAGTAAAGTCTGCTCCAATTTTTTTCTAGACCCCGCTCCAGGTGAGTATGCCATATTGTACTAGTAGACACAGCATATTAGCACATTAGGGCAGACTTACCTGTCATATGGTGTCCTCCAGTACAGTGCTAGGACCAATCTGGTGGGCCCCTGGCGTTTCCATCTTCACCGTCCGGGTCCCGTGCCTTTGGCCACTTGATAGGCCAGGCCGCAATGACGCCACTCCCGCGCATGCACACGGGAGTCACCTCACCGGGCCACGGATCAGGGGGCGATCGAGGCCATAAATATTCGCTGAACTGAGCTGCGCACGCGTGACTCAGTAAACATGACAGCTAACAGGCAGAAGGATGCATTTATGGCAGAAGAGACCAACAGGGTCTCTTCTGTCATAAATACCCTGCCTGTTAGCCATTTGATTACACATCAACTTTACTTCCACTTTAAGCCAGATTTTTCATGTCTCCTCTTGTCTTGGTTGGACAGAATCCTTATTTCCTAAGGTCTGAGGTTCACGGAAAAGCCAAGCAAGTTGTCACTCTTCTGCCAACAGTTATGCTCAGAACATTTTATTACAATTGATAATGTTAATGTGGAATTAATAAAATCCCAACAATGATTGGACAACTAAGTCCTTAAAGTAGAACTAAGGTAACAACCTTTTTTTTTTAATTAATTTTGCATAGAGCAAGGGAGGGTTATGGCCCCTGTCAGGTTTGTTTTTGCCATCAGTGTCCTATTGTGGAGATTTCCCTTCACATCTTGTCCCATAACTAAAACAGAAAGTGAGAGGAAATCGCTCCAAAGTGAGGAAATTGCTGGTTGTCACTATCTGACACTAACTTTTGTCACTAACTGATCTCTTGTCCCCATTAGAAGATTTCCCCTCTATTCCTGTTCTGGGGACAACCCAAAATGTAGAGTTTTCGTTTACTTTCATTTGATTTACTTTACTTTTGGTTCTAATGGTAAACAAGACAAATAGAGAGGGTGAATCTCCCTATTGGGGCACAGACAGCAAAAAAAACCTGACAGGTGTTCTAATCCCCCTGCACTCAATCCAAACGAAATAAAAAAAGTGCCTTTAGTTATACTTTAAAGCAGTAGTAAACTATTGTTTTTTTACCTACAGGTAAGCTTATAATAAAGCTTACCTGTAGGTAAAACGCATATCTCCTAAACGTGCACTGTTTCAAAGATATTCTAGTGAGAGGCAGCCGGAGATGTCACCAGCGCATGAGCTCTGAAGAACCAGCATACCCAGGGTGATCCTTTAGAGTTGTGTGCTACGGCCGAGTCTCATTGCCGCTCAGCCAATCAGATGGCTGGGGTCCCCTTACCAGGAAGTAAGACCATGTGAAGATGGAAGCCTCTGCAGCAGTAACAGTACACCGCTTCGTTTGTTTTGTATATATATATATATATATATATATATTAAAGGAAAATAGGTGGTACAAAAAATTAATACAGTAATACAAAATATGCGTAGTATATCAAATAATACATAGCAAATTTTAATGACATATTTTTAATTGAACAAGATTGAGAAGTGAAAACAGAAACATGCAATCGATACTAGTTGTATGTAGCATGAAATAATATATGGAGTTTAAACAGTTTAATCCAAGGAGTAAAGAAAATCGTTCTTAATGGTGTCTAAAAAGGTGAATTTTGTTGTCTGCTAACACAAGACATTTTCCAGGTAATATGCTTTAAGAAACAGTGGGGATGGATTGCATCAATATTTCCAAGGATCCAATTTATCATTATAGAAATGTAATGAGTTGTAGATAGTGTGGAAATTTTTTTCCATGAGGATAATAGAGTTTATTCAGGATTTTAATTGAGATAGTGGGAATGAGGAAGATTTCCAATGTATAGCTATCAGCCATTACATGGCTGCACAAATTATGTGTATGAGTCTCATCTTGGGAATGGTTACATTTAAAATAGTAGAAAATAGGAGGCAGTTGGATAGAGATAGTGTTATGGAAACCCTGGATATAGATGAAGCGAATCTCTCTAACTGGTGCCAGATGAAAGATTTTTTATCACATTCCCAAAAAATATGAGAGAATGTTCCCGGGGAGGAACATCCTCTGAAGCAATCAGAAGGAAAAATTGCATGCAACTTAGATGCTGTAAGGTACCATCTAGTAATGAGTTTCATGGGAGTATCACGTATTGTGAGGGATCTGGTATATTTTCTAAGATTTTTAATATTCTGATACCATTCCTCCGTTGATAAACTAATGCTGCATTCTTCTTCCCATTTCAACATATATGAGAGCTTCTCTTTAGAATACAGACACACTGGATTATTATATATTTCTGATATGAGACCTCTTCTTCTTTGGTTTTGTAGGCATATTATTTCATAGAAAGTGGGAGAGTCTATATTTATATATCGAAATTGGGTTTGGTAAAAGTGACGAATCTGTAGAAAATGAAAAAAAAAAAGAAAACAAGTGTTCATTGTTCGGTATTTGATATCTGTCTTGAAGGAAGGCAAATGAAGCAAAATTAGAGTTGTGGACAAATTTATGAAATGTAGTTATATTTTTATTAATCCATAAGTTGAAATTGTTTCTGTTGTGTAAACCAGGGAGACATTACGGGTCTCCTAAGTATGAAGCATTGGGAGGGGTTTTTGAAGATAAGCTGTATTTCTTCTTAAAATGTCTCCACAATGATAATGATTGGGAGACTAATTGGTTATGCGATGTAGTGGAAACCCAAGAACTCATGGGTTTCAGTAACATTTTGACTGTTGAAGCCAGATTGAAAATTATATTTATTTAGACAAACATGTAGGTAGAGACATGTTTGGAGAGAAATTCAGTTACATACCGTATTTATTCGAGTATAACGCGCAAAATTTTCTACCAAAAAAAGAAATCAAAGTTTGGGTGCGCATTATAAACGAGGGCTGGGGTGGGGTGGCAGTGGCGGACAGGCTAATGAGGGCGCAGGCGAATTGTGAGTTCGCACTGCGCCTTTTCCGGGCTGCAGCCGCTCACTGCAACGTCCCCTCGTCGCGTACAGTGGGCGGCCCGAACTGGGGGTGAGAATTCTTATTATCCGCTGTATGGTCGCCGCTTCATTTCCTCGCCTCGCCCACACGTTACGGTAAGCATTGCTTTTGTACAATTCAGTGTTTTACGTACCGTAATTCAGTGTTCTTCATATTTTAATTGATATACTGGTACCCTTTAGATGGCAACTCAGGGTATCAAGAGAAAACGTTCTGCATATGACGCTTCATTCAAGCTCAAAGTTGTTGATCATGCTGAAATTCACGGAAATCGAGCAGCTAGCCGAGAATTAACTGTACCAGAGACGAATGTTAGAGAATGGAGAAAACAGAAAGTCGTCCTGAAAGATATGAATAAAACAAAAAAAGCACAACGAGGGAGACAAGCCATGTACCCAGACATGGAGAAGGAACTTTATGAATGGATCATTGACCAAAGAAGTAGTGGGTACAGCACCCAGCCATTTATCAATTTGTTTTAGCACCTTATAGATGGGAATACTTGTTTATTTATTTATTTGTATTTATTGAAGAGTTACAGCACCTAGCACTTTACAAACTGGAATACTTGTTTTAGCACCTTATAGATGGAAACATTTGTTTATTTAAACACGTTTGTTAATGAAGCACAACGTATTCATAGCTGTAAGGATACGGAAATTATTTAAAAAAAATTAAAAAAAAACAGCACCTTATTCATCTGTTCACTACAAACGTATGTATGATATTTTAGTTATAATTATAGTTTTTTGAGTAAAATTCACTTCTGAAGCGCGCCACAAACCCCCTCATTTAAAGTAGTGGGTACATCGTTACATCACTCCACATTAGACTTCAAGCCCAAAAGTTTTGCAAAGATTCAAACTTCAAAGCCTCTAATGGATGGACACAAAAGTTTATGAAAAGGCATGGACTTGCAATACGCCAGAGAACAAAGATAGCACAGAAGCTGCCTAATGATTTAGAAGAGAAGATCGCTTCATTCCATACCTTTATAATCAACCAACGCAAGCAGATTAATTTTGAACTTTCACAGATAGGCAATATGGATGAGACCCCCATGTGTTTTGACCTACCAGGCAACAGGACAATTGACAGCAAAGGGAAGCGCACAGTCCAGATTAGAACCACAGGCCATGAGAAAACTCATTTTACCGTTGTGTTATCCTGTATGGCAGACGGTTTTAAACTTAAACCAATGGTGATTTTTAAAAGAAAGACTATTCCAAAAGGAGTTAAATTTCCACCAGGTGTCGTGATCCATTGTCATCCTAAAGGATGGATGGATGAAAAGGGCATCATTTTATGGTTAAATAAAGTTTGGAATACTAGACCAGGCGCACTACTGAAGAAATCCATGCTTGTATGGGACCAGTTCCGCTCACACCTGACAGACACTGTGAAGGACAACCTGAAAAGTCTAAAAACATTTCAAGCTGTGATTCCAGGTGGACTAACCTCTATTCTTCAGCCACTAGATGTCGTTTTAAACAAACCCTTCAAAGACAGAGTCAGGGAAAAGTGGATTACCTGGATGAAATCCGACGACAAAGAATTGACTGCAAAAGGAAACCTCAAGAAACCTGGCCTATCTCTCGTGACGTCCTGGGTTAAAACATCATGGGAAGACATACCAAAAGAAATGATCATCAAGAGTTTTTTGAAGACAGGCATCAGCAATAAAATGGACGGCACAGAAAACGATCTGCTGTGGAATTCAGACTCAGAAGAAAGCGAAGAAACTGGAGAAACAGATGTTCCTGCCAACTGGGACACTGATGAAAAATTAACTCGAGAAGAATGGGAACAACTCTTTGGTGTATCTGATGATGAATCTGACTTTGAAGCATTTTAAATAAATATTGTTACCGGTAATTTTATTTGGTATTTATACCAGTTTACGTTTATACCAGTTTACGTTGTCAATAAATGATTTTTATCATGGCCGCACGTGTTCAACAACGTTTTTTTGTCAATTACAATGCTTGGTGTGAAACAAAATTTTATACCGATTTTTAATCGAAAATTAGGGGTGCGCGTTATACACGTGTGCGCGTTATACTCGAATAAATACGGTACATTCTGTTGATTTGATAAACATTGCTCTAGCTGGCTAGGGCCCCTAATACAATTTAAACATTCTGAAGTGGGTGGAACCTAGCTATCTAAAGTTTCTTTGAAGTCACATCTGAGTCTTTGGTGACATTCTTTGATATGCGGATGGTCATTTCACATACCGTAGACGTGTCACTTCCAAAGTTCATTAGCTGAACAGGTCTTCAAACGTCTACCAATCTCACAGCTGTTATACAGTATGACTTCTCACAACATATACATCCAATATATCTGCTTAATCATAAATACATGTTTGATAAATAAAATGGCTGCTTCCCTTTTCCTCATCAGCGAGGATATAACATTAGTTGGGATATTTTTGGACCATAAAATGCCTGCAATGTTGTAAGGTAGGATAGATCTTTTTTCAAATTGTATCCATGGTATTTTTGCATTCGGTATGTGCCATTGGCAAATTGGGTAAAGCAAGAGGCTATTTAATATACCCAAAAGTCAGGTAAACCCAAGCCCCCCCTTTTTTTTGCAGTGTGTGTATAATATTGTTTTTGAGATTCGAGGGTGAGAATCTGCCAAGACAAATTTATTAATTTCGTTTTGAACTTCTGGGAGGGCTTTGTTTTAAGGTAAATCTTTCATAATGTGCTAGTATGAAGTGCATACTGCATAAAGTTGAAGTGAGTGTCCCATGAGTCAGGGGCTACTTGATCACTATAAATGAAATACAGTAGGGTTATCTCCCATGGGATTTTATGTCAGCCACAAAATAATTTTTTGGAACACTATAGTTAAAAGAAAGACCTTTATTAAAGTGACTGTAAAGTCTTTTTTTTTTTTTTAAATAATAAACATGTTATATTTACCTTCTCTGTTCAGTTGGATTAGCACAGGGCTGCCTGGATCCTCCTCTTCTCGGGTCCCTCATTGCTGCTCCTGGCCCCTCCCTATCGAGTGCCCCCACAGCAAACAGCTTGCTATGGGGGCACCTGAGCTGAGCTGCAGCTCCGTGTGTCCATTCAGACATGGAGCTACCATTTGGCCCCGCCCCCTCTCTCTGCTAAATAGGTAACTGACTTTGATTGACAGCCGCGAGAGCCAATGGCGCCATGGCTGTGTCTCAGCCAATCAGGAGGGTGAGTCATGGGCGGCCGAGGGACTCGTGGACATAACTGAAGAGAGATGGGGTTAAGGTAAGTATAAGGGAGTGCTGGGGAGGCTGCCGCACACAGAAAGCTTTTTATCTTAATACATAGAATGCATTAAGATAAAAAAAAATCTTCTGACTTTACTCCTTTAATTCACATGATTAAAAAATGATATATATACACCAAAGATATCTGGTCTAAATACTGTATGAATGATCTTATGGACACCTATCTAGGGATGACCAAAGAGTGCATTGCAAAATAAAATATAGACCAACCCCCGATTCTTCCCATCACTTTTTGAATAAAGATAATCTTCCTTAGGGGATAACAGGTGGATCAAACATAGGTGAACTGACCAGATAATAAAAGTGTCACGTTAGCCTATAGTTTTGTCTGTATATTCTTACCTCCTTGCTGCAGTGCTTCTGTCTTGCTTCCCTTCACATGTGGTGTTTGGGCTTCTATGGGCGTCGCCTGCTCCACTGTGGGTTATATCCTGTTCCTGTCAATTACTTCCTGGGTCACCTCCCTGTATGCTTCCCTATATATACACATGCTGAGTGCACTGCCCCTTGCTTGAGCAACACTGGCCCCTCCCTACAAGATCCTACCGTTTCCAGTCTCTCTGCATTCCTACAAGCTTTCCGTAATACCTTTGATGTGCCTGGCAGGGCCTCATCTGCTTCTGGAGCCCTTCTTCGTCTTCGTCAAGGAAACATGACTGTTGGTCAATATGCAGTTCAGTTTCGCACCTTGGCTTCGGAACTGGCATGGAACAACGAGGCTCCTACTGCAACATTTTGGCAAGGTCTTGCAGATCGTATTAAGGATGAACTAGCTGGCAGAACTATACCCACCACCTTGGATGGCTTGATTTCCCTTAACATCCAAATTGATGTCCGCTTCCAGGAGCGAGATCTGGAAAGGACTGTGTCACGTCATCCCCCGGTGGGTTACCTTGCTCCTGTTGTCCAGAACATTCTGGAACAACCCATCTCTCCCGCAGTATTGGCTTCTGAGGAACCCATGCAATTAGGCCGGACACACCCCGCTCCACAAGAGAGGTCCCGTCGCCTGAGACTCGGCCTGTGTCTTTACTGCGGAGCTGGTGGTCATATGATAAAGTTCTGCCCCGTCCGTCCGGGAAACTCTCGGGTCTAGGTCGCTCAGAGGGAGGCGATCTAGACCAGAATCTGAACTCTGCCACCTACCCTCGATTTGTTATACCCGTCTCTATTCATTGGGCCCTAAATTCATATCAAGTTTCTGCATATGTAGACTCTGGAGCTGCCGGGAATTTCATCGAGCAGTCTTTGGCCACTGAACTGGGCATTCCTCTAGTTCCCCTGGCTATGCCTCTAGCTGTATCGGCAGTGGATGGCTCGACCTTGGCCTTCGGACCCCTACGCTTCAGAACAGCCTCCATCACCATGCATGTCGGTGTCCTTCATCGGGAGGAAGTCTCCTTCCTGATACTTCCCAAGTCTTCTAGTCCCATCATTCTTGGACTTCCATGGTTGAAGAAACACTCACCTTATCTGGATTGGAACTCTGGCTAAGTGTTATCTTGGGGGTCGCAATGCCATCAGACCTGTCTCCCTAAGGTGTCTCCACCTCTCTGTGTACCTGTGGCTGAGGTCTCTACCTCTCCAATTCTTCCTCAGCAGTATCTGGCCTTCCAAGATGTCTTTTGCAAAAAAGCTGCTGACAGTTTGCCTCCTCATCGTCCCTACGACTGTGCGATTGACCTCCAACCCGAGGCTTCACCGCCCCGAGGTAGAGTCTACCCTCTCTCCATCCCGGAGACCCAAGCCATGTCCAAGTACATCCAGGAAAATCTGCAGAAAGGATTTATACATAAATCCAATTCTCCTGCTGGGGCTGGGTTCTTCTTTGTGGAGAAAAAGGATGGTACACTCCGGCCCTGCATTGATTATAGAGGTCTCAATGCCCTCACCATTAAGAATCGGTACCCGTTACCCTTGATTTCCAAACTTTTTGACAGGCTACGAGATGCTCATATTTTCACCAAGTTGGACCTCCGTGGAGCATACAATTTGATTAGGATTCGAGAGGAAGATGAATGGAAAACCGCTTTTAACACCAGAGATGGGCACTATGAATATCTCGTAATGACTTGTGTAACGCCCCAGCTGTCTTCCAGAACTTTGTTAATGACATTTTTTCTGATCTCCTATACGTTTGTGTCATCGTGTATCTGGAAGACATACTCATCTTTTCTCCAGATTTGAACACTCGTCGCCAGCATGTTTGTACGGTTCTTCAACGTCTTCGGGACCACCGCTTGTATGTGAAGTTAGAGAAGTGCCTCTTCGAGCAAACCCAAGTTCCTTTCCTAGGCTACATAGTCACAGATAAAGGGTTGCTTATGGATCCTGCCAAACTTTAGGCCATCTCCAACTGGCCTCAGCCTTCTGGTCTAAAAGCTACGCAACGGTTCTTGGGATTCACCAATTTCTATCGCCAGTTCATCCCTGATTACTCCTCTCTGGTGGCACCCATTACCTCCTTGACCCGGAAGGGTGCCAATGCCAGAACCTGGCCTCCTGAAGCTGTCAAGGCTTTCCACAAGCTCAAATCGGCCTTCCTATCGGCATCTATTCTCAAACGTCCTGACATTCTTCAGCCTTTCTTCTTGGAAGTAGATGCTTCATCCTTGGGAGTGGGGGCCGTCCTTCTCCAAAGGCATGACAGTAAGCTCCGCCCCTGTGCCTTTTTCTCTAAGAAGTTTTCTGATGCAGAGAAAAATTACACCATCGGGGATCGGGAGCTTCTAGCTATCAAGCTGGCATTGCAAGAATGGCGACATCTACTGGAGGGGTCTCCTCATCGTATTCTGATCTATACCGATCATAAGAACCTCCAGTATCTGCAGTCCGTCGGACGTTTAAATCCCAGGCAAGCACCATAGGCTCTCTTTTTTGCCAGGTTTAATTTTGACATCACCTTCCGGCCCGGCTCCAAGAATGCTCGTGCGGATGCCTTGTCCAGATCATTTGACGTTGCTGACTCCGAGTGTCATATTGAACCTGAACATATTATTCGTGCCAATTGTTTCCTGGCCTCCACTCACCTTCAGTCTCCACATATCCCTCCCGGAAAGACCTTTGTGAGGCCCTCCCTTCGCCCCAAGCTTCTCAAATGGGCACATGACTCTAAACTCTCTGGACATCCTGGTGTACAACGCACCTGTGCCTTCCTGCTGTGATACTACTGGTGGCCCTCACTCCGGAAGGATGTTGAGGAATATGTCCAGGCTTGCTCCATTTTTGTGCAGTCTAAGTCTTCTACTTCAGCTCCAGCAGGTCTCCTGTTACCTCTACCTGTTCCAGATGTACCGTGGCGCTGCATCTCTATGGACTTTATATCAGAACTACCCCCATCAGCGGGCTCCACCATTATCTGGGTGGTGGTGGACAGGTTTTCTAAAATGTGTCACTTAACTCCACTTCCAGGCCTACCCTCTGCTGTCACTTTGGCTTCCATCTTCATTAGGGAAATCTTTCGTCTCCATGGTATGCCCTTACACATTGTCTCAGATAGAGGGGTTCAGTTTACGGCCCGCTTCTGGAGAGCCCTGGCCACTTCATTTGGAATCAAGTTGGATTTCTCCTCAGCTTTTCATCCGCAGTCAAATGGTCAAACGGTAAGGGTTAACCAGAATGTGGAACGGTATCTTCGTGCCTTCATTTCTGCCCATCAGGATGATTGGGTAGACCTTTTACCCTGGGCAGAATTTGCCCTCAATAACCATGCTAATGCCAGCACTGGTGAGTCTCCCTTCTTCACGGTATTTGGCCGCCATCCTTCTGTACCATTTCCTGTTCCGATCTCTGCTGAGGTGCCGGCGGCCGCAGAGGTGCAACGGTCTCTCAATTCTATCTGGGCAGATGTTTCCAAGAATTTACATCTGGCAGCTTCCAGGTACAAGGTAGCTGCAGATCGTCATCACTGTGTGAGCCCCAAAATTCTCCCTGGTGATAAGGTTTGGCTCTCTACCAAGAATATCCATCTCAGGGTACCCTCTATGAAGTTTGCTCCCCGTTTCATTGGTCCCTTTACAATCCTCTGCCAGGTTAACCCTGTCGCTTTTAAGCTCCGTCTCCCGTCACATCTAAAAATCCCCAATGTTTTCCATGTTTCTCTCCTTAGACCATACATCATCAATAGGTTTTCTCATCCTATTCGTCGTCCTTCTCCAATAGCCAGTACTTCGGATCAGTATGAAATCAAGCAAATCTTGGATTCCAAATTCTCCAGGGGGAGGCTCTTGTATCTAGTGGACTGGAAAGGATATGGTCCTGAGGAGAGATGTTGGATTCCTTCCACTGATGTTTCTGCACCTCGTTTGGTAAAACTTTTTCATCAGAAGTTTCCTCTCAAGGCTGGGCCCAAACGAGTGGGGAGGCCCCGTAAGAGGGGGGGGGGGGGTACTGTCACAAGTTAGCCTATAGTTTTGTCTGTATATTCTTACCTCCTTGCTGCAGTGCTTCTGTCTTGCTTCCCTTCACATGTGGTGTTTGGGCTTCTATGGGCGTCGCCTGCTCCACTGTGGGTTATATCCTGTTCCTGTCAATTACTTCCTGGGTCACCTCCCTGTATGTTTCCCTATATATACACATGCTCAGTGCACTGCCCCTTGCTTGAGCAACATTGCTGTTCTCTGAGCTCCCATCCGTGTATCCCTTGGTTATTGTATCTCCTGTGTACCGACCCGGCTTTGTTTCTCCGTCTATGTTCGTCTGCTGCCTGTCCTGACCGCGGCTTGTCTCTTGGATCTCCTTATAGTCTCCTGTTTACCCTGCACACGCCAGTGGTCTCCACATCCTCAGCTGGGCCTACCTGGGGGCCGCGACCTGGTTCCAGTCTGCTGCAAGTCCATCCCCACCATCAGGGGCCCTGGTGAAGAAGCAGGCTGGGGCTTAGACTCCGTGCCCTGGGGAATCCTGAGCTGGGGATCTATAAGGGCTCACTACCACCGACTCGTTGACAAAAAGCATATTATTGCTGCAGCCCATCCCGAGGGGGTACACAAAACAGGGCGGTGTGGCCATTGATCCAGTGAGCCAGTGGTGGGAGAGATGGGGCAAGCACCCAGAGCCGGCCCACTTTGAACTAGCCAGCCAACAAGGTCTTAAGCACAGGGGTTCAAGTATGGAAACAAGAAAGACTAGCAAAACCAATGGTGATCGCCAATGGTTTACTGCCGCATTAACCACTTTAGCCCCGGAAGATTTTGCTGCTCAATGATCAGGCCACTTTTTTCAACTTGGCCCTGCGTGACTTTAACTGACAATGGTCATGCAATGCTGTACCCAAATGAAATTTACGTCCTTTTTGTCCCACAAATAGAGCTTTCTTTTGGTGGTATTTGATCACCTGTGCATCTTTTAATTTTTGGAAAAAAAAGCAACAATTTATAAAAAAAAAACAATATTTTTCACATTCTGATACATAACATTCCCCAAACAAAAATATATACATCAAAAATTTTTAACATTTTAGTCCAATTTGTTTTCTGCTACATATTTTTGGTAAAAGAAAATCACAATAGGCGTATTTTGTGAGCTCAAAACGTAATTTGAGGAGTACATTTCAACTACAGCAGACATCTGGACTGCCCACAATAAAAGTTACCTGGGTGTGACAGCACATTGGATCAATCCAAATAACAGGGAAAGAGAGCAAGCAGCTCTTGCCTGCAGATGGTTTAAGGGGCATCATAGTCATGACGCCATTGCAGTTGAGCTTGAAAATATACACTCAACATATGGGATAACACACAAAATCACAGCAACAGTGACTGATAATGGCTTTAATATTTGAAAGCATTTAAGAGATACCAGCCACTTGAGGAAAGTGATTCTGAAGAAGACGATGAATATGAGGTGACGTTTACAGACATTAATGATGCTCTACATGCAACTGATGATAATGATGGTGATGTTGTGATCACTTTGCCCCCTCCCCCCACAACAGATGTGCATCACACACACTAAATCTAATTTCATGCACAGATGTGGACAAGTGGCAAGTGGCTGCTGTCGAAATCTGCAACAAAGGCTGTTTATAGAAGTTCTACTGCCAAATGTACTGCCCTATGGAACAAGACTAGTCGATCAGCTTTGGCTACTGAAACAGTTGATGAGTCGGTGTCAAAAAAGCTGCTTGTACCTTGTAAAACACAATGGAATTCCTTCTATGATGCCCTGGCTCGAATATGTGAAATATCCATGGTAGACCTTAACACAATTTCCTTCAAATTAGGACTGACAGCGATAACAGAAAGGGAACACCAGTTTTTAAAGGAGTACTGTATTGCTCAGTCTGCCCACTTTTTCAGCAGATAATAAAGCAACCTACCACTATTTATTATCCGCTGGTCTGTATGAATACTTTATGATAGATTATATAGAATATTTTCCCTATGGAAATTCCAATTCCTGATCATAAATCTCAATGAACATATAAACTATGACATCTGTTCTAATTTTACAGGATGTGAAAAGATAAAGTGAAGTGCATCAAGATAAAGTAAAATGTACCCTGCAATAAATATTTGCAGAACACAGGACGATTAAGCTATCCTTCCAGAAAAAAGGAACATTGTCCTCTTAACAATACTCATACAGTATCTCACAAAAGTGAGTATACCCCTCACATTTTTGTAAATATTTTATGATATCTTTTCGTGTGACAACACTGAAGAAATTACACTTTTAGGTCTGGAGGGTGCAGGGTTCAACAGTGTGTTGCAAAGGGTGCAGGGTTCAGGAGTGCATTGTACAGGGTGCAAGATTCAGGAATGTGTTGTACGGGGTGCAAGGTTCAGCAATGCGTTGTACGGGGTGCAAGGTTCTGGAGTGCATTGTACAGGGTGCAAGGTTCAGCATTGCGTTGTACAGAGTGCAAGGTTCAGGAATGCGTTGTACAGGATGCAAGGTCCTGGAGTGCGTTGTACAGGGTGCAAGGTTCAGGAGTGCGTTGTACGGGGTGCAAGTTTCAGGACTGCGTTCTACAGGGTGCAAGGTTCTGGAGTGCGTTGTACAGGGTGCAAGGTTCAGGAGTGCGTTGTACAGGGTGCAAGGTTCAGGAGTGCGTTGTACAGGGTGCAAGGTTCAGGAATGCGTTGTATGGAGTGCAAGGTTTTGGAGTGGGTTGTATGGGGTGCAAGGTTCAAGAATGCATTGTATAGGGTGCAAGGCTCAGGAATTTATTGCATGGGTGCAAGGTTCTGGAGTACATTGTATGGAGTGCAAGGTTCAGGACTGCATTGTACTGGGTGCAAGGTCCAGGAGTGCGTTGTACGGGGTAAAAGGCTCAGAAATGCATTGTACAGGGTGCAAGGTTCAGGAATGCGTTGTACGGGGTGCAAGGTTCAGGAATGCATTGTATGGGGTGCAAGGTTCAGGAATGCATTGTATGGGGTACAAGGTTCAGGAAAGTGTTGTACAGGGTGCAAGGTTCAGGAATTAGTTAAACTGCAAAGACACCAACATTGCACAAACATTGCACACTTAGCTTAAAATCTTGATTAGCAGCATACAGAAGCAGAGGGAAGAATGGTCACATCAGATGCAACATAAATCAGTGCAGCAGAGCAGAACATGCAGTAGTGTAACATCTATCCAACACAGCCAGGGATTGGTGGGCAAGCTGGGGGCAGCCGCAATAAGAGAGATTGGAGCTGTCAAATTGAAGCACTGATGTCGGGGATGGGTGGGCCTGATATGCGGGCCTCCGCCTCTTTGTTCCGTGCATAGACAAACAGTCAGCATCGGTGGTGTGTATACATTGCTGGCCGGGGAGGAAGGTGGCAGCGGGCGGGACCACTTGTAACTACTGTATGTGTACCCACAGCAGTGTATAATTCATGAATGGGACAAAGGGGTGGAGCCCCAGATATAGGCCCCGCCCACCCTGATATCAGTGCTTCATTTTGACAGCTCCACTCACTCTCATTGCGGCCACCCCTGACTTGCACACCACTGGATGCAGGATAAATTTTATATTGCTAAGGTATATAGCCCCGAGTTCCTGGCCAATCCTATGCCTTGGGACTCGGGGCTAATAATTTTAAATAAGCAATATAAGATCCAGGCTTTTTGGGGGCCCACTCGGGACTATAGCCTTGGTCAGCCCCCCCCCCCTCCCCCCGACGTCACTGCCCCTAGGCAATACTGCCATGTGCCTGCAAGTTATCGAGGCCTCAGTGGAGCTAGCTGAAGGTTTTTTGCTGAGAGTTGCTGAAGCTGACTGAGGAGGCATTGTCTGAGGATCTAGTCTGGTACAACTGGGTGAAAGTGTCTGGAGGATATTAGAACGAGGCAACCAATATTCCAAGGATATTAGTTAGTCTCCTCAAAGTCTTACTACAAAGCTCAGTCCATCAACAGCTTGTGTAAGGATTAAAAAAAAGCCTATAATTAGTCAAACCGTAACGGTATCAACTTCCAGATGCTAGACTATATCTCAAATTGGGAAAAGGGGATAAGAGAGACCTCAAACTCCCCAGTTCAAGAGGTACTCAATGGGGCAAGGGAATTGGAGGGGGAAATTGTTTCTGGATTTTTGGATACCAGTATCTAATGGTTGTAAATCAACATCACATATAAATAAAATAATTTTTATTTCATAAAAAAGTTAATTACACAAATATAACAAAATACACGAGACATACAAATAAAGTCAATATACAATCAGATTGGCTGAGGTGCATTTGACACATTTGGGACTGTGGAGTATAGTTGGCATGTCTCCACGGTAGGTTCTCTACATGTTTCGTGGACTAGGCCGCTTCTTCAGGAGAAACAATAATAGATTAAAAATGATTCTATAAAAATAGAACGAAATAGAATGAGTCATGATGAAGTTAAGGAACATAATTGTTAATACAATGGGTATGTGAGTGTCCAAAATACAATGGGGAGTATCAATTTTACCTGCAGTCACCATGAGGCGGGTTTGGCCAATGGGGGCGGCAGGATCATAACATAGTCTCACCAGCGGATATGGGAGACCTTAACATATTTATGAAAAGATATACAAAAATTCATGAGTGCAATAATGCTCTGAGTGATGTCAATGTATAGGGAGAAAAAGAGGGGGGGAGAGAGAGGACCTAGGAAAAGGAATAAAGGGGGAAGGGAGGGAAGGGGGAAGGGAGGGAAGGGAAAGGGAGGGCAAAACAGAGTGATAAAAAGGGAAGGAGGGAATAACAGACAACAATGGGATGAAAAAAACATAGTAAATAGAGTATACATTGACCACTCATGTTAAAAAATTAGTAATAATTACCTTTCAGATAATTTATCCAAATACTACCATGCGGAGAGGGTGTGAGGACTCAATACCAAAGGATATCAAAAAATGGTTTCAGGTCCAGTTAATGATCTGGTCAAGAGAGTGGCCTGGGGGGTAAGGAAAAAACACCCCCTAGAGAAGGCCCAAACGGGGGTCACCCCAGTGTTCGGTCTAATCTTGGGCACTCCTTGTGGCCATATGCCATTCCATCAATATATACTAGTGATATGCCAAACATGTTTTGCAAAGGAAAAAAGTCCTAAAAGAGAAGATATGATCCAAAAATGAATGGGAGATCCCACAAGTCTAACAGTAGATGTAGCATAGACAATGTCTGCTGATTATTACCTGATGGGCTGCCTCAAAACTTTCCTCTCCGCATGGTGCATAAGACGCCGACGCCGCCATAATAGCCGCGCCGGCTTCTTATGTGTCTCCAAGCTAACGTGACGTCATGACGCCGCAAACGCGGCGTCCGAGGTCACGCGCCCAGTCCCTCCAAAGTGCGCATTTGTAGAGGCAGTCACACTTCGCCGGACATCCGGCGGAACCAGCGGGTTGGCCGCTGGCAAGGAGGGACACATATCCGCCGGCAAGACCGGATCCCGCCACTGGTCCCCACGGTCCCACATCCGGGTGTCAGCAGGGAATAATAAAATCACAAATGAATTATTACCACAAATAAGCCCACATTATAATAAAATTATGCAAATAGATACAAAAATAGCTGCAAATATAGCATACATTTACATTTGGATTATTCCCAATACCGAGATGGCGATATTGGACATTGTAACACTGTACATGTTTCATACACATATATGACCAGACTCATTGAACAGATCCCGATGTGGGCCTGTTTTAGACATCCATCAGAGGCGATAAGACATGAGGAAAGGATGGGAGTGGAATAGGAGGGGAGAAGGTAGGAAAGGGAAAAGGGGGACGGAAAGAAGGGGGAAGGGAAAGAAAGGAGGGGAAAAAAAAATATGGAAAAGACATAAAAAACCATGACCAAAACCCAAAGGGAAGGAGGGGAAAAAAAGGAAAATAACCCAAAGACAGGGAGATAATTGGTACAGTCCCTAGGCCATTTAGGGAGGTGGCCCTTCTGAAGACCAGTTCTGGAGTGTCCCTGACATAGTTCCTTAAGATATGATGATCAGTAAGTAGATGCCAATGGCGGGTAATTACTGAACGCAATTGTTGGTGATGCGCTGAATATCTGGTAATTAGTTTGACTGTTTGGGATGTATCAGATTTTCTAGGTGGGTACAGTAGAGACGATCTGCTCCTGGCTCGGGCCTTGTTAAAGGCCTTCCTCAGAATGGTATGGGAATAGCCTCTTTGGAGGAGGCGTTCCCGAAAAGCATTAGCTTGGCTGTGAAAGTCATCATCCCTAGTACAATTCCGCCTAAGGCGTAGATATTGAGCGAAAGGGATGCTCTGTATTAAAGATTGGGGGTGAGCGCTGGACGCATGTAATAAGGTATTACCTGCGGATGGTTTCCGGTATAAATCCGTGAATATAGTGCCATCCTCAGATTTTAGAATAGTAAGATCCAGAAAAGTGATCTGGGAACTATGACAGGCATATGTAAAGCATAGATTCCAATCATTTCTATTAAGATCTTTCAAAAATGCGTGGAGTGTCTCTATGGGGCCTGTCCAGGCCAGGAGCAGATCGTCAATGTATCTGTACCAAAAGGGCACAAAGAGCAGATACTCTGCAAAATTGTCATTAGAAAAAATTAACCTCTCCCAGCCCCCCAGGTAGAGATTCGCATATGACGGTGCGCATGTGGTCCCCATGGCCACGCCCTGCCTCTGCAAAAACATAACCTTTCATGAATGTGAAGTAATTACGGGTAAGGATAAAACGAAGAAGGGTAAGGATGAAAGTGTTTAGCTTCCACGTGGTTCTGTCCTGTTCCATCAGGAACTCACCAATCACTCAAATACCCCGCTCATGTGGGATGCTGGAGTACAGAGCCTCCACATCAACTGCAACAAGTAGGGCATTTTGGGGGAGCTGGACCCCTTCGATATGTTTGAGAAGATCAGTAGTATCTTTAATAGAGGAAGGCAGGGCGTGGACATGGGGAGCGAGGTGCGAGTCTACATATTTGCTGGCACTGTCCGTAAGGGACCCTATGCCAGACACGATAGGTCTACCTGGGGGGGAGGAGAGGCATTTGTGTGTCTTAGGGAGTGTATAAAAAGTAGATGTTCGGGGAAATTTGGTAAATAAAAACTGGTAGGTGTCCTTGTCAATAAGGCCTTTGTACCATGCGTCTAGGATGATACAATTGTATTCCTCGCGGAAGCTCTGTACCTCCGTGGGGGAGATTTTTTGATACCACTCTTCGTTGGTCAGAACATCTAGACACATGTTTTGATACTGTGTATGGGACATGATGACGATGTTGCCCCCCCTTGTCGGAGGGCTTGATCACTATGTCCTGTCTTTTTTGTAGTCTTTTTAAAGCCAAATTTTGCTCTGGAGTGAGATTAGAATCAGTATTATCCCAGTTGGTCTTCTCTTTTTAGGACTTTTTTCCTTTGCAAAACACGTTTGGCATATCACTAGTGTATATTGATGGAATGGCATATGGCCACAAGGAGTGCCCAAGATTAGACCGAACACTGGGGTGACCCCCGTTTGGGCCTTCTCTAGGGGGTGTTTTTTCCTTACCCCCCAGGCCACTCTCTTGACCAGATCATTACCTGGACCTGAAACCATTTTTTGATATCCTTTGGCATTGAGTCCTCGCACCCTCTCCGCATGGTAGTATTTGGATAAATTATCTGAAAGGTAATTATTACTAATTTTTTAACATGAGTGGTCAATGTATACTCTATTTACTATGTTTTTTTCATCCCATTGTTGTCTGTTATTCCCTCCTTCCCTTTTCATCACTCTGTTTTGCCCTCCCTTTCCCTTCCCTCCCTTCCCCCTTTATTCCTTTTCCTAGGTCCTCTCTCTCCCCCCCTCTTTTTCTCCCTATACATTGACATCACTCAGAGCATTATTGCACACATGAATTTTTGTATATCTTTTCATAAATATGTTAAGGTCTCCCATATCCGCCGGTGAGACTATGTTATGATCCTGCCGCCCCCATTGGCCAAACCCGCCTCATGGTGACTGCAGGTAAAATTGATACTCCCCATTGTATTTTGGACACTCACATACCCATTGTATTAACAATTATGTTCCTTAACTTCATCATGACTCATTCCATTTAGTTCTATTTTTATAGAATCGTTTTTAATCTATTATTGTTTCTCCTGAAGATGCGGCCTAGTCCGCGAAACATGTAGAGAACCTACCGTGGAGACATGCCAACTATACTCCACAGTCCCAATTGTGTCAAATGCACCTCAGCCAATCTGATTGTATATTGACTTTATTTGTATGTCTCGTGTATTTTGTTATATTTGTGTAATTAACTTTTTTATGAAATAAAAACTATTTTATTTATATGTGATGTTGATTTACAACCATTGGATACTGGTATCCAAAAATCCAGAAACAATTTCCCCCTCCAATTCCCTTGCCCCATTGAGTACCTCTTGAACTGGGGAGTTTGAGGTCTCTCTTATCCCCTTTTCCCAATTTGAGATATAGCTTGTGTAAGGAGTTGGCTTACAATTTTGAAGAGTAAAGCCCCGTACACACGTACCGAATGTCGGCCGAACGATCGGCCGTCTTTTGTCCGGTGCTGTCCTGTCGGTTGAAAAGTGCTAAAGACTGCACACGAATTTTGTCGGCCAACAACAACCGACTGCAGAAGTGATGTCATGTGATGGTTAACTTTCCGTGTGTTTTTTCTTCTCTGAGCATGCCCAGTCTTGCTCATCTGCTGTTTGTCGGCCGAATTCTGTACTGACTGAGGAACAATCGGCCGTTCTGGTGTTGGCCAACAAAAATTTTAAAGCCTGCACACCAGATTCTGTTCGGCCGAAAAGTCGCAGTCGGTTGTCGGAAGCATCATACTAACAAGCCGACAATCGGCCGATCGGTCGGTGGCCGAATATTTACGGCCGACAATCGCTACGTGTGTACGGGCCTTTAGTTCAGTGTTCTCAAATCATTACTAAGGGTCACTGGAGTATCCTACCATTACCCACTACCCAGCCAAGTTCTTATTATATTTTAAACAAAAATCATACTCCAAGACTGGTTAATAAGTTTGAAGAGTGATCAGAATTGTGTGCTTTGCTGTGAGGAAACTACTGGGAAAGGGATCCTGGCATTTACTTAGCGGCTCCTACAGGGGTAGCTCTACATAATTTATAATATACATTTTCTATAACTTTGCATGGAAAAAAACAGTAATAAAAATAAAAAAACCTGTTACAAATCTGGGCAATTCAAACTATTCTGAATAATGATGAAAAATGCATACGGAAAATAAAATAAAAATCAATAGATCATAATAAATAGAAATCAATTAAAAAAACACAGAAGACAGGAACTTTTATTTATTTATTTATTTTATTTAGAGTGGGGAAGGATTAAAACCCCTGATGGGTTTTACTGCTATCTAGGCACTGATAAAAGAAATTTCACCTCACTTCCTCTCCTGCTGACAAAATTTTCACCAGACAGGAAGTGAGAGAAAACATGCAACAGAGATACAGACAGAAATATAAACTTGACCGGGGTCCTAGCTTTTTCTGTTCCACGTTTAATTTCTGTCTATGTCACAGTTGGATAGTTCCTCTCTTCCTGAGTGGCAAAAAGTTGTCTGTAAGACAGGATGTGAGGGTAGATCTCCCTAACACAGCCCTGCATAGCATTGAAAAGCTAGAAAATGCTCCAATCCATCCAACACCATACTCATATCCTGCTGTCACCCTGAGAAAGGGGTCCATTGTGGCCTTAAAACGCCAGTGGCTGTGATATGATCTCTTTATGCTTTTGTAACCATTTTTGCCTATCAAAGGATTTTAGGGTTCATGGGCGGTGTGCTGGCTGTTTCATCAAATTTAGCATTAAAAAGGAGTCCGGGGGTTCTAACCCTTTAGAAACTATGTACAGTGGGTACGGAAAGTATTCAGACCCCCTTAAATTTTTCAGTCTTTGTTATATTGCAGCCATTTGCTAAAATCATTTAAGTTCATTCTTCTTCCTCATGAATGTACACATAGCACCCCATAATGACAGAAAAACACAGAATTGTTGACATTGTTGCAGATTTATTAAAAAAGAAAAACTGAAATATCACATGGTCCTAAGTATTCAGACCCTTTGCTGTGACACTCATATATTTAACTCAGGTGCTTTCCATTTCTTCTGATCATCCTTGAGATGGTTCTACACCTTCATTTGAGTCCAGCTGTGTTTGATTATACTGATTGTACTTAATTAGGAAAGCCACACACCTGTCTATATAAGACCTTCCAGATCACAATGCATGTCAGAGCAAATGAGAACCATGAGGTCAAAGGAACTGCCTGAAGAGCTCAGAGCCAGAATTGTGGCAAGGCACAGATCTGGCCAAGGTTACAAAAAGATTTCTGCTGCACTTAAGGTTCCTAAGAGCACAGTGGCCTCCATAATCCTCAAATGGAAGACGTTTGGGACGACCAGAACCCTTCCTAGAGCTGGCCGTCCGGCAAAACTGAGCTATCGGGGGAGAAGAGCCTTGGTGAGAGAGGTAAAGAAGAACCCAAAGATCACTGTGGCTGAGCTCCAGAGATGCAGTCAGGAGATGGGAGAAAGTTGTAGAAAGTCAACCATCACTGCAGCCCTCCACCAGTCGGGGCTTTATGGCAGAGTGGCCCGACGGAAGCCTCTCCTCAGTGTAAGACACATGAAAGCCCGCATGGAGTTTGCTAAAAAAACACCTGAAGGACTCCAAGATGGTGAGAAATAAGATTCTCTGGTCTGATGAGACCAAAATAGAACTTTTTGGCCTTAATTCTAAGCGGTATGTGTGGAGAAAACCAGGCACTGCTCATCACCTGTCCAATTCAGTCCCAACAGTGAAGCATGGTGGTGGCAGCATCATGCTGTGGGGGTGTTTTTCAGCTGCAGGGACAGGACCACTGGTTGCAATCGAGGGAAAGATGAATGCGGCCAAGTACAGGGATATCCTGGACAAAAACCTTCTCCAGAGTGCTCTGGACCTCAGACTGGGCCCAAGGTCTACCTTCCAACAAGACAATGACCCTAAGCACACAGCTAAAATAACGAAGGAGTGGCTTCACAACAACTCCGTGACTGTTCTTGAATGGCCCAGCCAGAGCCCTGACTTAAACCCAATTGAGCATCTCTGGAGAGACCTAAAAATGGCTGTCCACCAACGTTTACCATCCAACCTGACAGAACTGGAGAGGATCTGCAAGGAGGAATGGCAGAGAATCCCCAAATCCAGGTGTGAAAGACTTGTTGCATCTTTCCCAAAAAGACTCCTGGCTGTATTAGATCAAAAGGGGGCTTCTACTAAATACTGAGCAAAGGGTCTGAATACTTAGGACCATGTGAAATTTCAGTTTTTCTTTTTTAATAAATCTGCAACAATGTCAACAATTCTGTGTTTTTCTGTCAGTATGGGGTGCTATGTGTACATTCACGAGGAAGAAGAATGAACTTAAATGATTTTAGCAAATGGCTGCAATATAACAAAGAGTGAAAAATTTAAGGGGGTCTGAATACTTTCCGTACCCACTGTATATAGCCCTACAGAACACACAGACAGTGCACAGTCCACATGGGCTTTGCTGCTTAACTGCAAACAGGAACAGGAAATGTTTATTATAGAGAAAAAAGTTTCACCATAGATGCAGCTAACAACTTATAAACATTGGCATATACTGGCTGAAGAATATATCTGTAGCTGTTGTACAAAAATACATGAATAATGTATTCCAATACAAAAGATCTAAAAGCCAAGTAAAAGCAACAATGTTGACACTGTGTGAGATGCTCCCTGCTGTGCATTGTAGTTTAATTCTTAGACTGTTTCTGCAAGTTCAGAGGATGGAACCACAGCACCACAGGAGAGACATTGACATCCGGCACTCCTGGAGGTGTTGAATCATGCTGATGAGTCTGAAGGCATGGAGCCTCATTCACACGGCCTACCTATACGTACACCTGTGTGAACTGCCAACTTTGTGTACACAGAATGCTTAGATGTTCCATGCATCTGTGTGCAAGCATTCCCGTTTATGTCTTTTGAAACGCTGTGGCTTCATTGTAACAGCCCCTGGACCCAATTTGACAGCCATATGGGTCCATGTCTCCAAATGGAAATGGAAACAGCCTGTGTCCTTGCAGCTTCTGCATCCCAATAGACATCAAAAACAGAAAAACATTTCCCAGCACACTTACTAGCTAGACTACAGAAAAAGAAAAAAAAAAACAAATTGACCCTGTCCAACAATTCACATTAAAAGCAGAGTGTTTCGTTGCACATTTGTAAATACTGTATATGTGGAAGCTACAGTGTCTATGTCAAGGCTCCTTTGTATACTGAGGTCTTAAATTGTTACTAAACCCACAACAGTAAAATCAGTCTGTATATGCAGTAAAGCATGCTTGTTATACTCACTTTGGAAGCTAAGGGGTTACTCTGCATTGTGTAAAAAAGGCTGTTTGATTCTGTCTTCTCTGATCCTCTCCTTCTTTTATTGTCCCCAATCCATCTGCTGATCGTATAGAAACTTGGGGGCACTCTGCACATGCTCAGTTTGCTGTATATTGCTAGAGAGTTTTTTTTTTTTTTGGGAGGGTACATGTGATCAGCACAGGGCCAATCAGCACTGTACATTAGGGGGGTAAGAGGTCATGCAGCCTCATAGGACAATCTGAGAAGAATGAAAACCCCTCCTACAAGCTTTAATCAGTGCTCGGCCGGACACTAATAGCAGTCACAAGACTGCTATGTACTGCTGATGAGAAAAGGTATTAACCACTTAACCCCCGGAAGATTTTACCCCCTTCCTGACCAGGGGGTATTTTGCGATTCGGCACTGCGTGATTTTAACGGACAATTGCGTGGTCGTGTGACGCTGTACCTAAACGAATTTGACGTCCTTTTTTTCCCACAAACAGAGCTTTCTTTTGGTGGTATTTGATCACCTGTGCGATTTTTTGATCATGCGCTATAAACAAAAAAAGAGCGTAAATTTTGCAAAAATAACAATATTTTTCACATTTTTTATATAAAATTCCCCAAAAAATGTAAAAATCAAAATTTTTTAACATTTTCAGCCAATTTGTTTTATGCTACATATGTTTGGTAAAAAAAAAAAAATCGCAAAAAGCGTATTTTGATTGGTTTGCGCAAAAGTTATCGCGTTTACTAACAAAGGGAAAGATTTTTGTCATTTTTGTTGTTTTTTTTTTAACGCGTAATGGCGATCTGCGATTTTATTTTGCGGTACTGCGACATTGCGGCGGACAGATTGGACCCTTGACTGACATTTTTGACACTTTTGGGGTTACCAGTGACATTTCTACAGTAATCAGTGCTATACATATGCTCTGTTACTGTAAAATTACACTGGCAGTGAAGGGGTTAACTTTATTTGAGAGGGAGGGGTGGTGTGTGTCCCTAGGGGAGTGATTCTAACTGGGATTGGCTGTGGCTTGAGCTGTAGGAACAGTGATCAACGGTCCTACATAGTAGAACCGTATGATCACTGTTTCTACACAGGGGAGAATGACAGGCGGCTTGTTTACATCAGCCGCCTGCCTTTCTCCCGCTGCACCGACGATCGCCGAGTGACCGGCGGACTTCGGGTCTGGCGGTCACATGCGCAGGGGGGGGTCCGTGACCGAGCGGGAGCGCGCCTCCGGCGGCGCGCGCTCACTCCCCAGAGCCTCACAGGCTAGTGACATAAATATACGTAACTTTGCCTGTGAGGGGCTGACCGCCGCAGTATATGTACTTGCGGCGGTCGGCAAGTGGTTAAGCAGTTTATATTTACTAAAATAATTGTATTTCCATGCTTTGTGTACTATGTGAGACCATATACATTGAATGCAGGGTCCTGGGTTGAGTAACACTTTAAGGCCCCTTCCTCACGGGGCGGACTCCGCCTGCGATCTGCTTACTCAGCAGGGGATCTGTTTGCTGATCCCTGCTGAGTAGGTGAATGACAAGTCTGTGTCAGTTCTGTTTATGCAGAGCGGACATGGACACAGCCCACTCTCCTCTATGGGTGGTTGTAAACAGACCGCCTGTTCGTTTACAACCAACTGCCATCCAGTCCAACCAGACGGAAGGGAATGGATCCCCATCCATTGGTTTTTAGTGGATCAGGTTAGATGTAGGAGGGTGTAAACGGACACATGCCCATTTAACACCCGTCGCTGTATAGAGGAGAATAGAGCTTCAGATCAGGTGCGCCTGCCCGTTTTTCAGGTGGACCCGATCAGAAACTCAATTCTCCTCTATACAGTGATGGGTGTAAATGGACATGTGTCCATTTACACCCTCCTACATCTAACCCGATCCACTAAAAACAAATGGATGGGTATCCATTCCGCTCTGCCTGGCTGGACTGGATGGCAGTTGGGTGTTAAACGTTCGTGTGAAAGGGGCCTTACTCTAATATAGCAGAACATATGGAGAACATATAGCAGTGGATAAATTAAGGGCAGGTTTGCCTGGAGGGAGCCTACTCCTCCTTAAAGGCACAGGGACAGATTGGACACCCAGCAAGAGCACAATGGCAGCTGAAGGTATTCAATGTGCTCCCACGTCAAATCCAGCGAAAAAGCATTACAAGAAGATGGCAACCACCCCAATTTCCAAACACACTTACTAGTTAGCCTACAAACTTACCTTGTCTAACAATTCACACTAAAAACAGAGGTTTTATATGCACATATTAGCAATAGACAGGAATAGGACTGCCTGCACATGAATGTACGGATAGGTGGGCCATGTGAATGACACCTAAAGATAGAGGACACAGACTGGTAGATTAGTAAGTATTAAAGCTTTTTTTGCTGGGACCTGTTGTTACCATTTTTTGCAGTGAAGACAGTGTCAATTTAAGTGCAATTACATATACAAAGAAAAATAAAATTGAAGCTGCATATACTACCCTGCACATGAAAATCCTGTTAGCAGGAGCACACTTATACAATCAGATACAAAGAACTGATCTTTAGTTTCCATAGCAACTACAAAGACTTTGTCATTTTTCTGATAGCAAATACCAGATTTTCCTATGTACTAGTAGAGGTGTATGAGCTAGGAGTGATGATCATTTGGTAATCCACTGGAAGGATGAACAACACAGCTGTAGATCTATTGATCTGTAGTGGGATATACAAATTGTGGGCTAATTTATTATAAAAGGGTTTCCCCAGGTAATTTATTTTTTCATAAAAAAGAAAATGTGCTTAGTTTTCACTACTGTAAATTCTGAAAGAACCCTCTGCCCACTGCTTTACATCCTTTCTAGGAAACTTTGCACAAAAACAGGGAATTTAATTTACATGCATTGCAATACATGTTAATGCTGGCAACTGCGTCAAAGTAATCTCTCTCTGGCCAGTGACTACTCTGCTCTGCAAAATTTCCAATATGGGGTACATAGACACAAGTTGTAGGAGAGCTGCTGGTCACTGACTTGCACTATGTAATAGAAATAGGATACTGTATACCCAGGCTCAGATCACAATACCTTATACATATATTCATTCAATTTATAGGCGCTAAAGGGGTGTGACCTCATACTAACACTATCAAAGCGGAAGTGGAAGCGGATACCTCCAATACGAGAAGTGGAGGAGGATGGAAAACATTTAATGGAATTTCCTTTAGTTAGTGAAGTTCTACTTTAAGGCCCCTTCTACATGGGGCACATTTAACTAGGAGTCCACCTGCACAGTGGAGAATCTGTCTGCTGATCCTCGCTGAGCAGGTGGATGGCTGATCTGTGTCCACTCCGTTTCTGCAGAGCGGACACAGACACAACCGGTTCTCCTCTTTGGGCGGTCGGAATGTAAACGGATCACTGGTCCGTTTACATCCGACTGCCCAGGGCTGCCACCTCATCGCATTAAACCAGGACACAAATTAGTTACACAGGTTCTGTGGCTAATTGGATGCACATAAGGCACTAAGTGAGTATAATTACCACCTTAATCAGCCACAGAGCCTGTGTAATTAATGTGTGTCCTGGTTGAAAGGGATGAGGTGGCAACCCTACAACTGCTATCCAATCCAATCTGCCAGAAGAATGGGGAATGGATCCCAATTCGTCTGTTTTTAGAGGATAGGATCAAGTCAGATGTCGGCGGTTTCATAGAGGGCAATGGATCATCTGATCAGGTCTGCCTAAAAAATCTAAAAGTTGGACCCAGTCGGTCCACCCGTGTGAAAGGGGCCTTAATCCTCATAGGAAGAGTACTTACTTACTCATCTTCTCTAAAATATTAGCTTAACCATCACTTTCTGTGTCAGTGACAACAATCCTTTTCTTTGAAAGGCAGTGGGCCAATCACACAAACAGAAAATGAGATGACTTCATTCACACACAGCTTTGCATCTTCAATAAGGGTCTTCTAATTTATATTACAGTCTGGGTCACACTGGTGCAGATTTTCTGTCATGCCTAGAATATTAACTCCCTGTCACTGACCTGCAGGCATAACCAATGGGTGCTAATTATGTTTCTGGTACAAAGCATGGTGACATTGTTGACAAATAAAACAGAAACTTTTTATGGGTTCCTTTACACCCAAGTTCCTTGCGCATTTCATGCACCACGTTCAAAAAGCACTGAGCGTGTGATCTGCTGTGGGTGTCAATGTAATCCTAACGACACCCCAAATACAGATTGCAAATGCAGTGCATTTTGTAAAAGTAGTGCTTGCACTACTTATGGTCTGATGCAGTGCGATTTCAGCCTATTCAAATGAATGGGATAAAAATCGCACTGCTCTGAGTCGCACAGGAAAGCAGACTGTGTTTCTGTGCAATTCAGGTGTGAACTGGCCCTAAAACATTTTGTGAACACTGAGTCCCACTTTTTGTCGCAGTAGCCCAGCAGGACTTGTCTGCCAATTTAAAACTGAGCCCACTTTGTATGTCAGTGCTCCTTATGCCTCGTACACACGCATCGATTATTGGCCGGGAATTTTTCGACCAACGTCCGATCGGCCGATTTTTGGCTTGTTAGTATGATGCTTCCGACAACCGACTCCGACTTTTCGTCCGAAACAAATCTGGTGTGCATGCTATAAAATTTTTGTTGGCCGTCAACACAACGGCCGATTGTTCCTCAGTCAGTACAGATTTCGGCAGACAAAAATTTGATGAGCAAGACTGGGCATGCTCAGAGAAGAAAAAACACACGGAAACTAAACCAGCACATGACATCACTTCTGAAGTAGATTTTTGTTGGCCGAGAAAATTTGTGTGCAGTCTAGAGCACATTTCCACCAACACAACAACACTGGACAAAAGTCGGCCGATCGGTCGGCCGATAATCGTTGCGTGTGTACGAGGCATAAGGCACCATTCACATGAGTGTTTAGCCACACTACCAATCCTAGCGGTAAGAATCTACTGATTCCTGCAGCTGAGAGTGACAGCTGCCTGTGAATCACTTTGTGTGCATCCAGCCACTATCACTGCAGGTAAAATCTGCCCACAGCCTTGTTTTATTTGCTGTTTTTTTTAATTTAGGGAAAGAGTTGAAGCCACTGGTTTAAAGTGATTGTAAAGTCTTGTTTTTTTTTTTTTTCTAAAAGGATACCAAACATGTTATACTTACCTACTCTGTGCAGTGGGTTTGCACAGAGCAGCCCCGATCCTCCTCTTCTCGGGTCCCTCTTCAGCGCTGCTCACCTCTCCCTCTTGTTGAGTGCCCCCACAGAGAGCAGCTCGCTATGGGGGGAACCCCGAGCCAAGCTGCAGCTCCGTGTATCCATTCAGACACAGAGCAGTGGTTCGGTCTTTCTCTCTCCCCATTGGTTAACTGAGCTTACTTGTCAATGGTGCCGCTGCTGTATCTCAGTCATTCAGGAGGGAGAGTCCCGGACGGAGAGTCCTGGACGGCCAAGGCATTCCTGGACATCGCTGGATCGAGAGGGGGCTCAGGTAAGTTAGTTAGGGGGCTTGCTGCACACAGAGCTTTTTATCTTAATGTATACAATGCATTATGTTAAAAAAAAAAACTGCCTTTACAACCTTTTTAAGGCTGGCCTCATACTGTTAAGCTGACCATACATGATTATATAAACATCTGTTAGTGTGTTGGGGTGCAATTAAAAATAATAGGCTTAACAGTACAAAGACATCACTGCAGTGCAATAGTGTGAACATTGGAAATGCAAAGCATTCTTTGAATGGCACCTGTGCCAAGATGATCTCCTGCATTCACAACTGCTCAGCACAGGACCTGGCAGCAAGTGGAGATCACTACAATGATTTTCAGCTTCCACAGGAATCAGCCAGGTATAGTATATACATAGTTGCATTTAAACAAGCTGGATCAATGTAACTATGTATAAAATATTCCATGCCTGGAAGTATTCTGTAATTGTTACATTTATTACAAAGGTCTACACATCTCAACAAAATGAGGGAAAAGTGAGAAGGGAAGAGGTACAGAGGATCTGGTTCCACATGAGGGACAGTTGGAAGGAATATTAGAAAGGGGGCTAAATTAGCCCCCCTTTCATATGGGCTGGTGGAAGGGGTTAAAACTTAGTATAAAGCAGGATTAAGGGTGGTAAATGAGGCCCATAGCTCTCCTCAGCCAGGTTCCCGCCAGAATGAGTTACCAGGCAGTTTAGTGGGGTCTATTAGGAAGAACAGGTGGTTGTCAGGCAGTTTAGGTTCTCTCTCTAAGGAATTAGCGAATGAGCCCCTTTCGCCGCCCGCTCACCTCAGCCTATGGGGTGGAGGTTACCTCAGGGAGAAGCATATTTAAGTTGCCTCCCGCCCCTCAGGGGCTCACATCTCTTCATACCTTCCATCTGGATTTCAGCTTTTCCTGGCTTCTGGATTTTTTCCTTGCTTGGACTTTACCTGCTCCTGGTACCGGTCTTTTCGGCTAATTATGTCCCTCATTCGTCAGCTGCTGGAGCGTGCGGGAGAAGATGGCGGGGAGGAATGGCTCCGTAGGTGTCTGCAGTTACCCAGGACTGCGGCAGCGGTGGGACCTTCGGATACCATACCGGCGGTGGCGGCAGAAGATGTCGGTGGCACTGCAACCGGGTCGGAGTTCACGGCAGGTCAGGTGATGTCGGGCCCGCCGGATGTGGACGCCGGTCACCGGTCGGGTGACGTCGGCGGAGGTGCGACGGGGCAAAGCATTTCCGGGGCAGTCGGCCCAGAGAGGAGGAAGCGGACACCGAGGAGACGGTACTCGCCGGTGGAATCGAGGCGCCCGGCTGGGCGGAGGGCGGAGAGTGCGGACCGTAGAGGACGTCCGGCGGAGGCCGCAGCGGGCCGTAGAAGCGGATCGGCGGGGTCAAGACGGTCTGAGGCCCCACAAGCAGGAGTTCGAGCTGGAGGGAGGCCGCCTGTTGCTGCTCAGGGTGCGCTCCTCCAGGCCAGCAGCCAGCCATGCATCCCCCATCAAGAGGCACGGGTGGAGGAGTCCGAGCCGGAGGATCCGAATCCCCCCAGACGACAGGCTGTCCCCGGTGGTGAGTTGCCGGGAGTCAATAGCCCGAATACATTTTTTAATTTGTTCAGAGATTTCTGTCAGAATTTTCCCTTATCAAGAGCAGGGGAGGGGGTGCCGGAGGTTAGTGAGGTTTGGGCGCCCCCTAGTGTGCAAAGTAGGAGTAGCCTATTTGAAGTTGCTAAAATACAAAATCTCCCCGAATCTGTTCTGAAGGAACCTATGACGTGTACTGTTTCACCCCTGGGTATGCATTTACCGGACTCCTTAAAGGAGCGGATATGGCAAGGGGTTTATATAGATTTATTGTCCCTGTTGCCTTCCTCTAGGGAGTTTATGACAAAGGGTGAAAAGGAGGAGGAGCATGATCGAAAGCGCTTTATACCTAAATCTATTTTCAACTGGATTCAGGCTTTCTGCATATGCTCCTCTGTTATGTGCGAGAAATTCCCGGAGAAGAGCGTGGGGTTGTTTCACCACGTCGAGATCATTCTCGAGGCTTATAAGGGGTTCGGGGGGGTGTCGTGGTTTAACTACGATGTAGCCTTTAGGCAAAAAATGGCAGTGCATCCGGGTCTGTCCTGGGGTTCTAAGGATGTGGGACTTTGGTTGGATTTATTTCTCCCCCAGCGGTCCTTTCAGCCCCGGGCAGCACCTGGTGCACAGGTGCCCCAACCAGCAACCCCCTTGGCTTACAAGCGAGGGATCTGCTTTGCATTTAATGACGGGCAGTGTCGATGGCCGGGTACTTGTAAATACCGGCACGAATGCGCATTCTGTGCCGGGGGTTCACCCAGTGGCCAAATGTTTCAGACGAATGGCGGGGGCTCAACAGGGAAGTGTTCCGAAAGGCCCAAACGCCGATGAGGCTGGCAGAGCTGCTGCCGTGGCTACAAACATACCCCGACCGCTGGAAGGCGGATCTGCTAATTGATGGTTTTAGTCTAGGTTTCCGACTTCCGCTGTTTGCGAGCCGGGGGTGCTCTATAGTTAACAATCTGCCATCTGTTGTTGGTATGTCCCATGTGGTGTTTGAAAAAATTAATAAAGAGATAGATGAAGGAAGGTTTGTGGGTCCGTTCTGTTCCCCCCCTTTCGATGACTTTCGAATATCCCCTATAGGTATTGTTCCTAAGAAAGAGCCAAATGCTTTTCGTTTGATCCATCACCTGTCGCATCCGCGGGGTGATTCTTTAAACGACCAGATTGACTTGGACGATGCATCGGTGCATTATTCTACGTTTGAAGATGCTCTATGTATCGTTAAAGGTTTGGGTAGGGGGGCATTACTTGCAAAGGCGGACATCAAGTCCGCTTTTCGTTTACTGCCTTTGCATCCTTCCTGTTTCAGCTCTCTAGGTATATTTTTTGAGGGACAATATTATTTTGACAGGTGTCTTCCTATGGGGTGTTCGCTTTCCTGTTTTTATTTCGAGTGCTTTGCCACTTTTTTGGAGTGGGTGGTGACACAGGTGACAGGTAAGTCCCAGGTAATTCACTATCTGGATGACTTCCTGTTTATGGGGAAAGCGAACACCCCTGATTGTGAGTTCATTCTTAATTCTTTTTTCATGCTTTGTGAGAATTTTGGCATCCCATTAGCGGGTGAAAAGACGGTGGGGCCTTGCACCTGTATCGAGTTTTTAGGCATCACCGTGGATTCAAATCTGATGGAATTTCGGCTACCTCAGGACAAGATTCGACGGCTGCGAGGTATGTTGTACTTGGTAATGCGGAAAAAGAAGGTATGTTTGCGAGAGATGCAGTCGCTTCTGGGGTTACTGGCCTTTGCCTCCAGGGTAATACCTGTGGGGAAGGTTTTTTCCAGGAGGCTGTACCTCTCGATATCGGGTTTGAAGTCCCCCTCGGCGCACGTTAGAGTGACGCATGATATGAGGGAGGACCTGTTGGTATGGCTACAGTTCCTGCTTCATTTTAACGGGAGAGCTGTTTGGCAAGAGGAGTTTGTTTTGGATTCAGATTTCATGCTCTTCACTGACGCTGCGGGCTCGGTGGGTTTCGCCGCAATTTGGCGGACTCACTGGTGTGCGGAGCGTTGGTGTGAGAGATGGAGACGATCTAAATTAATTAAAAACATTGTTTTGCTGGAACTATTTCCAATTGTGGTGGCGTTGGAGGTTTGGGGTGATTTCTTTAGAAACAGGCGTTTGATGGTTAGTACGGATAACAAGGGTGTTCTGTATGCCATCAATTGCCTGTCATCCAGGTCTCCGCCGGTCATTGCTTTGCTCAGGTACTTGGTTTTCCAATGTTTAAAGCTGAACGTATGGATTAAGGCTACCCATGTTCCTGGGAAAAGCAATGACCTGGTGGATTCTTTATCTCGTTTCCAGGTTCAGAAATTCTTTCAGCTCCTCCCAGAGGCGGATTCTGTAGGCGTGCCTTGCCCGACTCACCTGTGGGATTTGGTTTAGAGCTGGTGATGGACAATGTACAGCATTCCTTGGCGCACAGCACTTGGTCGGGCTACCAATCGGCGTTTGCTGTGTGGCTGTCTTTTCTTGCTTCCGTGCACAGCCCTCGGGAGTCCTTCTCAGAGGAGTTGGTCCTGCTTTTTCTGAACTTGCTTTTTGAGAAGGGGTACTCCTGGTCACATATCAATAAGCTGCTAGCAGGAGTGCGGGGTCATCCGGCTTGCGCATCTTTTTTCTCGGTCCAACAGGCAATGAAGGGCTACAGAAGGAGAACGGCTCATCCAGATTTGCGTCGCCCTATTACTTTGGACATGTTGCGAAGTCTATGTTCCGCAGTGTCGGGTATATGTTTTTCGGCGTATGAAGCCATATTGTTCCGGGCAATTTTTTCTTTGCTGTTTTTCGCGGCGTTGCGAATATCGGAAATTATTCCAGTGCGCACGGTTGCTGGCTCGGGTCTTAAATTTACCAATGTTTGCTGTACAGCGGACAGAGTGAGTTTGTTTCTGGTTAAATCAAAAACGGATCAGAGGGGTTTGGGACATTGGTGCCACCTGCACAGGTTTAGGGGTTCTCCGGTTTGCCCGGTGATGCTGGTTTCAGACTATTTAAGGGTCAGGGAGGGCGACAATGTATATTTCCTGATACATGCGAATGGTAAGACACTTACTAGATACCAATTTGATTTTGTGTTTCGGAAGTGTTTACAGTCGCTTGGTTTGGGCCAGTTGCGGTTCTCGTCCCATTCATTTCGGATCGGGGCGGCAACTGAGGCATCAAGGGCGGGTTTGGAGGTGGGATTGATTAAAAACATTGGTAGATGGAAATCAGATTGTTACACCTCTTATGTTCGCCCTAACCTCGTTTTTGCTCCTTTCAGGTAATCCATTGCAGGTGTGGATTGTGGGGCACTCTTTTGTGTTCTGGGCCCAGCAACGAGCGAGGCGACGGATATATTCCGAACTCCTTGGCTTGGACCAACATCGTTTTCAAGTTTCCTGGTTCAGTAAGAGGGGCATGAGATGGGAGGAGTTATTACCTAGCATGGAGAATTTGTTTGAATCCCAACCCCCTCCTGACATTCTGGTGGTACACTTGGGGGGGAACGATATAGGAAAAGTGAGAACGCTAGATCTAATTTTTCAAATACGGGACGACCTGCACAGTCTGAAGTTAAGATTCCCGAAAATGGTAGTGATGTTTTCGGAGATTGTGCACAGGCTGGTCTGGTCATCAGGCCGTTTGCGTTTCCATGGTAAAATTAAAAAGCGTGTTAATCGTGCTTTGGAAAAGTTTTTGGCACAGGTGAATGTATTATCATACAGGCACTCGGACTTGGAGGGTGGTGTTCAGGGTCTTTACCGGGGAGATGGCGTTCACCTCTCCGGTATTGGCCTTGACATATTTAATGCAAACTTGGGTTCGTTAATTGAATTGGCCGCGCTTCGGGGGTATGGTGACAGGCAATGAGGTATTGCCTGTCGTTTGGATGGTGATCAATTGTTTTGATCTTCTGTGAATGACAACCCGAGTTTTTTATGACTGGGTTGGTCTGTTATTTATATTGATATTTATAAAGATGGTTTATGTTATTTTGAATACCAGTCAATAAAGAAGCCGCGGCCGTTTTTACCAAGCTGTAGTCCGAGTGCCTTATTTTATTTAAAAAAAAAAAAAAAGGGTGTTCATACAGGTTTTAAGGTTTAAGATATAAGGTGATATAAGGTAAGTTTCAAATTATCTAATCTCCTTCCTACCATCCCATATTAGAAAGGGGGCTAAATTAGCCCCCCTTTCATATGGGCTGGTGGAAGGGGTTAAAACTTAGTATAAAGCAGGATTAAGGGTGGTAAATGAGGCCCATAGCTCTCCTCAGCCAGGTTCCCGCCAGAATGAGTTACCAGGCAGTTTAGTGGGGTCTATTAGGAAGAACAGGTGGTCAGGCAGTTTAGGTTCTCTCTCTAAGGAATTAGCGAATGAGCCCCTTTCTCCGCCCGCTCACCTCAGCCTATGGGGTGGAGGTTACCTCAGGGAGAAGCATATATAAGGTGCCTCCCGCCCCTCAGGGGCTCACATCTCTTCATACCTTCCATCTGGATTTCCCCTCCCGCCCTCCCCTGGTTTGTCGCGGCTTCAATAAATTGACTGGTTTGGGTCACCTCTAGGTTAGAGGGGGACGTGTACTTTATGATATATGATGTTGATGTGGATGATGTATGGTGGATGGTGATCAATTGTTTTGATCTTCTGTGAATGACAACCCAAGTTTTTTATGACTGGGTTGGTCTGTTATTTATATTGATATTTATAAAGATGGTTTATGTTATTTTGAATACCAGTCAATAAAGAAGCCGCGGCCGTTTTTGCCAAGCTGTAGTCCGAGTGCCTTATTTTATTTAAAAAAAAAAAAAAAAAGGGTGTTCATACAGGTTTTAAGGTTTAAGATATAAGGTGATATAAGGTAAGTTTCAAATTATCTAATCTCCTTCCTACCATCCCATAAGGTAGGATTCCCTTCGATTTTTTTGGAGTGTGTAGATTTTTGAACGTTTATTGTTGGCTTTTATATGTATGTGGTGGCTAAATTTGGTGAAGGGCAGGGAGATTAGCAAGGAATGCCTATGATTCTTTTTTATGTAGCGCCCCTTGACCCCCAGCATCAGGGGGGGCTGACATTTCGGCTCAGGGTGCTGCTTCTTAGGCATGGTGGGTGTGGACATTTGTAGAAAAGATGGGCATCAGTCACGTTTAGAATGCAAAAGTGAGTTTATTGCTCACAACAGAGGAAAAATGCAGGACCTATTTTGCGATTCGGCACTGCGTGAAAATGAAATTGACGTCCTTTTTTTCTCACAAACAGAGCTTTCTTTTCGTGGTATTTGATCACCTGTGCGATTTTTACTTTTTGCGCTATAAACAAATAAAGAGCGACACTTTTGAAAAAATAACAATATTTTTCACATTTTTTTATATGAAATTTCCCCAAAAAAATGTAAAAATCAATTTTTTTTTAACATTTTAGGCCAATTTGTTTTCTGCTACATATGTTTGGTAAAAAAATCACAATAAGCGTATTTTGATTGGTTTGCGCAAAAGTTATTGCGTCTACTAACTACGGGAAAGATTTATGTCATTTTTATTGGTTTTTTTTTTTTTTACTACTAATGGCGGCGATCGGACATCGGAGCCGCCGGTCACTCGCGCAGGGAAGGCAGGGAACGAGTGGGGATGGGAGCGCGCTTCAGGCGGCGCGCCCTCCCCCCCTAGAGGCTCATGGTCGGCTTTCTTGTAATAACAACCAATGCGGCTAATGAGCCGCTTGCCTGTTATTACACCAGTGGGATGGGACGTTCCCCCCTCCCCCTGCCTTCTGCCGCTCCATCCAGGTCTCTTGTATCACCGGGAGGCCTGAATGACCAGCCGGCTCATCCGCCGGCTGGCTGAAGACCGGAGCAAGGCCGGAATTGGATCTGATCGGGTCTCCGATGTAGTAACCCGGAAATTATGTCATGACATCACTTCCGTTTACTGAAGCCTTAAAGGCACCAGATTTAAAAAAAAAAAAAAAAATGACAGTATTCAAAACAGCCAAACTTGCTATTTTTGAATGCTTTTAAGTGCAGAGGAGGGGTTTGGGGTCTCCTGGACCCCAGATCCCTCCATAAAGAGTACCTTTCACTGCGTATTGCTGTCACATTGGCTGTTTACATTACTTGTGACAGCAATAACAGTGATGAAAAAAAAAAAAGTAAAAGGACAGTGTAAAAACGAAAACTTCAAATGTACAGAATATCGTCCTGAAAGGTAGCTGAAAAATCAGTATCGGTGGACCTCTACATGATACCCTTACCGCATGCGGTAAGCCTTAGTGAATTGACCTCATAGCCATGTTTTCTTAAGGCCCCTTTCACACGGGCACACCGCCTGATGGAGTCCGTTCTGCTCAGTGGGGGATCGATCCGCCGATCCCTGCTGAGCAGGTGGATGACAGCTCCGTCTCCGCTCTGTGTGCAGAGACGGAGCTGTCAGATCCCCGCTGTCCTCTATGGGGAGATTCCATGAGAACAGACCGCCTGTTCGTTCTCATCTGATCCCATCCGATCCTCCAGACGGATGGAAAATAGGGTTTCCATATGGATTTCACAGACAGGTTAGGATCGGAGAGCAGCGGGTGTCAGCGGACTTGTCTCCGCTGACATCGGCTGCCCCATAGGGATGCATGGAACATCCGATCAGATCCGCCTGAAAAACTGACAGGCGGATCGGATCGCCTGTGTGAAAGGGGCCTAAAGCGACGGATCTGTCGTCCGTTTTTTGTGGCATGCTAGTCTGATGTGAAAAGTGAAGAGGTTATTTTCATATGAATTTTCCCGTACGACAGAATTCTACTTCAGAAGTGATGTCATGTGTTGGATTGCTTTGTATGTGTTCTTTCTCTCTGAGCATGCCTAGTCTTGCTCTTAAGATTTTTTTCTGTCGAAATTTGTACTAATGAGATGAAAATCGGACGTTGTATTGCGGACAACAAAAATTTTATAGCCTGCACATCAGGATTTTGTCAGCCGAAAAGTCGGAGTCGGCTGTCAAAAGCACTATACTAACAATCTGAAAATCGGCAGATCGGTCATCTGACGATTTTTCCCTACAGATTTTCTTATCATGTGTACGGGCCTTTAGTTTCCACAAAACATAGGCAGCAGCACAGAATTGGGCCAAAAACATGGAACAATCTAGTAAAGAACACTTTCAAAAACTCTAGTAGGCCATATTTTTACAAAAGAAAACACATTTTATGAATGTATGGAATGATAGATTTAGTAAAGGAGCACAACCTTTCCTGTGACCTTTGAAAACGTCACAGGAAGTGACGAAACGCGTCAAGGTTGTGGAACGCACGTCAGCCAGCTACTCACCACGTGGAACGCAAGCCGGAACACTCCGCTCGCCACTCTGCTAGGAGGTGTTTGTAAGCAGTTTCTTTGCCTGCAAACTTGGAGTTTGAGTCTTTCTTCGCTCAGATTTTTATGAATATTTGGTGAATAAACTTTTAAAACGATAATACACTATCTGGAGCCTTTCTTTTAACCCCATATCCTGAGGATCGAGATCGGGTAAGGAGGAACCTAACCTGTATCCCACCAGGATCATCCACAAAGGGTATCCCCAATCCGGCCTGAACGGCCTCCAAGCGCTGTAGGTCCTAGTGCTATACAGCAGTGATCCTCAACCCTGGCCTACAGGGCCCACTAACAGGCCAGGTCTGCAAGATAACTGAAATACATCCCAGGTGATATCATTTGCTGCTCAGTGATTGCAGTACTCTAGTCTGCATCTCCCCAAGGTAATACTTAAAATCTGGCCTGTTAGTGGGCCCTGAGGACCGGAGTTGAGGACCACTGCTATACAGCACATAGGACCCAATAATTCTGGTAAGTCATTTATTTCTACCACAAGCCACAGGAAAAGAGGAATCCACGTCACTAAAGTCACAAACTTTTATTTATTGAGCACGAAGCACTTTGCACCTGATCACCACTTGAAAAGACTTTATTTATTGAATTTTACATTTATTTTATTCACATATATTGATCACCACTGGAAAATACTTATTTATCTATTTATCAATTCCTTGGAACTTTTTATTAATTTTCATGTGTTTAATTGATTTGTATTATCACTTATACTGTAAAGATACGTTTTCAACATTGTTCACATACATTAAAGAGGAAGTAAACCCCCTATGATAAGGCCTACCTATAGGTACTGTAAATATCTCCTAAACATGTACCGTTTAGGAGATATTTACCTTACATGCAGCCAGTGACGTCACTGGCGCATGCGATCTGAAGGAACGGCCGCTCGTGCCGTTCCTTCAGAACTCCGTGCCGTGACTGTCGGCTCTCGCGCTCGTGCGCGGGAGTGACGTCACCGCGGCTCCGGCCAATCAGATGGCCGGATGCCGCGATCCCGGAAGACGGGCGACTGGACATGTCGCCCGTCATAGAGGCGAGTGAGCGGCACGGCGGGGGCTCGTTCTAAGGTAAGTATTGCATAATGAGCTAGTATGCGATGCATACTAGCTCATTATGTCTTTCTCTTGCAGGGTGAAAAAAAGAAAAAAAAATTTGAGTTTAAAACCTCTTTAAGTTAATTGTTTTTCTGCGGCGAGCGCTGTATATAGCCTAGGCTATTTTTCTATCAAAGGAGCGCAACACAGCAATTTTCAGGCAATAAAGTTCCACATGGAAAAGACAGCTTGGATTTCCGAGCATCAGGAAACAAACATTTTAGAAGGTAGTTCAAATGTCAACGCCTCCAAATACCAAAATGCTTTTTTTGCAAAAGAAAAATAACAAACATGTTAAAATGTAAAATATTATAAGGTAATGACCATAAAAAACCCCTTAACCACAGACACGTGCGATAAATTACCGCATGAGAAATGCAGTCCTTACTGAACAATCAAAAAAATACAGCATTCGTTCTTTAACACTAAATTTTTTTTACAGCATGCGTTATTATATCACATTTTATTTGCCGTTATTTAACGATTATTGAATTGGCCTCTTTATTTGTATATACTGTAGAATGATTTGGTTACCATGGAGACAGTGGGGATGTTGTGGTATGAGGGGCAGGCGTGTGAGGTGATAGCTGATCACATACAGCCGTGCACACAGGCAGGGCTCCTCCTTCAGGTGAACATCCCGGGCGGCCTATAGGCGGCGCTCCTCCCTGAGCATTCAGTAGCTGTAGGCGGGCAGTCCTTCCGTCAGTGAGTGAGTGTTGTTGGCGGGCAGTAGGACCGCGCCGCAGCCGCCTCCATTTCCCGGCCAGGCAGGCCGCCTCCTCCTCTCCGCCTTGCTTGGGAAAGCCGCGCCGTGTCCGTGTCCCGCGCCCCCCAGCATGGAGTACGAGTGGAAGCCGGACGAGCAGGGCCTCCAGCAGATCCTGCAGCTGCTAAAAGAGTCTCAGTCTCCGGACACGACCACCCAGAGGGCCGTGCAACAAGTATCCTTCATGTGGGCGCCAAGGCCTGTCCGCTCCGCTCCCCGCCCCGGCTTGTGTAGTGGCGGACAGGTCGGAGGCTCGGGGCCTAGTCAGGGGAGAAGCCGGTTGCGGGGGGGATGTGTGAGGGAGGGGGGGGGGAAGGTGTGTGCTGACAGCCGGGGCTCTCCCGTCACTCCGAGCCCGAGGCCTGAGTCTTCTTCCCGCCACACCCGGCACATGTCAGGCTTGGCCGGAGACTCAGGCCGGGGAGGGAGCCCTGGATTATGGGGAGGCCAGAAAAGGATGGGAATGGCGCTGTGCTCAGAGGGGTGACCACATGTCCCTGCTCAGGGTGACCTGTTGTCACCAACTACCTGTCATAGGAAACGGAAGGAGCCCCTGGCAGGTGGTCTGCTTGTCCTTAGAAATGAGACCATGGCTGGCTGATCCCACTTCTCCCAGAATCGGCAGACCTATGTCCGGATCGCATCTGACTTCATTACTTCTCCAGACATTGGCCTGTACCTGTCTACTGCTTCATACCACATGCCCAGGACTGCCTTTCCTGCACGTGTATGGTGTGACCAGGACAGAGATGTCTCATATGGATCCCCTCAACACATGCAGGAAAAGGCCCAGCAGATATGGTGTGAACAAAGCTGCCTTCACACCAGGAATGGACCAACTTCAGCCCTCCAACTGCTGTGGAACTATATGTCCCACGAGGCATTGATTGCAGGACTGACCGATACAAGCGTGGCGGTGATTTGTAGTTCTGCAACAATAGTTGCAATAGCCCAACACACGTATGCTTAGGCAGTCACATTCTACATGGTTGTGACTAGAGAGGAGCACATGTTTGGTACAGACTTTGGTTGAAAGGAGAGATCTTTTGGCCCTACTTATGTTGGTCACAGGAGTGCAGAACGTTCTGCATTCCTGTGATCTGTATTCAGTGGGCAGCTGAGGTCACTCGGCCGATCCAGACCTTAATGTAAGGATCCACCCAAATGCTTTACTGGCTGCTCGCTCAGCCTCTCAGCACGCTGCTGGGAGACTGAGCCAGCCGCTCCCACCCTCTACACAACCCAGAACTTCAGTGAGTGCTGGAGCGACGAAGTTCAGTGGGCAGCTGAGGTCACTCGGCTGATCCAGACTTAAAATGCTTGACTGGCTGCTGGCTCAGCCTCTCGGCATGCTGCTGGGAGACTGAGCCAGCCGATCCCACCCTCTACACAACCCAGAACTTCAGTGAGTGCAGGAGGGGCGAAGTTCAGTGGGCAGCTGAGGTCACTCTGCTGATCCAGACTTAAAATGCTTCAGCCTCTCAGCACGCTGCTGGGAGACTGAGCCAGCCGCTCCCACCCCTACACAGCCCAGAACTTCAGTGAGTGCTGGAGGGGCGAAGTTCAGTGGGCAGCTGAGGTCACTCGGCTGATCCAGACTTAAAATGCTTCAGCCTCTCAGCACGCTGCTGGGAGACTGAGCCAGCCGCTCCCACCCCTACACAGCCCAGAACTTCAGTGAGTGCTGGAGGGGCGAAGTTCAGTGGGCAGCTGAGGTCACTCGGCTGATCCAGACTTAAAATGCTTGACTAGCTACTGGCTCAGCCTCTCAGCACGCTGCTGGGAGACTGAGCCAGCGCTCCCACCCCTACACAGCCCAGAACTTCAGTGAGTGCTGCAGTGGCGAAGTTCAGTGGGTAGCTGAGGTCACTCGACTGATCCAGACTTAAAATGCTTGACTGGCTGCTCTCTCAGCATGCTGCCGGGAGACTGAGCCAGTTGCTCCCACCCTCTACACAACCCAGAACTTCAGTGAGTGCAGGAGGGGCGAAGTTCAGTGGGCAGCTGAGGTCACTCGGCTGATCCAGACTTTAATGTAAAGATCCACCCAAATGCTTGACTGGCTGCTCGCTCAGCCTCTCAGCACGCTGCCGGGAGACTGAGCCAGTTGCTCCCACCCTCTACACAACCCAGAACTTCAGTGAGTGCTGGAGGGACGAAGAGCTGGTGAATGGCAGTCACCGACATACTACTAACTGAAGACCGAGAACTGAGCGACCAGCAGTCTGATTGCCCTTTTCTTGGTCTAGAATCAGCGGGGGACCAATGGACTGATCAACTGAGGTGAGTGTAACTGCTCATGTACACACAGACTAGGTTGACTGATTGCACCTGGTGGTCAAAACGTTCCTGTCCTGAATGTGATTCTTCCGCGTTCAGGTGAGGAAAATTAAAGAGGTTGTAAACCCCTTTTTTTTTCTTTTTTCACCCTGAAAGACAAACGCATAATGAGCTAGTATGCATCGCATACTAGCTCATTGTGAAATACTTGCCTTAGAATGAGCCCCCGCCGTGCCGCCCGCTTAGCTGTATGACGGGCGACATGTCCAGTCACCCGTCTTCCGGGATCGCGGCATCCGACCATCTGATTGGCCGGAGCCGTGGTGACGTCACTCCCGGGCACGCGCACGAGAGCCAACGGCCACGGCACAGAGTTCTGAAGGAACGGCACCAACGGCTGTTCTTCAGAGCGCACGCGCCAGTGACGTCACTGATGCATGTAAGGTAAATATCGCCTAAACGGTACATGTTTAGGAGATATTTACAGTACCTATAGGTAGCCTTACCTATAGGTACAAGTGTCAGAGGAGGGTTTACTTCCTCTTTAAACCTCTAACTGCAGTGGCTTCTAAACTTTTGTAAAAGACTGGGGTTTATTTACGAAAGGCAAAGCCACTATGGACTACAAGAGCATTTCAGTGCACTTGGAAGTGCAGTCGCTGTAGATCTGAGGGGAACATGCAAGGAAAATAAAAAAACTGCATTTTTGCTTGCACACGATTGGAGGATAGAAATTGGCAGATCTTCCCCCTCAGATCTACAGTGTCTGCACTCGTGCACAGTGGATTTGCCCTTAGTAAGTCAACTTATGTATGCTTGGACATATGGGCTTTTATGGAGTTGAGTTTAGGAGCTTTAGCCAAAAAAATTAAAACACTTATAAACTCAGGTTTAGACACTGTAGTGCAAAAAAACCCTTAATGTTAGTTTTTGTTTAAATGCTGACGTTCTCTTTTTAAAGAGTTTGTAAAGGCTATTTTTTTTTTCCTTTGGAGAATACCAAACGTCTATTTACCTGCTCTGTACAGTGGTATTGCACAGAGCAGCCCCGGTCCTCCTCTTCTGGGGTTAGAACACACTGAAACAAGCTAAAAGATGTCTGCAATAGTCTTGACATTGTACCCATGATCGGCTGACCATTGGGGGTGATTTACATTTTTTTATCTGCCTAAATATGTACCTTATTTTCCCCCAAAAGGTGAACATTAAAGCAGTATTAAACCAAAAATGTTCTTTATTGAAGTGTGCAAATCGTTAGATGTGGTTGCTGCATTCGATTTTTATTTTCAGGCTCCCCCCGACCTCTGTTTTTACCTGGTGATCTGGCCGGTAACGCACCTCCTGTATTAGTGGCCCCACTCTGGATGAAAGCAGCAAAGATACCTTTGGACAGTAGCGTTGTCAGTCTTGAGGGGAGGGTAGTGTTAGATGTATTGGCAGATTTAAATACACTAACCTATTGAAACCCAACACTTTTTTTAAGCAGTTACTGAAAGTTTTGTTCCTTTTGGAATAAAGGTTTTACATAAAAGCTGACTATAGTAAGCACCCCTGTCAGTGGTAAATGGTTTGTCTCAACCCTGTAACTGCTGCATCTGCAAGACAGTTTTTTTTTTTTTTAAACATACTTACTGGCCAGATAGGCTGCATTATAATACATGTTTGCTTTTTGGTTTATTACCACTTTAAGTCTGGGTCAAACTTGTGCTCCTCTCTAGTTATGAGAACTGGTTAGCGCACAGATTGTGGCTGCAATCCTGTATGTCTGTCTCTACCGCCGGCCTCAACCTTTATTCATAACTCTGTGTTGGTACAAGGTGCAACAGGAAAGAGTATTGGTGATCTTACTTGCTGATGTTTGTTATTAGATTTGGTGACATCTGGGTACTTCTGATGGCTTAGTGTTCATTATCTCTTTAGAGTTGCAGAGAATGTGTCAGAGCAGCATATCTGCGTGAGATGCTACTGTAAGTTGTCCCAGGATAAGCAGCTTCAGGGCAGTAAAGCTGTTATGATATAACAGTGCTACACATAAATCCAGAGGTGCTACACAGGCATTTTGGTTTACATCAAATTGACCTAAGCAGAGTTTGTTGCATTGCTTGTGAAGAACATGTAAATAATTTGCTGATGTTCAACCTGAAGTGTATCTTAACCCCTTCCCGCTGACCACACACATCTGCAGCCTCATGGAAGTGGGCTTTTATCTGTGTGGCCATATATATGTGCATCTCCCTTTGTGCTGGGAGCGCGTCGCTCAGGGACTGAGATCTCGCCAACCATCGGAACCCTCATTTCTGGGTCACCTGGTCGCTGTGATAGCCTCTGATTGGCTATTACAGTAGTCAGTCACTATAAGCCTGCCCCTATGTTTACTTCCTCATATTATAGAGAAAGCTACAATCTATCGTCTGCTAATTGCAGGAGAGGAAAATGTAAACAAAAGTGTGGACAAAAAAAAAATTACAAGATGGCTTGCCATATTACTATTGGGGTCAAAGGTCAGTCAACATATTTAGGGTAAAATTTTAATTATTTTTTATTTTTTTAATTTAGTGTCAGTGTGTGTTAGGCAGGATAAAAAAAAAAGCGAAATGCACACCGTTTCGGGGCTGTACTATGGGTACAAACATGCAGATGTGTTTTATCGCTGCAATCGTCAGGCGCAGAATTGATTTTGGGTTGTTATATGGCGGTAAGTTATCCTTTGATCTAAAAAAAAAAAAAAAAAAAAAAACCAGCGATAGTAATTACTATAGTCAAAGTAGTTGACTTGAGTGTGAAGGGGTTAACCTAAGGACAGTCATTTAACCACTTGCTGACTGCCGCACGACTATTTACTTCGGCAGTCAGCCCCTCACAGGCAGAGCGACGTAGATCTACGTTGCTAGCCTGTGAGGGTCTAGGGAGCGAGCGCGCACACGCCCCCCCCCCCCCCCGCGTGTGACCGGCGGACCCGATGTCCGCCGGTCACTCTGCGATCGTCGCTGCAGAGGGAGAAAGGCAGGCGGCTGATGTAAACAAGCCGCCTGCCATTCTCCCCTGTGTAGAAACAGTGATCATACGGTTCTACTATGTAGGACCGTTGATCATTGTTCCTACACCTCAAGCCACAGCCAATCAGTTAGAATCACGCCCCTAGGGACACACACAGCCCCTCCCTCTCAAAGTTAACCCCTTCACTGCCAGTGTAATTTTACAGTAACAGTGCATATATATAGCACTGATTACTGTAGTAATGTCACTGGTAACCCCAAAAGTGTCAAAAATGTCAGTCAAGGGTCCGATCTGTCTGCCACAATGTCGCAGTACCGCAAAAAAAATCTCAGATCGCCGCCATTACGCGTTAAAAAAAAAAACAAACAAAAATGACAATCTTTCCCTTTGTTAGTAAACGTGATAACTTTTGCTCAATCCAATCAAAATATGCTTTTTTGCGATTTTTTTTTTTTTTTTTTTTTTTTTTTTTTTTTTTTTTTTTTTTTTTTTTTTTTTTTTTTTGGTCCAACTAGATACAGGCTGCTCACATCTTAAGCTGGCCATACATTATACAATTTTCTTATTCAATGTCCTTAGATTTACCTTCAAATGCAAGCACCTGTCTAATTGGATACAAATTAAACGTGTTTAGGTTTGACCTCCTATTTGGTTTTGGAAAATAGGAAATTTAAACAAAAAAATTGTATAATGTATGGCCAGCCGTATATGAAGCATTTTCTTTTCCTGCAACCATCACATCATCCTTGTTCACTGTGAGACGTTTTCTCTCTGAGCAAAGGGGGTCACTTGCTCACCACTGCCGTCATTCATAGAACGCCTTGTATTTGTTTTCAAACAACGCAAGGCTTTTTCTGATTGGAAGAGGTGGAGAAGGCAGTGATATCAGGGTCTCCACTTCTCCAATTAGAGAACATATAAAAAATTCAGATGTTTGCTTTACAAAAATACATGACTGTTATTGATGGGTGTTCCAATGTGAGGATGCTGCTATGTTGCGTAAAATTCTTGTTTCCAGTATCCCAGGCAGTACTATAGGCGTTAAACTTCTGCCACTGAAACGGATAGTAAGGATTGTGGGCTGCTTACTCTTCACCTCATCAATTCACATAATGTTTTTTATTCTTTTCACAGCATGTGCTCTGTGAATGTATAGTTGGAGAGGATGATTGTCACCATCTCCCCTTGTCTATTCACAGAACACCTTGTACTGTGTGAATGGAATAGGTGTTTGGGAATGAATAAGGGGAAGAGCAAGTGACCCACTACCACCACTGTATTAGAGCTGGGCCTGTAAGTTGAGCATCCGAAGTTTAGTGCTTAGTGCAGCATAAAGGAAAGCGTTTCCCCTAACTCAGCATTGTCAGAGGTCATTTTTTTTTTTCCATTTCTAGAGCAAATGTCTAAAAATTATTTTCCCAGATATCAACTTTAAAAAGGTATTTTCCTCTTATCCAAAAATTACAATAAAAGCAACTTTGCCATTACTAAACCTTTCCAATCCGCAAGCATACTCATTTAAAGCAGCTCTTCAGTCATTTTTTTTAATCTTTCTGTCTATTAAATCTTCTGCCTTTGTTTTAACTTTGGGTAGTAAAACATTTTCTTTCTGCTAGTAAATGCCTTCTACAGCCCACTTCCTCGTCTGATGAAAAGCCTGCCCTAGGCTAATGACATCATGCACAGCTCTCTTCCACTCACAGTGAGTTTGCCAGCAAGGGAGGAGGGATGAGTCATAGGACAGCCAATGAGTGTGAATGTTTGTGTGTCTTTGTAAATCCAGGAAGTAAACAGGTAGCTTCAGCTGCCCACAGTTAAAATGGCTGCAGCCAGACTTGGTGGAAGGAGATTCCTGCAGCATATATGGCAAGTACAGAATCACAGTATATATAAAAATAATATACAAAGTGGTTGGAGGGAAGCTTCAGAATGGCAAATATGTTTTTTTATTACAAATTATGTGAGCAGACTGCAGTTCCTCTTTTTTAACTGCAGGCTTTGTGTTCTCTGCATGCCATTTTTTTTTTCTGTTCCTCCAGGGCCGGCGCTCCTGTTGGGCGAAGAAGGCAGCCACTGACTTCCCTCGTTAGCCTGGCTGGAAAAAACGAGGGGCCCTGGGGCGCACTGCTGCCTAGGGATGCAGCCATAGCCCGCTGACTTCCTCGTTAGCCTGGCTGGAAAAAACGAGGGGACCTACACAGGGCTATGGCGCTGACTGAATGCAGAGAAAGCAGCAGCCATGGAGGCCTGTCATGGCTGTAGAACAGGAGGTCAGCAGCAGCTCAGACTGTGAGGAGGACACATCTAAGGAGGCAGAGTAGGCAGGCACAGCTGGGTCAGTGGAGGCGGGCATGAGGTCAGCAGAGGAGGCGGGATTTGAACATAGCTGCTGAGTCCGGTGAGTCCGCTCTTATCCTGTCACCTGCATGGCTCTTGGCAAGACTTAACGACACCCTAGCCGCACCACAAACACCCCCGTGTGGGCGGGGAGGAGGTTGCGGGGAGTGTTAGTCTTGCCTAGAGCTCAAAATAGTTATGCGCCAGCACTGTGTTCCTCCCTGTTCTTACAATAAGCATTTTTTTTTAAGGACAGAAAAATTTAATCTCCCTTTACTTCTTGAAACTATGCCTAGCATTCTGAGTCTACCTCTTGGAACATGTGACAGGAAGTTCCCAGAGTGCATCTGTGAGGCCCGGATTATTTAACTAGTGCCTCAAGGAACCAGAAAGTGGATAAACAGTAATTTTGTAAAAGTAAAAAATGTTTCATATCAGAATGTAGAGATGTATGCTGATGTGAATTATGGGAAAGGTCCACTTTTAATATCCGCTTATCAGTCCTTCTATGTGGCTGTATTTGATTTTTGTTTTCCTTTATTAATCAGGTAATGCTGCAAATAACACATGTATTGCCAAATCTACACTCTTCTTCATGGTATTTAGGCTATGTTTCCACTAGTGCAACGCCAAAGTCACGTGACTTTGATGCAACTTTGAGTGCAATTTTGACCTGACTTTACACTCTGACTCAGTCGCTGCAACTTTAAGTCATAGATTGGAACAGGTGCCATTGAAATCAATGGGCTGTGACTGGACACAAAGTCGCATGACAAGTCGCACTAGTGAAAACTAAGCCTTATGGAAGGAACTATTGTCAAATAGGCTGAACTTCACACGTCTGCCTTTGTTCATCTGCTTTACATGGACTGATGACCAGAGTTTAGAAAATGGAACAGTGTTTGTGCTGCCAGTTTAGCTCACATGAAGTGAAAAGGTCAGTGCATTTCTGGCAAGAACAGCAGGTATTTTCTGTACTTGCTGAAAAATATTTTAGCCTAAAAGAAAACTAATGCAGATACCAAATTTATGGAAAGATGTAATGTATTACATTTTTTGTTAGCTTAAAATATTTAAGGCCTCATGCACTGTTAGCTTGAATCTCGCCAGGAGGCAATTAAAAGATGATATACGGCCCTTCAGTGGCTAACCCCCCCCTAGATAGTGAATTCCCCTCAACTGGCCGGGAGTTATGACGACACATAGCACTCAAACTTAGCGCAGACACAACTGATTTTATTGCAAGTTTAGCTCATATTTAAAGGCAAGTTTTGAGCGGGAAAGACTGCTCCAAACTGGTTACAATTCATCAGTCAAATTAACAATAGCACATATCTCACAGAACAGTACATGAAAAGGCTTTTGTTTCCCTATGTATCTGTGTCAATATGAGGTGTTCTTGTATCTGAATCTGTGTTTTGTGGGACTAGTCGCTTTGTCTGTGTTCAGTTATGTGTTAATGTAAGCAATTGTCAAATGTGTTTAGGTGGTGTCAGTAATATCTATGCGCAGACTTAACTTTGTCAAGTGTCCAAATGAATGAATGAAAAGGTGTTTAACATGTCGTCTAAATGCAAAACACAGCTGTCTGATGTCCAGGGTTGTATGAATGAGTGTCAGTCTGGCTCGTTACCATGCAAATGCAAGGGCCCACACTCCCATCACAGAATGGGCATAAACTGAAATATATATGAAATATAATAAGGCATGTTAATACAATCTTTCATGCACATTGGGCCTTTGCTCAGCTCCTTTAACCACTTAGACCAAGCCTGTTTCTGACACATGTTTACAAGTTAAAATCAGTATTTTTTGCTAGAAAACTACTTGGTACCCCCCAAACATTGTTTTTTTTCTTTTTTGCAAAGACTCTGGAGAATAAAATGGCGGTCAATGCAATATTTTCTGTCACACGGTATTTTCGCAGCAGTCTTTCAAACTCAATTTTCTTTTTTTTTTTTTTTTTTGACAAAAAATACATTTCAATGCTTTTTAAAGAAGAAAAAAAAAACGAAAACATGTTTTGGTTTAAAATTGCGCACACTCGTGGAATGGCAACAAACTACTGTGCTTAAAAAATCTCCATAGGCGACGCATTAATTTTTTTTTTTTTTTTTTTTAACGTTTACCAGTTTAGAGTTGGAGGAGGTCTTTTTCTATAATTATTGCTCTTTCGATCGGGGCGAAACCTCACATGTGTGGTTGGTACAGTTTTCATTTGCGGGCGCAACTTATGTATGTTTTTTTTTTTTTTTTTTTTTTTTCGTGCGCGAACACACGGCAATGGTGGACACACAAATATTTTTTTCCTATTTTTAATTTTTTTATTTTGATTGATATATATAATACCTGGTCACTTTTATTGCTGTCGCAAGGAGTGTAAACTTCCCTTGTGACAGTAATAGGCAGTGACAGGTACTCTTTATGGAGAGATCTGGGGTCTTATAGACTCTAAACGCCTCCACTGCACTTCAGTGTATTTAAAACGCCGAAATCTGCATTCTTGAATACTGACCATTTTTTTAAATCGGTGCTGTATCGGAGACCCTATAAAAGCTGAATCCAGCTTTGTTTGGGACTCTCCCGGTGGGACGGGAGACCCGGGTAGAGCCACGGGAGGGGTAACCACATCCCCTCCCGCTCGCTGCTATATTTGCTGAGCGGCTGCTGATCCGCCTCAGCTGTTCTCTCCTGAGAGCCAAACGCTGACTCTAAAAATCGTTACCGGGATGATGCTTGCAGCTACAGGCATCATCCCGGTACAACCACTTCTGCAAGCCAAGGTACAGGTATGTTGGTTTGCAGGAAGTAGTTAAACACCTTTTCTCCTGGCAGGCGAAAAGAAGCTGAAAAAATGCTCCTAAAGCCGCATTTTGTAAAGGTGTTTAGGCGCATCAAACACTTGGGCATTCGTCCATTCCATCGTCCAGGATATTCGTTTATTCTGGCCATTGAAATGAATGCAGGCTCAAGTGTTAACATGCTAGTATTTTAGGCATATCTTGCATTTTTTGTTTCTGCTCAAATGCCCTTCAGAATGCGTAAGTGATGGTTTTTTAGCCTGTAAAAGCCTGCGAAAAGTCAAATGCCCCTAAAAGTGCTGTTTTTTTTGTCCTTTGTATGAGGTCTAAAAAACAAACTGTATGCTGGACATTTTCTTCTGCCTGAGAACCCAGTGTGGGTAGTTGTGCTATCTAAAGGAAATTTTAATTTATAGCATCAGCTGAGATTACTCTATTGTGATGGTTTTACCTAAAGGTGAATTAGGGGATTGTTTCCCCCTGGCATGGCAAAGAAAATGTTTAGATTTTTCTATCTCTGATTTTTCTCCTCTCACCTTCCAGGATGGCAACACATGAGATGAGAGGCTCTACCCTACAGGCAACACAATCAGTTCAGTCATGAAAAGGACCCACCCTTCCCCTTGTTCCTCCGTATTGATTGTTTCTCCTACAGCAAAACATTCATTTTTTTTTTTTGTCTCTGACCAGAAGACTGTGTTGGATGGTCCCCCCTGTGAGACAGGTTCAGCAATGCAGGTGAAGGCCACACTCTACCTGCATGCCTTCTAGGTTTCTCACAGGCATTCGGTCAGTGGTGGTCCCCCCACAGCCTGTGGCCTGCTCTTCAGCAGGGGTCTCCTCCGTTCCTCCATGCTAATCAGCCTGAATTCGCATTCACCGGAATTAGAAAAAAACGCCGGACAGCGTGCTCCAAGCCTCGCTTTCAAGCTGGAACTTCCGGTTTGTGCAGGAAAGGGTGAGTATGTGCAGTGCAACTCGGAAGAGGGAAGTGAGTTCGGAGGAGACACCGGCGTGGCAGTGGTAAGGCAGACTCAACAGCCACAAAGAGCCGGGAAGCTGCCAAAGACATGAAGCCTGCCACAACCCATTTCATGGAGAAGGGAAGGTCGGTTTAGGTGGCTGCAGGCAAGAGCAAATTGGAGCCCGGTAAGTGCTGTGTTCTTTTCCGATTGGGGCTGATACCAGTGTCCGGATTAGTCCCTTGTAGTTCTCATACTCTCCCTCAGCGGGGCCTGTAGCCAAGTTACTATGGGGCAGGAAGAGTGTTCTGTTTTATCTCCTCTCCTCTTCTCTTACAGAATCTTACAGGTGGAACCCAGGAGGCCTCTGATAAAGCACCCCCTGTACCCACTAGCTCCTCCAAAGAGTGTGGGAATTGTGGGGAGAGACTGCCCAGATCTCAGACCAAGCCCTTTAGTTACAGGTGTTATAACAAACTGGCTGGTAAAGAGGCCTCAAGGTTGATGAAAGATTTCCTTAAGTCTATGCAGGAGGAAATGCTAGCCACTATCCAGTCCTTTCGCACCTCTATAGCTTCCACCCCCAGGTAACAGAACTGGGTGAGCTTACACCTAAAGAGGGCCCTTCTCAGGAGAGTTTACTTTCCAAGACGGGCCCATCTGCTTTTCTCAGCTTAGTTCTAGGGAGGAGGTTGATGTGGACCCAGATAGTGAGGCAGAGGGGACCAAATTGAACAGAAATCTGTTCGGTCTGGAGGGACTCCTTCAAGCTGTTCACATTGGCAGTTCAGGGCACTCCCCTTTGGTCTAGCAGACAGTCCAAGGATGTTTACCAAGATCCTGGCGGAGGTGGTGGCCTATCTTAATCTCCAGGGAATAGCTTTGATTCCTTACCTAGACAATCTACTGATTTTTGGTCTGTCGGCGGCCCAAGTAATATCAAACACCCAGAAGGTGTTAATAGTCCTGCAAGCACTAGGCTGGTTGATCAGCATTGAAAAGTCATCCCTGGAGCCTGCCCCGGTTCAGACCTATTTAGGGTACTGGATAGACTCACAGGTACAAAGTATTTTCCTTCCAAGGGATAAGGTGGAAAAGGTAGTCTCTCTTCAGTAAAGAGGTTGGTGGTCGCCCCCTTGTCCTCCAGGAGAGAGATCCTGAGAGTTCTGGGGCTCATGTCAGCCAGCATCCCAGTAGTTACTTGGGCGCCACTACACTTGAGACCTTCGATTCTTCCATCTTTCCTCCTGGGACAAACAGGTTGCGTCCCTGGACGAAAGGATAATCTTCACCTCCAATTCCAAGCAATTTAGAAAAGGGCAGAACTTGGGGTCAGTGGAGCCCTCTAAAGGTCACCAGACGCAAGCACCTGGGGGTGGGGGCTCATCTAGAAGGAGCCCAAGCCCAGGGCATCTGGGACAAGGAATTAGCCCAGGCCTCCTCCAACTTCAGGGAACTCGGAGCAGTTGGCGAAGCCCTAAAAGCCTTAGAGTTCCATTTCAGGCATGGAAATTCAGGTCTGCTCCGACAATGCTACAACAGTAGCTTACCTGAATCACCAAGGGGGTACCAGGTCCGGACGCCTGTTGGTACTAGCCCAGGAAATCCTAGGCTGGGCTGAAGGAAGAGTGATCTCCCTGTCGGCCATTCATATAAAAGGGGAAAGCAACTGGGAAGCAGATTTCCTCAGTTTCCATTCAATAAGACAAGGAGATTGGGAGCTAAATCCCAAGGTATTCCAGACACTAGTCCAAAAATTCCACTGCCCAGAAGTAGACCTATTTGCCAGCCTACAAAACTGAAAGGTAAATAGATTATTTTCCCTTTCGCTTGAAAGAGGGACGCTGGGCCTGGATGCTCTGGCCCAGTTATGGCAGTTTTGAGTTAGCCTATGCCTTAACCCCTCTAACTCTTATTCCTTGAGTTTTACAGAAGTTCAGTTGTTCCCCGGGCCTTCGCCTCCTGATCGCGCATTGGTGGCCAAAGAGGGTGTGGTTTGCAACCCTGAAAGCTTTATCGGGAGCTTCCTGGGAACAGTTTCGCAGTGCAGCCATCTGGTCCAGCCATGACACGTTTCTGAAGCACTACCGAGTGGAGGTGCTGTCTCAGCAAGACTCGTCCTGGGAGGTGAGAGGAGAAAAAAACCTTACTGGTAACGGTGTTTCTACAAACCTTCCAGGACGCAGGCCTACTCCCTGCCCTGTTAAAAGGGTGAGGAAAGAATGTAAACCTAGGTGGTAAGTACCTAAGTGATTATACATCCCTTGTGAATAGGTTGCAGAACTACTTTTTACAACTGAGGGACAAGAAGGGTGGGGCCTTTTAACAGCCGTGAACTGATTGTTTCCTGTAGTTTGGAGCTTCTCATCTCTCGTGTTGCCATCCTGGAAGGTTCGTAGAAACACCGATACTGGTAAGTCTAACGGATGGTTTTTTTTTTTTTTGCATCTGTTTCTTCATCTTCTCGGTTTTATTTACAAAGGTGCTGCTGTGCTTTGCTCATGAGCACCTGTTCATGCGTGGATGTTTTTTTTTTTTTTTTTTGGGAGCTAATGAAATAAGCAGAATTTAGAACTTGTCATTTAGTGATTCTAAAGCTAAAACGATTACCTTAATGCATTCACTGCAATAAAGTTAAAAACATTTTGCCACATGCTGTGCCCCCCCCATCCATTTTTGAGGTCCAGAGTGCTCTTGAGCAGGTTTTCGATTGCTGCATTCATCTTTCCCCTGATCCTGACTAGTCTCCCAGTTCCTGCCACTGAAAAACATCTCCACAGCATGATGCCACCACCATGCTTCACTGTAGGGATGAAGGGTGCCTGGTTTACTCCAGACATGAGGCTTGCCATTCAGGCCAAAGAGTTCAATCTCATCAGACCAGAGGATTTTGTTTCCCATGGTCTGAGTGTCCTTCAGGTGCCTTTTTGACAATCTCCAGGTGGGCTGTCATGTGCCTTTTTCTAAGGAGTAGCTTCTGTCTGGCCACTTTACTATACAGGCCTGATGGGTAGAGTGCTGCGGAGATAGATGTTCTGGAAGGTTCCCCTCTTTCCACAGGGAAATGCTGGAGCTCTGTCAGGATTCTTGGTCACCTCCCTGACTAATGGGCCATACACACTATAAGATTTTCTGAAAACTTTTTTTTCCTTTAGACTTACCAAAACCATATAATATGAGGTCAAACCTAAACACTTTCAATTTGTATGCAATCTGGCAGGCCCTTGCACTACATAGAAAAGTTAAATCTGAAGGAAAATCTAACCACAAAAGTTGGATAGTGTGTATCCAGCTTAAGGCCCTTCTCCCCTGATCGCTCAGTTTGTCCAGGCGGCCCGCTTTAAGAAGAGTCCTGGTGGTTCCAAACTTTTCAGTTTTATCGATGATGGAGGCCACTATGCTCATTGGGACCATCAATGCTGCAGAAATTTTTTGGAACCCTTCCCCAGATCTCTGCCCTGATACAATCCTGTCTTGGATCTCTATAGACAATTTCTTGGACTTTGACTTGGTTTGTGCTATGACTTTTACTGGTAACTGTGGGACCTTATATAGACAAGTGTGTGCCTTTCCAAATCATGTCCAATCAACTGAATTTACCACAGGTGGGACTCCAATCAAGTTGTAGAAACATCTCAAGAATGATCAGTGGAAACCGGATGCACCTGAGCTCAACTTTGAGTGTCATGGCAAAGGCTGTAAATGTACATGTGATTTTTTTTTTTTTTTTATTAAATTTACAAAGATTTCAAACCCAACTTCTTTCATGTTGTCTTATGAAGTATTGTTTGTATAATTTTGAGGAAAATGATGAATGTAATCCAGTTTGGAATAAGGCTGTACCAACAAAATGTGGAAAAATTGAAGGGCTATGAATACTTTCCGGATGCCCTGTGTATGCCAAATAGTTTTTTTTAATGTTTTAGAATCTTCTGCATGCCTAATAGTACATTAAGGTTTCTGAGCAGTAATATCTCTTGGTTTGCTTGAACCCTCCAGTATGTTTGAATGTTTTTGACATTTCTGAGGCTGGCCTGCTCAAACTGTCTATAAAATGTAATTTGTGCAGTTGTTTAAAAGGTTCTTTAAATGCAGCTAGAGTTTCATTGTCTGGCAGAATGGGTGGTATTTGTCTGTCCTACAATGATTGTCCAAGGGTGAAAGCCATCCAATTGGTTACTGTATGGAGACATGCATGATCGTGTGTTCTAGCGTGCGATATCAGTTTATGCTGAGCATTTCTTGCGTTTTGCTTAGAATTTTGTTTAGAATTTTTTGTTTCGTATGTTGGGATCTGTAACGGCATATATTTGTATACCTTCACCATATTATATCGGTATTACTAAATGAAATTCTGTTGGTGTTCTTGTATTTATTTTTATGTTACAGTTGTATTGTGCATTTTTTTTTTTTCTTGCATGCAAGGCTGTTTTCTTATGATTATTATGACTATTCTATATTTCTTGCTTAAAAGTTGGTTGGCTAGTTTTCCAGGAATCTTCCATTATGGCATACACAATATTGGGTTAGATCCTAGAAGACTTTTTTGAAAAAAACATTACTCTGTAATCAGTGGGCATTTTATCTGTGTGGCTGGTGGATTCCACATCCTAAGTACAGTGCCTTGAAAAATTATTCATTCTAGAAATTTTCCACATTGTCATGTTACAAACAAAAAAAGGTAAATGTATTTTGTGTGATAGACCAACACAAAGTGGCACATTTGTGAACTGGAAGGAAAATGATAAATGGTTTTCAAACTTTTTTGTAAATATCTGAAAAGTGTGGAGTGCATTTGCATACAGCTCCCTTTACTCTAATACCCCTAACTAAAATCTAGTGGAACTTTTTGGCCTAAAAGTAAACCCTGTGTGGTGGAAAACTTAAACTGCACATGACCCTTAACATACCATCCCCACTTTGAAACGTGTTTGCAGCATCATGTGGGGATTATTTTCTTCAGGGACATGGGTAGTTCTTCAGAGTTGATGGGAAAGGTGGATGTAGCTAAATACAGGGCAATCTTAGAAGAAAACCAGTTAGTCTGTAAAAGATTTGAGACTGGGGCGGAGATTCATCTTCCAGCAGGACAACCACCCTAAACATACAGCCAGAGTTACAAGAGAATGGTTAGATCAGGGCTTGACAAATTTGCTTGAAATCTAGGAGCCAGCTAAAAAAGTTAGGAGCCAGTTTTTTTCTGCGCATGCCGAATTGCCGCCTTATGTCTCATCCGCTGCCATAAACACATACCCAATGGCGGCCAGTTTTTTATGAACCGGCTGATGTTGCCCGGCATTTGACCTGTGTGTACTTTGTTTACTTCTGAGAGATATTAAAGAAACACACCAACCACCATGACCACTTCAGTAATTTTGTAGTGGTCATGGTGGTAGGAGTCAAACACTGCACATGCTGGGATATTTACAGTTATGTGCCGTGGGCTAGTTCAGTTGCACCCCTAGAACATGTGACTTCTGGCAGAGAGTGTGAGGAGGAAGCAGGCAAAGCCGATGCTTCCTGTATCTCTCCTCACAGGCGGAGTGCATTTGATATCACTCCGCCTGTGACAGGACGGAGACGGGAACTATACTGGAAGCATCTGCTACATTTTGTCACAGCTAACAGACACCGCTCTGTCGCCAGACATCAAGTCTCCCGCGAGGTGCGGGAGTCTACCGCATGCGGGCGCCACACTTGTGGGTGTCAGGAGCAGCAGCCCACATGCAGGAAACTCCCACACCTCGCAGGAGACTTGGGATGTCTGGCGACAAGACACCTGCAGCAGTGTAACCCAGGCGCCAGGCTGCTAATTCTAGTCGCCAATGCGACCTGGCTCCTAGGTTTTGTCGAGCCATGGTTTAGATCAAAGTATATTCGTGTGTTAGAATGGCCCAGTCAAAGTCCAGACCTAAATCCAATTGAGAATCTGTGGCAAGACTTGAAAATGGATGTTCAGATGCTCTCCATCCAATCTGACAGAGCTTAAGCTATTTTGCAAAGAAAAATAGGCAAAATGTTCACTCCCTAGATATAGAAGGCTGGTAAAGACATAACCAAAAAGCCTTGCAGCTATAATTGCAGTGAAAGGTGGTTCCACTGACTCGGGGGGGCTGAATACAAATGCACGCCACACTTTTCAGATATTTGTAAAACATTTTGAAAACCATTTATTTTCCTTTCACTTCACTATTATGTGTCACTTTGTGTTGGTCTATTGCATAAAATCCCAATAAACATTTGTTTTTGGTTGGAACATGACAAAATGTGGAAAAATTCAAGAGGCATGAATACTTTTTCAAGGCACTGTAGGTGTGGAGGGGTCTATTCAAACTCCTTAGTTGCAGAGCTGTAGCTAAAAGCTGCTTATGTGCTGGTGGGGAGGTTTTCCCTAGAAGTGTTCTGGGTTTGGCATGTGGAGTAGGGATCGATCGATATGTTTTTTTTCGTTGCCTATGCTGATATTTTGGCCATCGCATATCTGTATCGGCCATAATGGGCTGATATTTTGTGCATTTAAGTTATGAAAAATAAAGACAATTTTTGACACAAATCTGGTACTGAACATGTTAATTTTTGTTTGATGCTTTCTGGCTGGCTGGCACCCTGTGGTGGGTGGCTGGCTGACTGGCACTCTGTGGTGGGGTGGGTGGGTGTATGGCTGTGATACACACCTGCGAGACTAGTCCCAACTCCAGATGAGGCTGTCCAAGGCGAGGGAGGCGGCCTAAGAAGGCAGAATGACGTCACGAAAATATCGGCAATATCTGCCAGTCCCGGGGCCGATACCGATATATCGGGGAAAGTGCATATCGGCCTTGCCGATAATCGGTCGATCCTTAATCTGGAGACTCAGAAAATGCTGAGATGTACCTGGCTACTGGGAGGCCTGTGCTCTGCTGGTTTTGTCTTTGGGAGGAAAAAACCGTGCCCTGATTAAATTCCATTTTGCAGTTCATCCCATAGCTTTTTGCATTAGAATCTACTTCACTTAGGTTTGCATGCAAATATTTTTTTTTTTTTTTGTGTTTTTCTTCTTTACATTTGCAAGCTTTTATAATTTTACAGAAGTTGTCATTTGTAAACTAAAGTCCTGATTGTGTCCCCTCCCCCCCCCAATTGCTCCCAGATTAATTGTTTTTAGGAAGGGTTCCCTGAGATTTGAAAATTTAAAGTGATTCTAAAACCTTAATTTTTTACCTTTTTTTTTTATTTATTTTTTTTTTTAATACCTTCCTTGCATTAAGGGTAAAGTTGAGGCATCCGCATCCTCCCTAAACCCCCCCCCCCCACCATGCACCTGGGCACTCATTTAATCCAACGCTGGGCTCATCTGCCGCTCTTCTCTCCCCTCAATTCCAGGTCTTGCTGGTTTTTGTTTGGGCGCTGCTGCCAAACCAGTGACGAGAGCAGGGCCGAGTCCCACTGTCTGTGTCAATGAACGTAGAAGCGGGGTTTGGGAGCGAACACGCACGAGTGCCCCCATGGGAAGCGGCTTCCTATGGGGACACTGGACAAAGGAGGTGCCATGAGTGCCGGCTAGAGACCCGAAAAGGTTCGCGGCCACTCTGCTATTCCATTGCACAGTGCAGGCAAATAAGACACGTTTGACACCCCCCACCCCCCTTTTTTTTCCCTTTTACAATTGCTGTAAGGGTTCCTCTGAGGCAAAACATTGAGAAGCTGTTCTGGTGATGACTGAACCCAAAGTCTCATCAACAATCAAATTTTGTAAATATTTGAGTGATGTTCCAATAAACTGCATTGATCAAACCTATATTAACCACTTCTGGACTGCAAGGATTTGCCCCCTTAATGACCAGGCAATTTTTTGCGATTCGGCACTGCGTTACTTTAATGGACGATTGCGTGGTCGTGCGATGCTGTACCCAAATACAATTAATTTCCTTTTTTCCCACAAATAGAGCTTTCTTTTGGTGGTATTTGATCACCTATGCAATTTTTTTTTTTTTGCGCTATAAACAAAAAGTGACCATTCTGGGGGGGGGGGGGGGGGAATATATCTTTCACATTCTGCTATATAACATTCCCAAAAAAAATTTAAAAATCAAAATTTCTCTTGCGTCCTCCGACAGTCGCCGCCCATTCACACAGTCTTCACTTATGGGGTATTGACTTAATCTCCACAGGAGTTTCTAGGCATAAGACTTGTAAAAGAACAATAAATCTACATAGTCACACCCATGGGGGCGGTCCTAGTCCAATACCCCCCTGCAATAGCCATCCCAATTCAGTTTGTCTTCTGCCTAGCTTCAGGAGTGGATAGGCTTCCCTGTGCTGAGGCTACAGTCTTTTTCTTTTATGATTTTTTTTTTTCAAAAGATGTAATTTTTTTCTTTACTTTGCTAGCTGTTTATTTTATCAGCACTAGTTAGTGGATCTTCGGGTGAAAACGGTGTCTGCGGAGCCAGGAATCGGACTGACCTTCCTGGTTCTCCAGGACAGAGGGTCCGATGGAATCCCAGCCCGCCATCGAGCGTTTCGCAGGCTATGTGTTCGCCCTGGCCTCAAACAACCCATCCCTGTTCATCAGGTGACTACCTCACTGGACACAGCATAGGTTCGTCCGTGCACTACTAGTGTCCTGCGTTTTGGCTGGCGACACTCCCCTGCCGTCTGAGGGTGGGCGGTTTCCCACGCCATTGGGTACAGGTAAGTACATTCTTTGTGGGGCCTCAGTCTGGGGTCGGCAGTCCTGTGGATCTGTGGTGTCCCCTGTGTCTGTGCGTTTTTGGGCTCCCTGGTCCCGGTCCCTGCGGGGCTTTTTATTCACAGCAGCGCTGTGTGGGGTTTTTGGGGGTCCCTCTCCTAATGTCACTTTAGGGTGCTTGGGGATGCAGACACATGCGGCGACCGCTGCGGGGTTAAAAACCGCCGGTCTGCCATTTTAAGTGTGGGCAGCATGTCTGGCTTCACTGTGGGCGCTCATACAGCATGCTATGTAGTGTATTTTCGCGCCTTACGGCTCCATCTTGTGTGGCAAACTATCGTTCCGAGCACATGTCGGCGGTCATCTTGCGAAGCCTCCCATTAGTTTCAATAGGCATCTATTTTCCTTGGCCTGCAGCCTAGTTCAGCCTCCAGCGGTGACATCACTTCCTCCTTTCTCCCAGGAGCGACCGAAGGAGCTGGTAACACTTTTGTGGGGTTCTGTCCTGCTGTTTTTCCTGTCCTGCCTTGTGCAATTTTCCTGGTCAGTTTTTTCCCTGCGGGGGGTTCTGTGTGTCAGTCTTATAGCGGTGTGCTGCTGGGGTGCGCACTTAAAGGGCCAGTTTAAAAAAAACTTTTCTTTTGGAATCCCAGGACAGCAAATTCCTGCCAGCTTTGGTGGGGGATTCAGGGTCCTCTGAATCCCCTGCCGTCACTAATTTGGCTGCTGTTGTGGCAACTTTGGTGTCAAAAATGGATGTGCTGATGTCTTAACGTGCTGCTAGGAAAAGGCCTAGGATTTCCTTTTCGTCTGATTCTGAATGTGACATGGTTGCTGTAGGTAGCGTGGCCCTTTCAGGGTCCCGCTCTTCTCAGGACCCACAAGAGTCTGAGGGGGAGGCGGAGGTCGCAGGGGTGGATGACTTACCCCCCCCCCCCCGGGTCGCCCGAGGGACGCGCAGCTATGGAGGAGTTGATCCCTAGCAGTGAAGGAAACACTACATTTGGAGGATGAGCCCACCCCTCCAGGCGTTGTCCTCTTTTGGTACACACAGGACCCGCAAGACGGCGCAGGTTTTCCCTTGCCCCGCAGAGTTTCACCATAAGGTGAATGAGCTATGGCGTAATTTAAAACACACCTTCGTGGTGCCTAAGAAGTTTCAACTTCTCTACCCTTTTGTGGCTACTACGGCTGCGCGCTGGTGTGTGCCTCATCAAGTGGATCACACGGTGGCCAGGTTGAACAAAGCTACCCTTCTACCCACTGAGGACTCCCCGGTGTTTAGGGATCCTACTGATAGGAGACTGGAGTCTCTTGCCCGTCATTCCTACATGGTGGCGGGTTCCATGCTCAAGCCTATTTTTGCCTCTGATGGTGGCTCAGGCTGTGGCGGATTGGACCAAGGTGCTCAAACGCACCCTCGTGGCCGACTCTGCCCCTCCCACTACAGTGGACATGGTGGAGCAGATTCATTGTGGGGTCATGTATTTGTGCGATGCGGCTCTGAATGAGGCCCCCTTGGCGATACGCCTGTCCAGTGTCGCAGTGATTAACCGTCGCTTAATCTGGTTAAAATGCTGGTCGGCTGACCAAAAATCCAGGAAGACTGGCTGACATCCCTTATGCGGGGTCTCTCCTTTTTGGCGAATCCTTGGACGAATTGGTTAAAGGAGTCACGGGGGGTAAGGGCACTCTGCTGCCCCAGAATCCTAAGGGCAAGTTTTTCAGTGGTAAGCGGGGTCCATCCTTTAAACCTGCTCAAGGGTCCTTTTTCGTGCCTTCAAGGCGCAGAAAAAGGGCAAACCCTTCAAGGGCCAAGGTGGCCCTGGTTTGGCAAACAAAAATCCGGCCAGGACGGTGCGGCGGCTCAGTCCGCCTCTGCCTGATGGGGCGCCTTCACCCGTTACAGGGGTGGGGGGACGTTTGCGCGGTATCCTCCAGCCTTGGCTGCTCCGAATCACGGACAGGTGGGTTCAGGAAATCATTCGGTCAGGGTACAATATCAAATTTTTCACGGCCGGCGAACAGATTCTTTCCCTCAAATCTTCATTTGACCCCAGGGCGGTTGCAGGACCTACATCAGGCGGTGCAGGATCTTCTCACTCAGGGGGTGATTGTCCCGGTGCCTCATCGGGACAGGTTTCGGGGTTTCTATTCAAATCTGTTCACTGTGCCCAGAAAGGAGGGCAAAGTGCGTCCAATTCTGGACTTGAAAGCGCTGAACCGCTTCGTGCGTGTTCGAAAGTTTCGCATGGAATCACTCCACTCAGTGGTGGCCTCCCTGAATCCGGGAGAGTTCCTGGCCTCCATAGACCTGAAGGATGCGTATCTGCACATCCCCATTTTCGAGGGTCATCAGAGGTACCTCCGATTCACTATCGCGTAGGATCATTACCAGTTTGTGGCGTTACCTTTCGGTCTAGCTTCAGCTCCAAGGGTCTTTACCAAAGTGTTGGTGCCTGTTCAGGGCACAGGGCATTGCGCTCTTGGGATATCTGGATGATCTCCTGTTAAGATCGAGTGCCAGTCAGAGCTTGTTGCGTGATCCGTCCACTACGGTCCAGACGCTTCAGGAGTTCGGTTGGATGTTCAGATCACTCTGGACCTGTATGCGGTCCCTGGGATTGATGAAGTCGGCCTTCAAGGCGATATCATTTGCACAGTTTAACATGCGGGCTCTCCAAGCGGAGATCCTCGCCAGGTGGGACAGACTACCTCAGTCCTTGGACCTGAGGGTGTCTCTAAGTAACCAGACCAGAATGGATCTATTGTGGTGGCTTCAGTCCCTGGCAGTGTCGGACGGAAAATCCTTCCGGCCAATTCTGTGGACGGTGATCACCACAGGTTCCAGCCTGTCGGGCTGGGGTGGCGTTCTGGGCAACCTGTCTGCCCAGGGCACTGGGTCGGTGGAGGAATCCTCCCTTCCGATACACATTTTGGAATTGAGAGCGATCAGGCTGTGCCTGCTCCTTTGGTCGGATCGTCTTCAGGGCTGTCCTGTACGGTGCAGACGGACAATGCCAGTGCGGTGGCTTACATCAACCACCAAGGGGGCACGAGGAATGCCCGGGCAGCCCAGGAAGTGACCAGTATTCTGTCTTGGGCCGAGACTCATGTCCCGGTGATATCGGCAGTTCACATTCCGGGTGTGGAGAATTGGCAGGCTGACTATCTGAGCCGCCAGACCCTGGATCAGGGGAAATGGTCCCTGCACCCGGAGGTGTTTCAGGTGCTGTGTGCAAAGTGGGGATCCCCGGATGTGGATCTGTTCGTGTCTCGGCTAAACCACAAGGTGGAAAGGTTCGTGGCAAGAATGCGCGATCCTCTGGCAGACACCTCGGATGCGCTGGTGGTGCCTTGGCGTCAGTATCGACTGATCTATGCCTTTCCTCCGATTTCAGTTGTCCAGGTTCCTTCGCAGGTTGGCTTCGGAACAAACGCTGGTGATTCTGGTGGTGCCGGACTGGCCTCGCCGGTCCTGGTACGCGGACATCGTTCACCTGGCCGTAGAGCCTCCGTGGCGGCTGCCAATGCGAGATCTGCTGGCCAGGGACCGATCTTCCATCCTGCTTTACAGTCGCTGGCTTTAACGGCCTGGCTGTTGAAAGCCAGGTCCTGAGACAGGGGTCTGTCCTCGGAGGTCATTCCTACTTTGATCAAGGCTAGAAAAGCCTCTTCTGGTAAGATTTATTACCGTACATGGAAAGCTTATTTTGCTTGTTGAGTGTCCAGGGGTTTTTCTCCTCGTTCCTACTCGGTGTCGAGGGTGTTGGCTTTCCTCCAGACTGGTGTGGAACAGCGCCTTGCGTTGGCCACGATTAAAGGCCAGTTATCTGCCCTGGCTGTTCTTTTCCAGCGCCCTGTGACGTCTCATTCCTTAATTCGCTCCTTTATCCAAGGTGTGCGTCACTTGGCCCCTCCCAGGAGGGAGCCCTTACCTCCATGGGACTTGAACTTGGTTCTGTCCGTGTTGCAGCGTTCCCCGTTTTAAAACATCAGGGACATCTTGTTGCCTATGCTATCTAAAAAGGTGGCTTTCTTGGTAGCGATCACTTCTGCTCGCAGAGTGTCGGAGTTGGCGGCGTTGTATTGCCGCTCCCCTTACCTGGTGGTTCAAAGGGATAAGGTGGTCTTACGACCTAATCCGTCCTTTTTGCCAAAGGTGTTTTCGGACTTCCACCTGAATGAGGACATTGTTTTGCCTTCGCTTTGTGCGAATCCTAAGCATCCAAAAGAGGTTGCCTTACATTCCTTGGATGTTGTCCGGGCGATCAGAGTTTACCTGAGGGACCTCTGAAGGGTATGGCTGCGTCTGCAGCAACCATTGCCAAATGGATCAGACAGACCATTGTACAGCCCCTTTTCGTTGCGGGAACGGGTTCCTCCCTTCCCTGTCAAGGCACACTCTACCAGGTCGGTGAGTGCGTCCTGGGCCTATCTGCATCGGGTTTTGGTGGCCCAGGTGTGCAAGGCTGCGACTTGGTCGTCGGTGCACACTTTCTCAAAGTTCTACAAAATTGATGTTCTGGCATCAGCTGATGCATCCTTTGGCCGCAAAGTTCTCTGTGCGGCAGTTCCATAGGGAACCCTGGGTTTGTACGGGTCCCTAGCTGTTGGCGGTGTTTTTCCCCTTGGTTATTTGTTTTCCTGGGTTGTTGCTCATGTTGAGCCCTCTTTTGTTACCCAGGTTACCTTCTTGCACATGTGAGGTTCCTTTCTCTGATGTGGGTACTGCGTTGCTTTTCTGGCGGTTGCGTTGCCCACCCCTCATGTCTACACTGCTTTGTGACATCCCCATAAGTGAAGACTGTGTGAATGGGCGGCGACTGTCGGAGGACTCAGAGAAAGGAATTTTACGGTAAGATTTTACAAGAATTCATTTTTTTTTTAACATTTTAGGCCAATTTGTTTTCCGCTCCATATAGTTGGTAAAAAAAATCGCAATAAGCATATTTTGATTGGTTTGCGCAAAAGTTATTGCGTCTACCACGGGAAAGATTTGTCATTTTTGTGTGGGGTTTTTTTTTCGGGATTGCGGCTGACAGATTGGACCCCTAACTGGCACTTTTTTTGGGGGGACCAGTGACATTACTACAGTAATCAGTGCTAAAAATATGCACTTTTACTTTAACCACTTAAGCCCCGGAGGATTTGGCTGCTCAAAGACCAGAGGTCTTTTTTTAACTTGGCACTTTGTGAAGTTAACTGACAATTGCGCGGTCATGCAATGCTGTACCCAAACGACATTTACGTCCTTTTTTTTCCCCACAAACGGAGCTTTCTTTTGGTGGTATTTGATCACTTCTGGGCTTTTTATTTTTTGTGATATTAATTAATAAAAGAGCGAAAATTTTGAGAAAAAAATGACATTTTCAACTTTTTCTTTTAAAAAAATATCCAGTATACTCAATTTGTCATATTTTGGCCAAATGTGTTTAGCTACATGTCTTTGACAAAAAAAATCTCAATGAATGTATTTTTATTGGTTTGCGCAAAAGTTATAGCGTCTACAAACTATACTGCTCTCTGAGGGCGCCACATGCACTTGAATCGTCTACAAACTATGGTGTAAATACTGAAATTTACGCAGCTTTAATTTCTGACTGCCTATCTCATTTCATGAAGTGCTAAAATGGCAGGGCAGTACAACCCCCCCCCCCCCCCCCCCCCAAAATTACCACTTTTTGGAAAGTAGACATCCTAAGGAATGTCCTGAGAGGCATGTTGAGCTCATTGAATATTTCATTTTTTTGTCACAGGTGTTTGAAAATGACAAAAAAAAAAAAAATGTTTGCCATCTTGGCATTTCATGGCCTTCAAAAAGTGTGATAGGTAGTAAGGAGTGAGATCAACAATTTACGCCCTTAGAAAGCCAGAAGGTGTGGATTGGCTTTTGGGGTCCTGTACGCGGCTAGACTGCCAAAAAGTCTCACACATGGGGTATCCCTGTACTCAGGAGAAGCAGCAGAATGTATTTTGGGGTGTCATTTCATATATAACCATGGCATGTGTGAGCATTATGTAATTTACTGACAACTTTGTGTAAGTAAACAAAAAATTTTCCAGAAACTTGTGGCAAAATATAAACTCTTCCATGGACTCATCATGCCTCTCAGCTAATAGCTTGGAGTGTCTACTTTGCTAAATGGGGTCATTTGGGGGGGTTTTGTGCGATCTTGAAATTTCAGGGCCTCTGAAACTGACAGGTAGTGCAGTGGTAAAATAAGCAATTTACGCCATTAGAAAACCTGAAGATGGGGATAGGTTTTCAGGGTCCGGTACACAGCTTAAGTCTCACACGTGGTATCCCTGTACTCAGGCGAAGCAGCAGAATGTATTTTGGGGTGTCATTTTACATATACCCATGGCCTGCATGAGCAATATATCATTTAGTGACAGCTTTCTGTAAAAAAAAAAAAAAAGAAATTGTAATTTTTCTGAGACTTGGGGCAAAATATAAAATACTCCATGGACTCAATATGCCTCTCAGCAAATAGCTTTGGGTGTCTACTTTTCAAAAAGGGGCAATTTGGGGGGTGTTTGAACTGTCCTGGCATTTTATGCTCAATCTTGGCCACACATCACCCACTTTACTACCTTTTCTACCTTTTTACTAGAACATTACTTTGAACCCCCAAACATTACTTTGAACCCCCAAACATTACTTTGAACCCCCAAACATTACTTTGAACCCCCAAACATTACTTTGAACCCCCAAACATTACTTTGAACCCCCAAACATTATATATTTTTTTTAAGCAGAGGCTCTATGGAACATAATGGATGTGGCAATTTTTTTCGTCATGGTATTTGCACACAGATTTTCCAAACGCAAGTTTTGCGAAAAATAACCCCACTTTTTAAATTTCATGCACAAATACACTATATAATTCCTAATTGTTTGGTAAAATGTAAAAGATTATCTTAGGCTGAGTACATATATGCCAAACATGACATGCTTTAAAATTGCGCACGCCCGTGCAGCTGCAAAAAAATACGTATATTTTTAAGTCTTTACGGGTTACCACTTTGGACATAGATAAGAGGTCTACTGCATGAATTACTGCCCCTCGACCTCGCATTCACAGCGATACCTCGCATGCATGCTGCAATTGCTGTTTACATATGACACTAGACCGACGCTTGCATGCACCTTTGTGCGCAAGCCTGGGGGGACGGGTGCTTGAATTTTTTATTTTTTTGCTTTATCTTATTTTGACGCCTTCCCTTTCATTTTTTATCCCAGTGAAATTAAATATCCCCTATCATGGCAATCTGTAGTGACAGGTACTTTTTTTTTTTTTTTTTAATTGGGGTCTCTTAGACTGTAGATCTCTCCTCTGACCTTAAAGTGTCTGACCACACCAAGATTGGTGTGATAAGAGGCTTTCCCAATTTCCCAATGCCGCCTTTTATTTTTGGCGAAACCAGTCATGAAATGCTCGTAGCTTCCGGTCTCTTGGGCCATAGACTTGATGGGAGCCATTCTCGTCTCCAATCAGCTCTATGGTTAGATAATTGAACCAGTGCCAGCACTCTCTGGTTACCCGATGGGACAGGAGAGCCCAAGAAAAATGTGGAAGGTGGTGAGGGGGGGGGGTAGTCCCCTCCCATTGCTTGTGGTGAGGGGGGGGTAGTCCCCTCCCATTGCTTGTAAAAGCAGTCTAGCGGACAATTATCCACTAGGGTCACTTTTACATGTAAGCCAACTGCTGGCTGTAAAAAAACGATACCAAGACGATGGCCAAATCTGCAGGCATCATCCTTACATAGTTACATAGTGAGGTTGAAAAAAGACATCAGTCCATCCAGTTCAACCTATGTGTGTGTGTGTGTGTGTGTGTGTCTACTGATAACCGCACATTGCATACCCCTGTATGTTGTGGTCTTTAAGGTGCCCATCTAATAGTTTTTTGAAACTATCAATGCTCCTTGCTGATACTACTGTTTGCGGAAGAGAATTCCACATCCTTACTGCTCTTACAGTGAAGAACCCCCTGCGTATTTTAAGGTTAAACCGCCTTTCCTCTAGTTTTAGTGAGTGGCCACATGTCTTATTGTATTTCCTTTCTCTGAATAGGTTTTTCCATATGCTAGGGTTGCCAGTACAATATTTGTACATTGATATCCTGGTATTACCACTCGAGTCCAGCAACGTACGAGTACATTGCTGGTCCTTGTTTTCCATATATTGTAGGTGTTTTTTTTTTTTTTTTTTTTCATGCAGCCTGTGGGCTGAGCGAAAAAGAGAACCTAACCGATTCCTTCATCCACATTGATTGATGTGGATGAAGAAATATACGCCAGAAAATGTGTAGTATACCCATCATTAGCCGCCCAAAACTTCCAACCCACTTTCTAATGATGGGTGTATTTGGCAAACGCCATGTATACCTATTTATTTTTTTAAACTGCTGTGGTGAAATCACCACCTCCCTACAGCGCTGCCATCAGAGATTTCCATATATGCTGAGCACAAACGCTGTTTGTGTCAGAATATATATACATTAGTTTGGCAGCTGATGGGTGTACCTGCAAGGCAAACTGGTTAACAATAGAATAGAAATAAAACATTGGTACCTGGAAAAATAAATGGAAGTATGTGTGCTGTAGAATCTAGGGGCTGCCAATTAGGATATGCCAGCGCATCAGGGAGGGCACTATGGGCTCTACGGTCCTGTCTTCGGTGGCTGCGGGCCACTACTTGTGCTATCCACAGCACCAGCTTCAACTGCACTTATGGGACTCGCCACGTCACCAAGTGTTACTGTAGTGCTGGTATGTCTAGGACCAGGATGTACTAGGCCGCTGGTGCTTGCCAGTTCACCAAAAGTTTGAGCAGCACTAGTACCGACACTCTGCTGCATGCGAGCACCCTGCGATCTCTGCACCTCAGCAACTCCTGAATGGGGTCGGGTACGCCTGATCTCAACAGGGACCCATCTGTCGTCAGAGCTGTCTGTCAGGGAGCCACTGCTCTCTTCAGGTTCGTATACTGACCTTGATTCTGCCAGTTAGGCTTCCCCATCTCTCTCATCTGACATGGTCAGTATCCTGTAGGCCTCTTCACTAGTGTACCACTGCTTGGTCATTTTAGCCACTAAATTTACAGGTACACTAGTGTGATTCGCAGGTAAAAAAAAGCACCTGATTGTCGAGGACTATTTGAAATGCTACAAAAAAAAGTGCTAGTGGTAGCAGGGATCAGGCCTGACTCTAATGCTGTGGTTTGTTTTTGTAAGTGACCGTAATCTATTGATTACCACACTTGCCTGGGCTGGGTGGGCCGGGCGGAGGGGCTAAACGCAGGTGCTGGCAGGTGTCGTGACTGATCCTGCTAACGCTGCGTTTTGGGAACCCTAAACTAGTTATGGAGTTGTTTGGTGTGTGTATGTTACTGGTAATCAAAGGGTTAAATTCTAACTATGTGGCGGGATCTGCGCTGTCCTAGACTGACGCTAACTAGCGTTAATGCTAACTAATGTCACCGGTGACACTAATGATAGTGATCAGAAAAAAATCTACACTATAAAAGTGACACACTGACAGGGCAATGAAGGGGTTAACTGGGGGGTGATCAGGGGGTTAAATCATTATTTTTGGGGGGGAGGTGGTTACCCTACACCTATTTAGGTCAGAAACTGTCATTAGCGCTAAATGAAGTCACAAAGCAGACTTATTACAGATACACAGAAAACTGCTATATAGTGTGCAATATGATAGGGGGTGAAGGGGTTAATTGGGGGATCAGGGATTAAATCTTTATGGGGGGTTGGCGGGTAACCTAAAACGAACGATCACTAGCGCTAAGTCAAGGCACATCATTACAGAAATGCAGAAAAATGCTTTATACTGTATATAGTGTGCAATGTGACAGGGGGTGTAGGGGTTTAGCTGGGGGAGTGATCGGGGGTTGAATGTGCCTATCTAGGTGCGTGCGCGCTTTGTTCTGTACTCGCGTTTGATCCTCTTCTCTCACGCTGGAATCCGAAAAGGATTTGGGGAGGGAATAGAGGACCTTTTCTGTGCCTGTGTTTACGTTACACGGGCACAGCTAGGTCTGGAATTGGTCAGGACCGATCAGCAGGTCCAGGCCAAAAAGCATTGGCCTGGACCTGATTACTGATCGGTTCTGTACCGAGTCAGACCATCGGTGGGGCCGGGGGCGCGCGGGAGCGTGCCTCAGAGCCCCCGGGAGCAAGCGCCGTCTATTCACGTGATTTTTGCCTGTAGCTGCCACTCTGCCGAAATAGACAGTAAGCCGAAGTGGTTAAGCATGAACAGGCCATTTCACTACTGAGTTGACAAGAAGATGGATGGCGCATTCAGTGAAGGTAGGACGTTCGCAAACTGAACATAAAAAATGTTCAAGTCTTTTTCCAGGACAGCCTATGAGACCTAGGGCTCCTCATGGGCTGTCCTGGAAGACTACTAGAAAAGGAGTTACCGGTAAGTCTAACTCAGCTTTTTTGCCTGGAGTTTTCCTTTTAGTATGAACTACTTCCGGACCGCCCACCGTGTATTTACGTCTGTACTTAACATTTTACTGAACTAACCTAGAAACCAATGATCAATGGTTTATCCAGATTTCCAGCAAAAATATTGTTAATTTTATTGCTCAGGAATAGATTACCCAAATTTTTACTAAAAAAATGAGAGTACTTTGTGTTAAATGGATACCAAACATACCAAGTCATTAGTTTAGAGTTAAAGCTAAACTCCAGGCAGAAAATTTATGGCCTCTCAATACTGGTGCTTTGTACCTCGCTGCAATATACCTTTCTTCCCCCAGCGTTTTATCTGTGAGAAACTTGGTCTGCATGTTTTTTTTTTTTTAAATCAAGGCCTAATTCTTTGACATCTGTGTAAGACTGGTGGCTTCTATCCCCTTAGTCTTCTGTCCATCTGTAATTCTTTCCAAGCAAGCGCGACATAATTACGTAAGTGGACCCGGGAGTCTTGGACTGCCATTCTGAACTACGGATGCAGCAACATTTTATACACATGCCAGGAGGCTCCCAGTCTGTCGAGTCTCCTATGACCTCACAAAATGACTCAGGCCAAGAAACCCCTTGAAGGGGGAAGGGCACAGCTAGAGGTTTGCAGGTGACCGAACAGGCTCATTCAGTCTAGTATTCTAGATTTAGATATAGCACTGTCAATTTAAACAGCACTTTACTAATATATGGTACATCAGTCCCTGCCTTTAAGGAGCTTACAATCTAAGGTCCCTAACCCACATTCATACATATACTAGGGCCTATTTAGACGGCCAATTAACCTACCAGCATGTCTGGATTGTGGGAGGAGACTGGAGTACTGAAGGAAATGGGCACAGGGTAAACAAGCAAACTCCAGGCAGGTAGAGCCACGGTTGGGATTCAAACGGGACGACCATAGTGCTGCTAAGTGGAAGTGCTAACCACTTAAGCCTCGTACACACGCAACGAATTTACGCCGTCCGTCTTTTGTCCAGAGTGGTGTCTGTTGGTTGGAATGTGCTCTAGACTGCACACAAATTTTCCTGCACGACAGAATGCTACTTCAGAAGTGATGTCATGTGTTGGATTGCTTTCTTTGTGTTCTTTCATCTCTGAGCATGCCTAGTCTTGCTCGTAAGATTTTTTTTTCCCCATCGAAATCTGTACTAATGAGACGAAAATTGGACGTGTTTTGATGGTCGACAAAAATTATATAGCCTGCACACCAGGATTTTTTCGGCCGAAAAGTCGGAGTTGGTTGTCGGAAGCACCATACTAACAAGCCGAAAATCGGCAGGTCGGACGAAATTTCCCGGCCGAATTTCTGCTCGTGTGTACGGGGCTTAAGCCACTGTGTTGCCCCATGATGGGAGCTGTAGGTTCTCATAGGCAAGTGTGAGAAACAGGATTTGATGTACAAGGCTGGATTTGCATATCCTCCCAGAGCTAGCTGAAGCTTCTATTTTTTTGAATTGGAGTAAACGTCACAGATATAAGTCTGATTCTACTAAAAGGTGAGGTTTATAAACTAAGTGCTTCACTTTATTTTACATCCCAAAGTTCAGCTTTAACTGTTAAAAACAAAATGCTTAAAGCCGACAGCTGGCTTGTAAAGCTTACATGATTTCCTGGTTGTAGTAGCAGCTGTGAAGGTGTGTGTAAAATCCCTTGCTACTGCAGAAACAAGCACTAATCTGTGGCAGCTAAAGAGTTAAAAGTGATCACTTCACTGCTGCAGTGGACCAACTCCTGGTAGAATGTGTGGAAAGGAATAGATGTCTCCAGCCCTATGCTTCAGCTGTGATGACCCACTGGAAGCATCTAAATTTCGTAGATGGGTCTGCTGTTCAAACAAACGTGCAGAACACTGGCTAAGGTGCTTGGAGGCAGACATTGCATCCAAGAGGTGCCTAAGTTAGTCTTCGAAGGAGGACCGATCTTTGGTTCTACTCTTGACCTGGTGATTAAGGATATCACTGCAGGTCTGCGTGTTCCCCAGTCCTAATTCTGGGAAAGTCCCACTTTTAAACCTGGTTCTCCATCCAACCTTGCAATTGGAAGCAAGAGTTGCTAAATCATTAGTCTCCAGCATGAAGGTTCACCTTCACTTTTCCAAGTGGGGGGATGTTGGTTCAGTCTTAGGGAGGTTTGCCCTTTGGTCACACACGTGCAGAGGGCTCTTTCAGGTGTAGAAATGAATCCCTTGCTTTTGGCGCTCATCTGCAAATTTCCTCTACTTCCTGTACTGTCGCACAGCCTGGCACACATCTTTTTGCTCCCTTGGGGGGTCTCTTGATCGCAGAGATTCTTGCTGTAGTTCTTGTGCTGGTTTGGGCTCAGAAGCTGTGTCCTATCCTGGACACAATTCTTTACCCCAGAACACCTGATTGTCTCTTTTCTTACATATGAGGCCAGTTGGGCCTGGTATGTGTTGGATTCCCTCTCTAGGGAGTTGGGATCAGTATTTTCTAAATTATGGTGCTAACACATCAGTCTTGCCCCTGCACACTTAAGGGTGGCCATACATAGACCTGCTGATCCAGCTGAATTTCGATCCAAGTATGGGCAGGCTGGTTGTACAGTTGTCGATCTCTATACAACCAGCCTGTTGGGTTTTCCCCAAATGATGGTTGACAGTTTGTTCTGATAAGTCTCCACACTGTCAGAATACAATGACTCAGTGGGAGGGATTTCCTCAGCCATTCGGAAATGTGTGGACAGGAGGAATCGGGTCATTCTTTCTTTTAACCCGCTGGCTGAACAAAAACGAATGCATGACCTGCCTCAAGCCTGGCACACACTAGTAGTTCTTTTTTAGAAAAGCTTAGAAGCTGCCGCTGTACTGACAATCCAATTGCTTGTACAGTTCTCTCCCAGACCCCCACACTAGAACACATTGGTTAGTGGAGATGTCTCCGCTGACATCTGACGCTCCATAGGGCTGCGTGGAGCATCCGATCCGGTCCACCTGAAAAACTGACGATTTGATCGGAAAGCCTGTGGGAAAGTCCCCTAAAGATTCTTACAATTATTTACCTGTTTTTTAATTTACGATAAGTTTCACTAGGTTTGGCTAATGCTGCCATAAACTTGTTGCATTGATGTTAATTGGTTAATACAGTTTTATGGTAATACATGGAATTACTCAAGAGGTAAAATATTTTCTGAATCTGGTCTTGTGCTGTATAGGGAGGAGGTGGCTAGAAGGGACTTGATGTAGTGCTTTGTCACAAAGTTATTAATATAACCAATCATCAAGAGTAAAAATAGATGATGGTTAGGAATATACTTTACATTCATAGCATAACTCTTGTATGCATGGACATATTTATAATTTTTGATTTCAAAATTTGCGAGTTGTCCTAAAAAAAAACTAGTGGTTTGATATTCATTATGCCTAAATTGTAATTGCTGCCTCCAATTTAATCACTTCAATACAGGACCCTTTTACCCCCTTCCTGTCCTAGACCAATTTTCAGCTTTCAATGATCAGGCTTTGAATGACTATTACTACTACGTTGGACCCAAACAAAATCATTTAATTTTTCCCCACTGAAATAGAGCTTTCTTTTGGCGGTATTTTAACCGCCACTGGGTGTTTGTTTTGGGAGAGTCATTTTTCATAAATCGGGCCAAAATTTATACTGCTACATATATTTGGTAAAAAATAACCCAAATTTTTGTATATTAGTCTGTGTGAAAGTTCAAGTTAGTACCTATTATTGAAAATTGACGACACCTGATGTACTGACTGCTTATTTCTTGAGGCCCTGAAATGTCAGGACTGTACAAATACCCCCTAAATGACCAGTTTTTGGAAAGTAGACAGTCCAATGTATTTAGTAAGAGGCAGGTGAGTTTTTTGAAGTTGTAATTTTTTTTCTCACTATTCTTGCGAAAATAAAGAAATTAACAAGTTTTTCTCACACACGGCATAGGCATACTTGCAATTACACCCCAAAACACATTTTGCTGCTCGTCCTGAGTTTGGTGTATGGGGTCGACCGATTTATCAGAGCGGTCGATTATTATGTCTGATATTCAAGATTTTTCAAAGTATCAGTATCAGCCAGAAACTTTACTGATATTGCTTCAAGGGATTGTATCGGGGCATCACCCAACGGTCCGCTTTCTTGTAATAACTGATGCAGCTAAGCAGCCGCTCAGCTGTTATTACAAGTCGTGGGAGGGGACGTCTTATAGACCCAGGATCCCTCAAAGAGTACCTGTCACTGCCTATTACTGTCACAAGGGATGTTTACATCCCTTGTGACAGCAATAAAAGTGATTAAAAAAAGAAAAGGACCGTGTAAAAATAAAAATGTTAAATGTACAGAATATCTGCTATCGGCCTGAAAGACGGCTGAAAAATCTGTATTGGTATCGGCCCTGAAAAACTATATTGGTCGACCATTTTACTATGGTGATACCACATGTGAGTTATTTTCAGGTCTGGCCACATAAAGAGGCCCAACATCCAAATAGCACCTTTAGGCATTCTAGAGGCATATATTACTCATCGAATTTCCTGGCTAGCCACCATTTTTAAAGGCCCTTCATGTTTCTACCATGTTGCATGTATATACCAAGAATTGCACACCCAAAATAACACTCTGCTGAGCAAAGTGTAAATACAAGATTACCTGTGGTTTTAGCAGTGCAGTTGGCCACAGAGAGCATTGGTCCGGGCAGCAAGCAGGGCCGTGGTCCACGACAACTAAAGTAATTGTCCAGGCATGAGGCAGGAATATTGTCTCTAGTTAGTACATTCAGCAGGCAAAAAGATTTTCAACACAGTCAAAATATTAGTTCAGGCAGCAGGCAGATATGTGGTAGCAACAGCTAAAGGAGTTGTCCAGGTAGAGATAGGTCAGCACAGATAACATTTTGGTCCTGGTAGTAGCCAGGAACATGGTCCATAGTACAGGTAGCAGGCAGAGGTGTGGTTAGTTCATGCAACAGACAGAAATATCAGGCTTAGGTCAGATAAGATCTAAGCACGGGTAGAGGTTTCTCCCTTCCAAAGCTCTTTGAAGCCTCTGGTCTCCATACCCTAATCTGGGGATTACAAAACCCAGAGAAAATCAAAAGAATAGTTTTCTCCATCTGGAAAAACAATTCTTGAGCCTCTCACATGTGAGATCCCGGTGTTATGAATCCCACTGCTACGGTAGCAGGGCAACAGATCAGTCAAAGCTGCAGGCGAATAACATGGTCGATTAACAGGCTGAGGTCAGTTCACGCGGATGGCAGAAACCTGGTGGATCAACAAAGCAGATGGCAGGCAGACAGTCGATTTAAACAGGCCAGGGTCAGTTCACGTGAAAGGTAGTGGCATGGTTGGTTGAGACAGCAAGAAAATGGTCAGCACAGATATTGAAAATGGGGAAATTGGAGGTTGTTAAAAATATGGGCTAATATCTTAGGGATGTGTGAAAACTTCGGAAGCATTCTCCAATGCATAGCTTAGGTTGGGAGGGACAATAATGGTGACACCCCCCCCCTCTTCTGCTGCATAGGCAACATCTTTTTTGGCGCCTTCAGCCTGCTTCTGATAGTGGAATGCTCTCAGGGAAATGGCACACATGAAGTCTATTAACTTAATCAGAGCGAAGGTTTTCTGGGGGGGATCTTTGCCTTAGATGAGGGACATGATGATTTGAAGAAGGGGTGGGCCTTTCTGTAGATTTAGTGTATGTAGGTGACATAAGCATTATAAATGGCTAAATGAATAAGATAAATGGTAGCTTTAGATCAAATGGGACCTCCTTGTTGCTGAGTAGGGCTGAAGCATTTCATAGTTCACTCACCCCCCCATGTAAAGATTATAATCTTGGACACATGCAAGCTTTTGAATTTTCCGTGTCTTTGGAAATCTCCACTGAGATGTCATTGTAGATGGTGGACAGTATGTAGACATCCCTCTTAGCCTTCTTAGCCTTCCACTTCACAGCCAACACGTTACTGTTTTAGACTTGGTGACTCCCTCCTTTTTAGCCCTGTTTACACAATTTTGTGGGAAGCCCTTCCTGTTTTTTCTGGCGGTACTGCAGGTCAAAGTTTTTTTTTTTTTTTTTTTTTTTCCATGGTGTAGACGATGTAAAAAGGTAAGACTGTATGGGACCTGGCATAACCACTATTCCAAAAGGGTTATCACCTTTACCTGGATAACTTCTATACCAATTTTTCCGCTTGTGCCAATATAGGTTGGGCACTCAGGGCTGGAGCTGGGAATCTTTTCCTTCGTATATGCGTAATGCATACAAATATCATGTGACACTGTCACAAACCTTGTAGATTTACTCCATATCATGCCCCTTTGCTTGGAATGTATTGATTCCCAGCTGGCCAGTAAAGAGTAGAAGGGACTCGTCCACACATACACATTACAGAAGAATTAATGGGCAATTGATGGATGGGGTGGGTGGACCAGTAGTCATGTCCTTCTTTTTTTTTTTTTTTTTTTTTTTTGTGAGGCTCATAAACCACTTTAACTTCTCCAATGTCAGACATTTCCACTCCTAAAGACACTGACCCTTATTTTGCTTCAAAGTTCTGTAGTTAAATTGTCCCCCCCCATGACCCTTCCCTCTTAAAATTAAGGTGCGTGTTATGCGCTGATGATTTTTTTTCAGTAATTCAAGTCCTAAAGTAAATCTCCTATTTGTCTATCGTTCATTGATGGACGCAGTTCTCTCTGATTCATATCAGTAGGGTAATACTGCCCCCTACAGGAGTAGAAAAAAGTTCTGGCTACGCCTATGGGCAGTCCCGGTGGGTACACCCTCTCTTCCTACATAGGATGCCAGTTTTAATCTGCCGAGTAAGGACCTAGTTCCTTGCTGGGATCTTTGGTCCTGGCATAGACATAATTTTTTTATGTAGATTTTTTGTTTTTTAAGCTAATCATTTTTTCTCCGGATCGTTTTTCCTGTGAGATCTTCTAGCAGTTATGCAGCTCGGGGTGGCAGACTGGACCCCCATATCCAGTGGTCATCCCAGTCTGGCCAGCAAGCGCATGCAGACCTTAGATCCGTGCTGGTTCGGCCATGACAGTCCCGCTGGAGGGGGACTGGCCCGCGAGTTAACGTCTCCCCAGGATGCACACGACAGGGTCTAGGCTGATGTCGCAGCGTTCCTATTTGGCCGACAGCCCCCCTACTCCGGTGGCGTGGGGTCCTGTCAAGAGATGGCGCCCGCCTGTGTTCCCGGTATGGTGAGTTATCCCCCCCCCAACTTCCATGTTGGATTTTGGGGTGGACGGGGGCTCTCTGGGATGTTTGGACCCTCACACTCCAGGGTTCCCTCTGTCCTGTTGTGACCCCCCCCTCCCACATGGGGGACTGTTAAGTTGCTGGCGGGTTCCTCAGGTTCAGTATGGACCCTGCAGGCCATTTGTTCCCACCTGGACCAACTCACGGAGGCCGCAGGGCCTTCCAGATTCCCAATGTCTTTTCGGCAGTTCGGGAAGCATTTGGGCCCAGGTGAAGGTGGTAGGTGTGCTGAGACATTTCTCCGCCTACCCCTGCCTCATTTGATGTCTCAGAGTCTGAGTCTGGCTCAGCCGCCGTAGACGTGGGGCCTCCCTGCCGGGTTTGTTACCTTGCACCCTGTCTCCTCGGATGATGAGGACATTTCTACCTCCCTGCCGCGACAGGTGCTGGTGGATGCACTGGCTGTTTCGGTGCGTGACACCCTGTAATTTGGGGGTCGCAGCGGCGGCTGCGCCTGGGGTGCAGGTGGCATCTGGCACTCACATGCCATCTGGAGCTGCTCTTTTTGCTGGCTGCTCATGTAGGAGGGGACCGTCTGAGACGTTCCCCTGGGGTGTCTAAGCGGCTGTTAGACGCTGCCCTTTTGGGGAGTCTCTGGTACAGAGGACTGTTCCGCCTTTGGTGGACATAGTCTCTAGCTGAATGGGACTACTATTGTTCCAGTGGAGGAATCCCCGTCCTTTAAGGACTGGGGGGATAGGATGGCGCAAGCTGTGGCCTGTGATCTGTATTCCCTGGCATCTGCACTGGGAACAGTGTATAAACACCCTTGCCACGCAGAGTCGCCGTTTCGTGTCCTCAGGAGCCTTGGACGCGAAACGGCCGTAGAGCTTGTTATCTCAAACACCTAAGGTCCCAGCCATCACTTTTCATTTTAGTGGTGGCTTTATATGCTAGTTTTTTTTTTTACCGTTCGATTTATATTCTATATACACTGTGTGTATCAGTGTTACTTAATATTTTATTTTTATTAAATTGATTTTTACTTCATACTACACCATGAGCCTCTCCCATTTTTTATGTAATTTAACCCTTCCATGACGTGCTGAGTCATTCTACACATTGGAGGTTCTCTATGAGGCTGGAAGTTGCTGACTACATTGATGTCCCAAAAGATCTGGAGACTGGTCGCATAACACTTGTTTGCTGTCCTATAATCAGGACAGCATTTGGCTCTGGTGAGTTTGCATTTCACTTATTTTCGTTGGTGGAGAGACCATTGTCCTTTTCATTGTGATATCCACTTGTTCACTGGATTGCACCTATTGAGTGCCATTACATTAATTTTATCAACTTTATCACAGGAGACATTTCTTCAATTTATTCATTTATTTTTTGAAATGGTCTATTTTAGCGCTGCATTATTCTTTTTAGTGTTGTCACTTTAGAGTATGTATATTTTACACTTGTTTTGCTAGCTGCTTTTTATCTCATTCGGACCAACTGGTTCTTAGATGGTTCCATGCAAATCAAAAATTAAAGTTGTTATCGGTTCGTACGGCGGTGACTTCTCTGCATCAGGGGGATTCCTGGTCTCCATAGACATCAAGCTGCCTACCTTCACATCCTGTTATGTTCGGGACACCTACGGGTTGTCCCTTTTTTGCCGTGGGGAAGGATCTCTATCGTTTTGTGGCGTTGCCCTTGGGTCTCGCTTATGCTACTAGGGTCTTAACAAAGGTGTGACTCCGGTCCTGGCGCTTTTGCGGCAGCAGGGCATATCGGTCCGGGGTTCCTGGCCGATTTGCTTCTCCGTGTGGAGTCTCCTACGGTGCTGACAAATGGATTTGAAAGTCACCACGAGAACTCTGGAAGAGTTCAGGTGGGTTCTGAACCTTAAGAAGTCATCCATGGTCCCTTCCATGACACTGGACTATCTGGGCCTGACTTTGGACTCGCTCTGTCAGGGTATTTTCTCCCTCCGGCAAAAAACTCTTGGAACTTCAGACTGCGGTTCATGTCCCGCACATGGTTGTCCCTTCGGTCCTGTATGCGAGTTCTTTCGAGATGGTCCCTTTCACTCAATGCCTCTCGTGATCCCCCCCGTGATCCCCCCCCCAGAAGGCGATCCTTCTCTAATGGCTTTAGAATCCAAACTCTCTGGACTTTCGGATCGGCTGAGCTGGCTGGCCAGGGAGTCTTGAGCTGGAATCCTTCCTCCCCTTTTTCCTGAGCACTTATCACCACAGATGCAAGCCTGTCTGCGTGGGAAGGAGTCTTTGGCAGGTTCTCTGCCTCGGGAGTATGGTCCCTGGAGGATCCAGGTTACCGATCAATGTCCTGGGGCTGTGAGTGATCCGGCTTTGCCTGGTACACTGGATCGGGCACCTGCATCTGCCCTGTGCACGTTCAATCGACTACACCACGACCGTGGCTTATGTTGTTCACCAAGGGGGCATCAATGGTGTCCTTACGGCCTTGGATGTGTCGCTTCTTCGTTGGGCAGTGCGCCTTGTTCCAGCTCTTCTGCCATTCCCTTTTCAGGTGTGGAAACCTTGGCGGGCGGATTGCCTCAGTTGACAGGCCTTGGATGCAGGGGAATGGTCCCTTCATCCGGAGGTATTTCTGCAGTTGTGCCTTCGTTGGGGACACTCCAGACGTGGACCTGTTGGCATCGTATCTACTGGATAGTGCTGCGGTTTGTGGCCTGCTCCCGGGACCCTCTGGCATGTGCTATGGTGGCACCATGGGTTCTGTCATCGGCAAGAACATTCGCTAGGTTCAACTTGGAACAATGCTGTGGAGTTTAGCATGGTCTCCTGCGCACGGCTGCCGCCAGAAATACCCGTGTGCGCGTGCTCACGGTGGCTCAAGGTCAGTACCGGCTGCGGTCTGCCTTTCCTCCTCCCAAGTTGCTGGCAAGAATTTTTTGCAGGATCGAGGCGGAAGGGATTCCAGTCTTTCTCGTGGCTCCGGACGGGCCGCGCAGGGCTTGATACGCCGGCCTGGCCGCAGACTCTCCTTGGAGAATTCCTCTCGGGGAGGAGTTATTGTCTCCAGGGCCCATCTCCCTTCCGACTTTGCGGTTGCTGACTTTGCCCACTTGGCTGTTGAATGAGATAAACGAAGGTGACCAGCGCTATGGAGTGTGTTGGTTATAAGGTGTGTTCTAACTGTGATCGGTGTAGGCTGTTCCGAAATGATGAAAGAATAGCTGCCCCTCCTTCCTCCGCAATCAAGCGGGCATTGCAGAGGCACAATATGTCCTCTGACCGGCTTCAGATTGCGAGCACCAATATGGCGGCGGGGGAGGCCGTATGGTTGCCAGGAGACGGTAAAGCTATTTAACAGCCGGGAGGTTGCTACGTTGACGCAGCTCCAGCAGACTTCCTCTAACGAAACGCGTAGAGTGGAGTCTATTACATCACAATGTCCCTTCCGGCACTTGGAGCCAGGGCCGTGGAACGTGGAAGCTTCCCGGCTAAATTACTGATCGCGGACAGCCTACCCTGTGAGTTACTACTTTCTCAATTCTCGATTGCATTGTATACGGCACCATGGGGTTTCCTTTTTCTTTTTGTTTGAGGAATTGGAAAGCCTGCAAGCGCTTATCTACCGGAGGAACCCCTGGGTATTATCTCCCCTATCCCACAGAAGCTACAAAAAGGTCGTATATAGGGTGCGACACCTAGTGGTCACACTGGTGGATGCAACCCAAGTTTTTACTCATTTGGAATTTTTCTTTCATTTGGGTTTTCTTATTGGAACTTTTCTTTATTTTTGTTTGCACAAACACTCTTTTCAAAAGAGTTTTCCCCATATATTGATTTGATTCACTATAATCAATATTTTATAAAGCACAATTTATCACTGGTTAATCACACTGTATAGCATTCGTTTTTTGGAATAAAATTCACTGTTTCTTTATATTTTTCTTTGTTGATTTATTGCACTTTTCACTTGATTATTTCACCTTATTCTGAGGTCAGGATAAGAACTGGTCATTCCTTAGACCACAAAGTCACTTGTGCACTTTATTTTGGATTCAATTATTCCAATATATTTGAGCATCACTATTTATTTTGATACACTATTTACCTGGTACATTATTCACTTGGCACCCAATCACTTAAAAGGTAGCGCCGTTTCAACCTTTGGCTGTTGAATGCTAGGTGCTGAAGGACGGGGGTTTGGCTGCTTCAGTGTTTCCCACCATGCTTAAAGTGTGGAAAGCGACTTCTAGGGTGATTTTTTTTTTTTTTTTTTTTTTTTTTTTTTTTTTTCCCCATCATACGAGTCTCATATATATTGCGTGGGCTCACTCTTACTCGGTGGCCCGAATCTTGGCTTCCTTCAATGAGGAAGTTGGCCTTGAGTACTGTCAAGGGTCAGGTTTCGGTTTTGGCAAATTTTCTTCCATAGGCCATTGCCCGCCTGTGCCCGGGTGAGTGACTTCTTCCAGGGGGTGCGACACTTGGTGCTTCCGGTGTGACCTCCATCACCCACTGGTGACCTTCGGTTCTTTTAGACCCTCTGTTTGCGAGTATTCGAGGATATCCCCTGCCTATCTTATTACAGAAGGTGGCCTTTTTGGTTGCTGTCACTCTGCGTGCAGGTGTCGGCGCTGGCGACCTGGCCCTGTCCTCCCTATATGTTGATCATGAGGCCAAGTGGTACTTTGTCTGGATCCTTCCCTTAGCAGCTGGTTTCTGGTGTTTACTTGCATGGGGACATTGTATTCCCATCTTGTCCTGAGTCCTAACATCCTAAGGAATGTGCATTGCTTGCTCTGTTTAGAGTGCGGGCACTCTGGGTTTACTTGGTGACTGAGTCTTTTCGTAAGTCAGGCTCACTCTCTGTACTTATGGATGGCCTGTGAATGGGACTGCCTGCGTCTATTCCCGGATGGATCGGACAGACGGTGGTGCAGGTTTATTCAATTAACGGTCAGGTCCTACCTTTCCCTGTTTCGGCTCATTCTACTCGGGCGCCTAGTGCTTCATGGGCTTTTCGCCTTGTAGGCTTCTGTACTCCAGGTTGCAAGATGGCTACTTGGTAGACTGTTCACACCTTTACCAAATTTTATAAGGTGGATGTGCTGGCATCTGCAGATGCCTCTTTTCGGGCCGCAAGGTTTTTTGCTGGCTGCTGTTTGGAGGGCTTTTGGCCTTCCTTGAGGGTATTTGCTGTTTGTTTTCAAGTGGGCCTTATCTTTTGTTCTGAGGAGTCCTATGTTGCCTGCTCGGCTATGTTTGCCCTGGGGACTTGTTCTTTTCTGCTGTTCCACCCCTCCTTTTATGGCACTGCTTTGGGACGCCCCTACTGATATGAATCTGAGAACTGCGTCTGTCAATGAACGATGGAGAAAATTGGATTTTTGACTTACCGTAAAATCCTTTTCTCTTAAGTTCATTGACAGACGCAGTACCCACCCCTCTATTTTGAGTTGGTTAGGTGTTACTTTTCTGACAATGCTTTTGATACAAAACTGGCATCCTATGCAGGAAGAGAGGGTGTACCCTCCGGGACTGCCCATAGGCGTAGCCAGAACTTTTTTCTGCCTAGTGTCCTACTCCTGTAGGGGGCAGTATTACTCTGATGTGAATCAGAGAGCACTGCGTCAATCAATGAACTAAAGAGAAAAAGATTTTATGGTAAGTGAAAAATCCAGTTATATTAATTACACAGTGATATATTTCAAGCATTTTTCTTTTAATTTTGATGTTTATCCAAAACGCAAACCCAAAATTCAGTGTCTCAGAAAATTTTAATATTACATAAAATATTATAAAAAAAAGTACAGTGTGTATTTTTAATACAGAAATGTTGGCTTAATGAAATTCTGTCTGTGTACAGTATAGTATGCACTCAATACTTGGTCGGGGCTCCTTTTTTGCATGGATTACTGCATCAATGCAGCGTGGCATGGAGGCGATCAGCCTGTGGCACTGCTGACGTGTTATGTGGAAGCCCAGGTTGCTTTGATAGCGGCCTTCAGCTCATCTGCATTGTTGGGTCTGGTGTCCTCTTCTTGACAATACCCCACAGATTCTATATGGGTTTTAGGTCAGGTGAGTTTGCTGGCCAGTCAAACAGTGATAACCATGATCATTAAACCAGGTATCGGTACTTTTGGCAGCGTGGGCAGGTGCCAAGTCCTGAATAGGGCTGAAATGAAATCAGCACCTCTATAAAGCTGTTCAGCAGAGGGAAGCATGAAGTGCTCTATAATTTCCTAGTAGAGGGCTGTGCTGACTTTGGACTTGATAAAACAGTGGTCTAACACCAGCAGATGACATGGCTCCCAAAATCACAATGGAAACTTCACACTGGACCTCATGCAACTTGGATTCTGTGCCTCTCCACTCTTCCTTCAGACTCTGGAACCTTGATTTCCAAATGAAATGCAAAAATTACTTTCATCCGAAACGAGGCCTTTGGACCACTGAAAAACAGTCCAGTTTTTTTTTTTCCTTAGCCTAGTTAAGACGCCTCGGACGTTGTCTCTGGTTCAGGAATATCTTGACACAAGGAATGCGACAGTTGTAGCCTATGTTCTGGATACGTCTGTCTGTGTGTGTGTGGTGACTCTTGAAGCACTGACACACCAGCCGTAGTACGCTCCTTGTGAACCTCCCCAAATTTCTTGAATAGCCTTTGCTTCACAATCCTCTTAAGGCTGCGGTTATCACTGTTGCTTGCGCATCTTTTTCTACCACGCTTTTTTTTCCCTTCGACTCAACTTCCCATTGTTAAGCCTGGATACAGCACTCTATGAACAGCCAGCTTTAGCAATTACCTTTTGTGACTTACTCTCCTTGTGGAGGGTTTCAATGATTGTCTTCTGGATAACTGTCAAGTCAGCAGTCTTCCCAATGATTGTGTAACCTACTGAACCTAACTGAGAGACCATTTAAAAGCTCATGAAACCTTTTACATGTTTTTTGAGTTAATTAGCTGATTAGTGTGACACCATGAGTCTACAGTATTCAACTATTTCTCTTACGTCCTCCGACAGTCGCTGCCTCCTCTGTCATCACTATTGGGTATGGACTTCCGCTCCGCAGGAGTAGCTATGCATAAGACTTAGTCAAAAAGAACAAAGGCATTTGCATATACACACCCATGGGGGCTGTCCCACTAGGTCAATACCCCCCTGCAGTGACCACTCCCAACTCAGTTTTTTTCTGCCTAGCGTCAGGAGTAGTTAGGCTTCCCTGTGCTGGGGCTACAGTCTCAGCCTATCTAATCTTTTTTTTTTTTTTTTTTTTTATTTGATTTTCTTTTGAAAATGTCAGTTTTTTTCTTACTTTAATAACTGTTTATTTTGTCATCCTTAGTTTTAGTCATCTCTTCGGAAGAAGATGGATTTATGCGGTGCTGGGATTCGGACTGACCGCCCTGGTTCTCCAGGGCAGAGGGTCAGATGGACCCCCAGCCCGCTATCGAGCGTTCAGCCGTGGTTCGTCCTGGCATTATGAACGACCCATCCCTGCTCGCAGTAGGGATGCAGCCGTGAGGTGGCTACCTCACTGGACACAAATGCAGTGTAATGTCCCTGGCTAACGGCATTCCCTGTCAGATGAGGACAGTGGCTTTCCGTTTCTGAGAGGCACCCCACGCCATCTGGTACAGGTAAGTACTTCTGTGTGGGGCCTCTGTCTGGGGTGGCAGTCCTGTGTTGCTGTGTGTTCCCATGTCTGTGCCTGTGTGGGGCTCACTGATGCGATCCCTGTGGGGATCACTTGTACATGCGGTGCTGTGTGTTTTTGGGGGTTCCTTCCCCTGTGTCACTTTGGTGTGTGGGGGTACAGACTGCGTGCGGCCGCAGCGGGGTAAAACCGCACGGTCCGCCATTTTTGGTACGGGCAAGCATGTCTGGCTTCTATGGGCGAAAATACATGCTGTTTTGGCGCCATCTTGCTTGTGGCAGAACGATCGTTCCGACCACATGTTCGGCGGCCATCTTGCCGTAGCCTTCCATTCAGTCCTATGGGCAGCCATTTTCCCTGTGTCATTGCAGCTTATTGTTCAGCCTCTTCTGACCTCACTTCCTTTTCCTCTGAAGCAGCGACCTCGGTGGTAACACTCTGCGGGGCTCTGCAGACTGGCTCTCTCATAACCTTCTGTGTTGTCATTTCTGGCTCAGTTTTCTTCTTCTGTGGGGGTCTTTTGTCACTGTGCATGTAGCGGTGGGCTGCGCACTCCGCAGCGGTTTTAAAGGCGCAGTACCAATTTTATTGCACTTTCATCTTGGGCAATGGATTCTCAGGACAGCAAATTCACATTGCACATCCCCATTTTCGAGGGTCATCAGCGGTACCTTCGGTTTGCTATCGCAGAGGA